>NW_020954604.1:12349448-12404263 GCF_900497805.2 Vombatus ursinus | reverse complement strand
AGATAGATAGATAGATAGATAGATAGATAGATAGATAGATAGATAGATAGATAGATAGATAGATAGATAGAGGGCACAGGGTGAGTTGAAGATGAAGGGAGTGATATCTGGAAAATAAAATTAAGGGGTGAGAGAGGATTGTACTGGGAGAAGGAGAAAGGGAGAGGTAGAATGGGATAGATTATCTCACATGAAACAGAAAAGAAAAGGCTTTTACAGTAGAGGGGAAATGGGGGGAGGTGAGAGGGAATGAGTGAATCTTATTCTATAGGATTTGGCTTAAGGAGGGAATAACATACAAAATTGGGTATGGAAATCTATCTTACCCTACAGGAAAATAAGGGGGAAATGGAACAAGAGAGCAGGGGAATCATAGAGGGGAGGGAAGATTGGGGGAGGGGATAATCAGAAGCAAACACTTCTGATGAGGGACAGGGTCAAAAGACAGAATAGAATTAATTGGGGATAGGATAGGATGAAGGAAAATAAACCTAGTTTTTCACAACATGACTACTATGGAAGTGTTTTGCATAACTACACATCTATAACCTGTATTGAATTGCTTGCCTTTTCAATAAGGGTGAGTGGGGAGGGAGGAAGAGAGAAAATTTGTAACCCAAAGTTAGAAAAACACATGTTAAAAAAATTAAAATAAAATAAAAAGTTATTAGAGAGAAAGAAAAAAAAAATAGAACCACCAGATGGCCCTGGCAGCTGCAGCCAGAGGAGCTTTCAGTCATCCTCTGATCTGGGGATTGGCTGGAACAAGCTGGTACAACCACCCCAGCCCAGCCCTCCCCCTAACCTGGGTCAGTTTCAGGGAAGTATTATCAGTCTAGCTTGGAAATATATCATTGAGTGTATAAAGATAAAAACACAGAGATTAGCATAAAAAAGAGAATAAATGTATTAGCCCTGACTGAGTCATATAAAGCATCAGAATACAATTCCCAAGTGTCAAGCCAGATCACACTTCAACCTGGTTCAAATTACTGCCAATGCTATAGGATCCAGTCATAATGTTGTTAAGGAGTACACATATGGGTCCCTCACTCTCCTTTCCCATAAAAAGGCATCCTTCAATTAGGTTTTGTGGTAGAAGACCCTTTGAAGCCAATTTCTTGTACAAACTTTGGCCAAGCCTGTGTTTATAATGAAATTTCTGTTTACCACAGTTCTGCTGGATTGTAGATGGCAGTTACACTGTAGTTCTTTTATAGATAATATGTATTTTATATATATATGTATATATACATATATACACACACACATATAGTAGCATACATTTCATATGTCATATATTCAAATACATACATATTTCTTTTATGTTTACATTTGAAGAATATGCTTATAGAATACTATATACATATATTATATATAAATATTTTAAATATCTGACCAATGAGATGTATGCAATTATTACTGCCTAAAGTGAATGGCAACCCACAGACAGTAATGAATTCCTTAAGGAACTCCTTTTTTCTTTTTTTTTGTTTTTTGGTTAGGCAATGGGATTAAGTGACTTGCCCAGGGTCACACAGCTAGTAAGTGTTATGTGTCTGAGGCCAGATTTGAACTGAGGTCCTCCTGACTTGAAGGCCGGTGCTCTATCCACTGTGCCTCCTAGCTGCCCCCCTTAAGGAATTTCTTAACTATGTCAGTGGAGTCTGCATGAGTGTAAGGTAAGACTTTTACTCATCCAGAATCTTCAGTTACATGACAGAAGGCAGACAGACAATAATAAAAATGTCAATAATAAAAGGAAATAATAATCAATGCAATATTTAGGTAACTGAGTGAATTCAACATGCAAGTTTATGCCAAGCTCTTTGGGCAAGAAAAACAGTGCTTTTTTTTCCATCAAGGAGGGTATATTTGGATCAGCCAATTTTTTCTGACTTCCACAACAAGAAGACTGTTTCCACTTTGCTCTTATGAACCAGAGCCCCAAAAGGAGCACAAGAAGTTATTTTGGTGCCCTCAAATGGCCATCTGAGGGAAACATCAGGTTGTCATAATACAGGGAATATGATTCACCAAGGCAGCCATCTTTTTCTTTTTATAGTCCCTGATTTTGGAAGACGACCAAATCCAAAAGGCTAACCAGGGATCATTGGTCTATGGGTAGACAAATGAGAGCAGAAGTAGAAGTCTGAGGACTGGAAACAGAAGGAGAGAGGAGAGGATGGGGAGCAAGTATTTCTCATGTGTGCATGATATGCCAGCCACTGTGCTAAGCACTCTATAAATATGATTTTATTGGGTTGAAAGGACCACTAGTCTAGTGAAAGTGGCCTACAGGTCATTTCCCCTAGTAATGTCCTAATAAGAGCTCTACAAGTCTTAAAATTTAGAAATTTGAAGAAGGTAATAACTAGCACCTCACAGAGAAATCATCATGGATCTGGGTTGCAGGTGAACTCTGCCTTAGACTATTATCTGTGTTTTTTTCTGTGTTAGATTAAAATCATGTACTGCACCAAATCTATACTTAGGATCTATAAATTTGACTGGAGTCTGGTAATCATCAACAATACAGACAAGTGAAAGTAACAAGTCTAGCAATTGGGCAGACAAAAAGAAACCAGTCGTTCTCTACCCAATTAATCCCCCATTCCCACATGTGCAGAAAGAGAAGTATGTGTCCAACCACAGAATGTGGATACCTAAAATTCCCTTCCTTCCTTCTATTAGTCCAATATAATCCCAAAAAGTCTAATTCAAATGTCACCTCCTCTTTGGAATACTCACAACACCTCCCCCCAGCTTTGCACAATGCATATTTTACCTCTCCTATGTATTAATTTTTATGACAGCTCTTTTTGTATAGATCTTAATCCCTTGCCAGACAGAAATCTCTACAAAAGCTGGGTATTCTCTTGTCTAATATCATTATCTCTCCCCAATCACCCCACACTTTGGTACTTTGGCCACATTAGGAGCTTAAGAGAGCACTGAAATGGAATTCTCTCATCAGCAGTGTCCCCATATAGCTATCGCTATCAGAGGCCATAGATGCCTCTATGAAATTCACATCAATAAATTAAGAAGCATTTTATTAAGAGTCTATTATGGGCTAGGGACTGTGCTAAAGATCGGGGACACAAAACCAAAAATGAAATGGTTGCTGCCTTTACAGAAGTCTTAATCTATCTAAGGAGAAAATGTTGACTTCTGAACAAGATGGTGCCTAAACAGAGCTAGTCTGCCTACCTCCATATACTACTCCAGAAAAATCCTGAAATTCACACCAGGACAAATAATGATTGAGAAATCAAATAAGAACCTACAGAATATGATTTATTCTACTCAAAAAGTCTTCAAAAAGTTAACCAGTAGCTCATGGACAAAAGCAAAAAGGGCCACCAACAAAGGCAGGACCTGGCCAGGCCAACAGGCTACCAGTGTCCCAGTACCACCACAGACCCATGGAGCCTTCAGGGATATGTTTCTAGAGGCAACTACAGAATCAGCCTTAGATTCTTAGAAAGTCTTAGAATAGCTATATTCCCACAGTGGCTCCTGAATACCCCAGCCAGTAGCAGTAACCAATTGGAATGAGGCAGCAGCCAGTGGGACTGCACCTCTGACCAGGACATCCTAGGTTCTCAGTTCCCTACTGTCCTATCCTGAGATGGTAGAAAGGGCCCTGAAAATCTAGTGATCTCATCTTCAAAGATCCAAGGGTTGTCCCTCCCCAGGAGGAGGAGGTCAGCACAGGAACTCAGGTGACCCAAGGAAATTGCCCTTCCCAAAAGCATGGTAGGGGAAGAGAGTCTGACCCTGGCACGAAGCCCTCATTCAAGAATTAAAGCTGAAGAAATGTGTAAAGGAAGGAAGACAAAAACCAATTTGAAAATTATTGGAAATCTAGAGATCTCCTAAAAGAAGGTAACTCTGTACATACTTTAAGTAGTAACTCAAAGGAAAACAGATTTTCCTGGCCTACATGTATATCTAGAAGAAACAAAGCAAAAGACAAAAAGGAAATTTAAATTCTGGAGGAAATAGGAGAAAAAATGTTAGAAGAGAAAGTGATAAACCTTGCTCAAAGGACTTCCTGAAAACTAGAAGTAAGAAAACAAAATCCGCAGAAATCAGAGATGAGAAAGACTTAGGAGAATAAGACTGAAGCCACTAGGTCATGCAGTGGATAGAGCACTGTATTTAAAATCAGGAAAACCTTAGTGTGAATCCAGGCTCAGACTCTGACAAGTGTGTGAGCCTGGGTGAGGCACATAACCTCTCTGCCTCAATTTCTTCATTATTTTCCCCAAAACCTTCATCCCCTTATTATTTTTTAACTCTCCCAATCCACTAAGGTCCCAGCCCACTAGGACCTCAACTTAGGTGTCATTCATCTTTGACTCCTCTCTCTCTCTCTCACCCTGCTCCCCAGATCCAATCAGTTTAAAGGCCTGGTGATCTTACATTTGTAACATCTCTCATGTATACTGCATTCTTTCCTGACACTGACACTGTCCTGATGTAGGCCCTCATCACTTTACACCTGAACTATTAAAATTGCCTGCTGGTTAATCTTCCTGCCTCAAGTCTCTCCCCACTGCAATCCTCACTCAGCTGTCATATGATCTTGCTAATTCAGATCTGACCATGTCAGCCTCCACCCTCCACCCATTCAGTAAACTCCAGTGGCCTCTTCACCTCTGCAATTAAACATATAATCCTCTGTTTGACATTCAAAGTCCTGCAAAACCTGCCCCACTATCTTTCCAGACTTCTTACACCTTATCTCTACCATATACTCTGTGATCTAGAGATATTGACCTCCTTGTAGTTCTGCAAACAAAACACACACTCTCTCTACTCTGGGCAATTTCATCGATTGCCCTGCATGCCTGGTATAACTCCCTCCTCATTGCCACGTCCTGGTTTCCCTAGATTCCTTCAAGTCTCAACAAAAATCTTGCCTTCTGCAGTCAGCCTTTCCTGATCTCTCTGAATTCTAGGACTCTCTTTCTCTCTTTGGATTATTTCAGATTTATCCTGTATACATACTGTTTATACATAGTTGTTTGCACATTGTCCTCCCCATTAGATGTGGAGCTTCTTGAGAACAAGAATTATCTTTTATCTTTGTGTTCTCAGCACTTAGGCCCCCATGTACCTGATACATAGGAAACCCTCAATAAATATTGATTGACTGATGGTTTATTGGCAAAATGACTCACTAAAATGAGGATAAATGCAACTCCTTCCCCAGGGGGTTGTTGTGATGATCAAATGAGATAATATTTGTAGAGTACTTTGGAAACATTAAGGCACTATATGAATGCCAGGTATAATTATGAAACCAAAAGATTACAAAAGAATCAAAGAAAAGTAAGATATATATATTTTTATAGTAAACTATATATATAATATATATACATATATATATATATTTGATTACATTAAATTGAAAAGTTTTTGCACAAACAAAGCCAATGCAACTAAGATTAGAAGGAAGGTAGAAAATTGGGAAAGAATTTTTACAACCAGTCTCTCTGATAAGGGCCTCATTTCTAAAATATATAGAGAAGTCAAATTTATAAGAATACAAGCCATTCCCCAATTAATAAATGGTCAAAGGATATGAACAGACAGTTTTCAGATGAAGAAATTAAAGCCATCTATAGTCATATGAAAAAATGCTCTAAATCACTATTGATTAGACAAATGAAAACAAAACAACTCTGAGGTACCACATCACACTTATCAGATTGGCCAACATGACAAAACAGAAAAATGATAAATGTTGAAGATGTGGGAAAATTGAAACACTAATGCATTGTTGGTGGAGTTGTGAAATGATCCAAAAGTTTTGGAGAGCAATTTGGAACTATGCCCAAACAGCTATAAAAATGTGCATATCCTTTGACCCAGCAATAGCACTTCTAGGGCTATATCCCAAAGAGATCACACAAATGGGAAAAAGACCCACATGTACAAAAATATTCATAGCAGCTCTTTTTGTGGTGGCAAAAAATTTGAAATTGAGAGGATGCCCATCAATTGGGAAATGGCTGAGCAAGTTGTGGTATATGAATGTGATGGAATACAATTGTGCTATAAGAAATGATGAACAAACTGACTTCACAAAAACCTGGAAAGACTTGTATGGTCTGATGCTGAGTGAAGTGAGCAGAACCAAGAGAATGTTGTACACAATAACAGCCACGTTGTGTGATGACTAATATTGATAAACTTAACCCTTCCTGACAATACAAGGATCTAAGACATCTCCAGAGGCCTTGTGATGGAAAATGCTATCCACATCCAAAGAAAGAGCTATGGAAGTTGAATTGTTATTTTTTTTCTCTTCTGGTGAGTTTTGTTTCCTCTTTCTGATGGTTCCTCCTATTGGTTTTAATTTTTACTTACAACATGACTAATGTGAAAATATCTTTAATATGAATGTAAATGTATAGCCTATATCAGATTGTGCTCCATCTTGGGAAGGGTGGTGGGGAGGAAGGGGGAGAAAAATTTTAAACTCAAAAGCATATGGAAGTGATTACTGATAAATCAAAATAAATTAATATAAAAAAAATTAAAAATGCTTCCCACACACACACACACACACACACACACACACAAAAGTAAGCTATATGATATGAAAAGTAACTGACCTTGAAACAAATTAATGAGAGATCATTTAAGAATCATTGAAGTCCATGACTAACAACAACAACAAAAAGCCTGGACACTCCACTTCAAGAAATCATAAGTAAAAACTGCCCAAACCCACTAGAATCAGGGATCAAAGTAAAGAAAGAAAGAATCCACTGGTCATCTTTTGAATGAGGCACATAAGGAAAAGTCCCAGGACTGGCAGAGCCCAAATTCAGAACCCCCATAGCAAAGAAAACAAGCTGCAAGTATAGAGAGGGAAAGAGCTCAACCACCACAGTAGGAAAGTCAGAATCACATGAGACCTGGGAACTTCCACTAAAAATAAGAAGAAATCTCAGAATAGAATATTCCAAAAGGCAAAAGAAATAACTTAGAGTCACTTACCCTTCAAAGTTGAATATAATCCTGCAAGGGGTTAGAAGTGAAACGGTTTTGGGGAATAGAAAACTGGAAATCTTTTCTGACAAAGACAAGATCTAAGTAGGAACACTGAAGTAAGATTACAGCAACTTATCGCAAGAATAATATACAATGACTGGATAGGACTTATACCAGGAATGTAGGGCTGGTTCAATATTAGGAACACTATCAGTGTAATTGATCATATCAACAACAGAACTAACAGAAACCATATAATTATCATAATTGATGCAGAAAAAGCTTTTGACAAAATATAACACCCATTCCTATTAAAAAAAAAAAACACTAGAGAGAATAGGAATAAATGGAGTCTTCCTTAAAAGAGCAGGTAGCATCTATCTTAAACTGTCTGTAAGATTATATGTAATGGGGATAAGCTGGAAGTATTTCCAATAAGAACAAGAGTGAAACAAGGATGTCATTATCACCACTTTTATTCAATATAGTACTAGAAACATTAGCTTTAGCAATTAGAGAAGAAAAAGAAATTGAAAGAATTAGAATAGGCAAAGAAACTAAGCCATCACTCTTTGCAGATGATATGATGATATACTTAAATAATCCTAGAGAATACATTAAAAAAAACTACTTGAAATAATAAACAACTTTAGAAAAGCTGCAGGATATAAAATAAACCCACATAAATCATCAGCATTTCTATATATTACTAACAAAGCCCAACAGCAAGAGATAGAGAAATTCATTTTAAAGTTAATGTAGACATTATAAAATATTTGGAAGTCTACCTGTGAAAACAAACTCAGGAACTATATAAACACAGAAAATCAGATTTAAATAATTGGAAAAACATCAGTTGTTGATGGATAGACCAAGCCAATATAAAAAAAAATGACAATTATACCCAAATTAATTTACTTATTCAGTGGCATACCAATCAAACTACCAAAAATTTCTTTTATAGAGCTAGAAAAAAATAATAACAAAATTCATCTGGAAGAACAAAAGGTCCAGAATATCAAAGTAATTAATGAAAAGAAATGCTAGGGAAGGTGGTCTAGCCATACCAGGTCTTAAATTGTATTATGAAGCAGCAATCATCAAAACTATTTGGTGCTGGCTAAGAAATAGAGTGGTGGATCAGTGGAATAGGTTAAGTATGCAAGACACAATAGTCAATGACTATAGTAATCTATTATTTGATAAACCCAAAGACCCTCACAAAGAACTCATTATTTGACAAAAACTTCTGGAAAAACCAGAAAATATTATGGCAGAAACTGGCATAGACCAACATTTTACACCATATTCCAAAATAACATCAAAATGTGTACATGGTTTAGATATAAATGCCAATACTATAAACAAACTGGGAAAGCAAAGAATAGTTTACTGGTCAGATTTAGGGAGAATGGAAGAATTTATGACCAAACAAGAGATAGAGAACATTATAAAATGACAAATGGATAATTTTGATTACATTAAATTGAAAAGTTTTTGCACAAACAAAGCCAATGAAACCAAGATTAGGAGGGAAGCAGAAAATTGGGAAAGAATTTTTACAAGCAGTGTCTCTGATAAAGGCTTCATATCTAAAATATATAGAGAACTGAATCAAATTTATAAGCATACAAGTCATTCCCCAATTGATAAATGGTCAAAGTATATGAACAGGCAGTTTTCAGATGAGGAAATTAAAGCTATCTATAATCATATGAAAAAATGCTCTAAATCACTGTTGATTAGAGAAATGCAAATCAAAACAGGTACCACACCACACCTATCAGATTGTCTAACATGACAAAACAGGAAACTTATAAATGTTGGAGAAGGTGTGGGAAAATTGGAACACTAATGCATTGTTGGTGGAATTGTGAATTGATCCAACTACTTTGGAAAGCAATTTGGAACTAAGATCAAAGGGTTATAAAAATGTGCACACCCTTTGACTAAGCAATACTACTTCTAGGGCTATATTCCAAAGAGATCATGAACATAGGGAAAAGATCCACATGTACAAGAATATTTATAGTGGCTCTTTTTTGTGGTGGCCAAGAATTGGAAATTAAGGGATGCCCATCAATAGACAATGGCTAAACAAGTTGTAGTTCATGAATGTAATGGAATACTATTGTGCTATAAAAAATGATGAGCAGGCAGATTTCAGAAAAACCTGGAAAGACTTACATGAACTGATGCTCAGTGAAGTGAGCAGAACCAGGAGAATATTGCATGCATTAACAGCCTCATTGTGTGATGAATGACTTTGATAGACTTATCTCTTCTTAGCAGTGCAAGAATCTAAGACAACTTCAAAAGATTAATGATGAAAAATGCTATCCACATCCAGAGAAAGAACTATGGAGTCTGAACACAGATCGAAGCACACTGTTTCCTCTCTCTCTCTCTCTCTCTCACTCTTTCTCTGTCTGTGTCTCTGTCTGTCTCTCTCTCTCTCTGTCTCTCTTCTTTCTCATTTTTCCTCCCATTCATTCTAATTCTTGACTAATGTCAAAATATGTTTAATAAGAATGTATATGTAGAGCCTATATCAGATTGCACACAGTCTTGGGGAGGGGGAGGGAGAAGGAAGGGGAGAAAATATAAAACTCAAAAGCTTTTAGAAGTGAATGTTGAAAATAAAAGTAAATTAATTCATTAAAAAAAAGAACATTGAAATATGAACACAAGAATCAAGAGAAACCCAGGGAGGTGCACTTATTTGAGAAATTATAAGAGGCAGTTTGATGATGTAGCACTAACATTTTAATGGAGGAAAAGAAAAAAATGTCCTTTTAAACTTTTAATGTCTTCCAAGGGGATTGAAGAAATTTAGCAAGAAAAATGGGAGGTCTAGGGGGTTGAATGATTCTCCTCTGACAGTGTGAAGAGGGGAAAGAAAAGGAAGCATCAAAGGAATAAAGTGGTACAGAAAGGAGGAAGAGAAGGTAGAATCTGCACAAATGCAGTGCATGAGAAAAAGTGTATACATATATGGAGGAAGGTGGGGGGAATGAATTTCATTAGATGAATCTCAGGCTTATCAAAAATGAAAGGATGATTGAACACAGTTTGGTGTAGCAATACCTTAAATTTGTCAGAACAAAGGAGGTTGAGGTGGGTGTGGTAATCAAGAAGACAATACCAGGAAGGATATAGTTGAAGGAAAAAAGAGAAAGGAATGAAGGAAGGAAGAAAAGAAGGAAAGAGGAAAGGAAGGAAGGGGAGGAAGGAAGATAAGGAGAAAAAATTTTCTGATCCTTAAGGGAGGATTAAAAGAAAAAGTAAAAGAACTAGAATCTAAGAGCAGGTTCCCTGTCAATTGGCAATGTGTGAACAATTTATGGAATAGGAATTAATGAAATATTATTGAGCCATAAGAAATGATGCCAAAGACCATCTCAGAAGATGTCTGGGAGTGTGAATTGAAGCAGAGTAAAGTGAGCAGAACCAGGAGAATAACTTCAAAAGTTTTAAGAACTCTAATCAATGCAGTGACCAGTCATGTCTCCAGAGGATCTATGATGAAGCCTGTTATTTCCTGATGGAGATGTATTGGACTCAAGGTACAGAAACAGACATCCATTTTTGAACATGGCCACATTTAGAATTCATTTTGCTTGAGTATGCTTATTTGTTACAAGGTTTTGTTTTGTTTTTTCTTTCCTTCAGTTTCTCAATTGAGGGGCCCTTGTGTTTGAGAGAGAATGGAGAGTTAGCAATACAGATGCCAAAAAAGATGGCCATTGAAACATTTTTTTTAATGCACAGAAGACAACAGAAGGAAATTCAGAAGGAAGTACAGGCAGAAAGGACAATTTTGAAAGTAAGATATAAAATTTATTACATACTTATTTTTAAAAAGCACTGTGAAATGGAGTGTCACAATTCATATTCAATCCTTCTTTGTTTTCTAATATGTATATATAGACTTATATAGATGACATCAAAAAAAATGCAAAGTTATTTTATTTCTCTATGAAGCCATCCATCTCTCCCTTTAATATTAGTCTCCTCCTCCACATAACTCCTTTTCCCTGTCCTGTGTCAATTTGTGTCACTTTATGGGGACTTCAAAGTAGGATTGAAGCAAGAGATGACTGAGGTAAGGCCATTAACTACACAAACGTGGACCAGTAGTACATGGGCTGGGCCCTCAACTCTGATGCCCAGAGGAAGAGGGCCAATGTCTTCATATACAACAGGGCACAGGAAAAGACCTAAGGCGGAGAGCAAGGAATTCAATTTCTAGTCTTGGCTCTTCCTCTGATTGGCTATGAAACCTTGGAGGAAGTCAATCCCCTTTCTTAGGAGTAAGTTTAAAATAAATTTAATGTGTCTGTGTATGTATGTGGCAGGAGGGGGGGGGAAGTGTAGAGGTGGATGCATCCTTAAAATTTATTGCAGGATTTTAAGGTTGGGAATGGAAATCACAATGACATATTTGCACTCAGATCTCCCTTCCATAAACTATGTTTCAGATAAGTTAGGACAACTCCCTCTGCTAGCTTGTACTTTGCAATGCACCCTCCCACTTGAAGAGCTGGTCCCTAGGCTTGGAATGTTTTTCAGGAGGGTAGAGACTTCAACTAATCAGTCTTTTGGGGTCCCCACAAAAACTACCGATACTCTCACACAACTCGACCTTGCCTCTCTCATTCAATTTCACACTCATATCAGCCCAATTCTGCTGAGTAGAGAGTCACCCATTTTGCCCCAAGGACCTGAGGAACTCACACTCTTCTCTTCCCTCTTTGACCTGAAGGGTTCTCAGTTTCCCACTTAAGAGATCCCCTCATAACTCAATGACACAAGTTATCATGTCATCTGTTTCTTACCAGAGAGAATCTAATTCAGTCACACGGCAAGAACTGTGCTGAGTGATGAGTATATAAAGAAAGACCAAAATATTCACTGACCTCAAGGAGCCCACATTATAATAAGGTAGACATGTAAATAACTAAGTGGGCACTATACACACATCTGTAGGTAAGTATATGAGTATGCATGCATACACACATACATACATATACACACATTCACAAATACATATACATATGTAGACATATAGGTATATACCTATATATGTAATTTTATACACATGTGAGAAAGGAAATGGGAGATAATCTCAGTTCATTTGGCTGCTGGGAGTCATGAAAAGTCCTCCTAAAGGAGACTGAAATTTGAGGTGAATCTTGGAGGAAGCTAGTCAGGGAAACTAGGAAATAGAGGTGAGTAAAGCAAGCATATCAGGCATGAGGGATGGCTAAGGACAAGGAGCAGTGATGGGCAACAAAGTATCATGAGCAAAAGACAGTAAGTGCACCAGGGTAGCTGAGTGTAAAATGTGGGAAGAAAGTCAAGTGTATGCAGACTGGAAAGGGAGGAAAGGGGAATACTTATGAAGAGCTTGAAATGCCAAATAAAAGATCCTGGAGATAACAGGGAGTCAGTGGAGTTAATGGATTAGGAGAACAACATGGGCAGATCTGTTTTAAGAAAAACATATTTGTTCCTAAATGGAAAAGGAATAGGAATATAGAGAAACTTGAAGTAGGAAGACCAATTAGAAGTCTATTGCAATGTCCAGATAAGAATCAAGTCAACAAGCCCACAAGCATTCTTACTATGTGTCAGACACTGCTCTGAGTGCTGAGGGTACAAATACAAGCACAAAGACAAGGTTGCTCTCAAGGAGCTTGCATTCTAATGGGAAAAGACAACATATAAAAGAAAGCTGACAAGACCTTGGGGGTGGAGGGAGAGAGGAAAGGTATCTGTGGAAGGCATAGTGCTGGTGTCCAGAAATTGAAGCATGACTATTCAAGACCCTTCCCCAAAATGGAGCTATTAGGAGAAATCATCAATGACAGAAAGGGACCTTAGGAGCAAGGGAGGAAGGCAGCTGAAACATGATGACAAAGTCCAGAGAGAAGCATCTGGACTGAACAAGGATGGGGGCTGTGTGAGGAAAGAGAAGGGGACAAATAGGAGAGATGTTGTGGTGGCAGAAAAGTGGATCAAGGAAAAGGTAGAAAAGGCTTGAGTAAATCCTTATATTGTCTTGTCTCCAAAGAATATACCTCAAGATAATTTCTCTTCCCAGGGAGCAAATTGTTTAGAGACAAAATGACCTTCTGTAAGTTCTAGGGTTCCTATCCTTTGTTCATTTTCATATTTACTTACATAATTATCCCCTACTATTTTAAGTTATATCTCCAAATGCAGGGAAATATTTCCTTGTTTTTAAAAGTTATAATTTCATAGATAATGATCATTTTTTTTCCATTTGACCATTTTCCTTTGACCTACCTATGAGAGATACAGGTAACAGATTTTCAAATTCTCCTAAGAAATTTTTGTTGTTGTTGTTGTTGTTGTTGTTATCCACTAACCTATCATTTCTCCCCACACCAGTAGAGGCCTACTTTGCAATGAATTAAAATTGGCCCTTGCTGAGAAAGATAACCTCATTGTGAATCCCTAGAAATGGAGACAAAATCAGTGCCTACCAATCATGAAATATCTGAGGTATGTGAACTGTGTAAGACCATATTAATATCAGAAAAACAAAACTCTGAAAGAACTCAGAACTCTGATTAAAAGACAAAACAATAGTGACTTCAAAAAACTGGAAGTAATTCTTACTTTTTTCAACTAAATTTTAAGCAACCAGAAGACAGAGACTAAACCAGGGTTGAGGAACCTTTTCATGTTGGAAGGCCACAATAATTAGCTGTAATCAAATAAATCTGCATTCAAGAAACTTCAATTAGATATACTTAAAAATATACATAATTTTATAAAAATCTAACTACTATGTACTTAGTAATTTCAAAAAATGAAAACTATTTGTTAATTTTAATTTTAACTAATCTTTTAATGATTTTATTGTATCTGCTTTTTGTTGGAAAGCATTTGAATATTTCCTTGCAGCACAGAAGTCTACAGTTTCAGTTTATCCTCTGGATGGGTGTCAGTCATTTGTAACCTTAAAGGCATCTTAATATGGGTTAGATAGGAGAATGTAGATTCTCGGCCATAAGTGATCGAAAAGCAAGAAAGCATTTTTCAGGCATGTTGCAGAAGGCATGGGTATTCTACTGTATGTCTCCATATTTCAGTTGGATTTTTAGCATCAAATAATGGCTTTAAAATGTCATCTACTGATAGCCCAATCAATTGCATCTGTAGTTCTTTAGGTGCTTTGGTGGTATCAACTAGGTGAAGTTGAAATGCTAATTTGAGTGTGATGTCATGATTCTCAAAGTGAGTGAACTTTTCATTGTATTCACCAACTAATAGGTCTATAACAGCTGTGTATTTTTCAAATGATTCACATATATCACTCTACTCACCAGTGACTTTTGCTAACTGGGGAAAATGTTCATCCAAAATTTCCTTTTGAAGGAAAAATGTTTTGAAAAAAGATAGCTTTTTTCGAAATGCTTGGATATTTTTGCCACATATAGTGTATAGACTTAGTTTTACCATGCAAAGAAATATTCAAGTCATTTTTATTTGACATGATATCATACAGAAATGCAATATTACTATAGGAAGCTTCTTTCAATAATTCACATTGCTGATTCTGTTCTTCATAAAATTTAATGATCTATTCTCACAGAGATAAAATCTTAGCTAACAACTGTCCCTGTGATAGCCAATGCACTTTAGAATGATATGGCAAATCCACATTGAATAACTCATTGTTCAACTTTAGCATGTCATGAAATCAACAATATTGTATTGCATTTGCATGAATAATTAACAATACTTATAACTTGTTGCAAACTATCATTTAAAATCATAGCTTTAACCCAGAGATTTTGCTGATGCAAGATACAATGAAAGGAAATGAGAGCATCTGGATCTCTTAATACTTTTTTTTTATCTGTGCAATAAGCCCTTCATGTTTTCCTGTCATGGAAGGTGCACTGTGTCTACATACTTTCACTAAATTTACCAAATTCAGTCCAACTTCACAACATTTCTCGTGAAAGTTGTTGAAGGTATCTATTCCCCATGTTCTGTTTGCAAGAGCGTCCAAAACAAGTAACTCTTCATAGCAAAGAAAATCTTGTATTATGACCTGAATGAAGTATAAAACCTGCACTGAGTCAGTAGTATCCATTGATTCATCCACAGCAATTGAATAATATATATTTTCCTTTTGAAGTATTGCATGAAGGCTAGTTCAAGCTGCTGATCAGTTATAGTTCTCCTTGAAAGAGGCAGTTGTTTGTACTTTAAAGTGTTATCAGGGTCTAAGCATCCTACAACTTCTATGATGCATTCTTTCACAATTTCTACATCACTGAATGAGAGCCCTTTTTTCCTGCATATATAAGCTACTTTAAAAGCTGCTTCAGTGGCATCATTTCCAGGACTTATTGCTGCTTGAAAAAATTGTCTTTGTTGTTGCTTTTTCATCTTTTAATTTCTTCAATACAACCTTTCATGCCTCTTCCTCTAATTTAAAATATTTCTGATCCTTATGAGTGTTATAATGCTGATGAGCATTAAATTTCTTCAATGTTGATATTGCAGTATCACAAAGCAAGCAAATCATCTTATCGTTCACATAAACAAGATAATATTTCAATTTCCAATCCTCATTAAAAAACATGTTTTCTTCATTCAATGTTTTCTTGATCTTCTTTAACATGATGGGCAATCTGTCCTAATGTTTGATCTGGAAATTTCTTGAAATGGTCAAGGATCCACAAAAAATGGCCTTAATGCCCAGTTATAAAGCTGAAGAATATGTAATAAAACTCACCTGCTAATTAATCTTTTTTGTTTGTTTGTTTAGGCAATGGGGTTAAGTGACTTGCCCAGGGTCATGCTAATATCTTTATATCTCTTAATGCTGATGAGTCTGAGCAGCAATAATTCAGCACAATAGATTGGTGATCCATGACTGCTTCCTGCTAGCTAAGGTAGAAGGCTTATTGGGAATGTTTCCTATATCTGGGCTGTGGGAAATTTGGGGCCACTGAAACCTTTCTATGCATCAGGACTCCAGATCGCAACCATTCATTGCCTTAATATTCCCTCAAGAAATATATAGAATACCAATCTTAATTAATGGGAAGTAATGCTGGAAGAATGAATAAACAAAGAAATTCTCAGCATAAATAACTGCTAGGGTGCTGAGAATCCAACTCAGAAGAGAAGAATTCCAAAATAGATTGAAGAAAAGCAGTACTTGGTGTTTTGATGAGAGATCAGTTGTACTTCCTAGAAAAAATGATGCAAGAATTATTTAAAAGTAAAAGTAAGGTGATATTATAAACAAAAGAATAATGCCAAAGAAAAGAATTAGAAAAGAAGAAAGAGATTTAGAGGAAAAACTTGGAGAATTAACTGCTCAGCACAAGAGGTATAAAAACTTACCCAAATAACTTATTCATTGTACTGGCAATACTGCTGCTTTCAGGGTATTGCCTTCTTCAAGAATCCCAGGGGCAGCTCAGACCAGGGAACTGCAAACATTCAATGGGCTTAAGTGTTCTGATCTAGGGCATAATCTAATCATTGCTCTCCTGGACTTTCCAGGCTCTAAACCTTTGGTTAGGTCTTGACAACACAACTGCAGGTTAGGGCTGGAGAGGATCTTAGCAGTCATTTGGTCCATTCTCTCCCCAACCACTATTTTATAATTTAGGAAACTGAAGCCCATAGAATTTGAGCTCTTAGACCAAGGCCACAGAGCAAGTCATTTGGAGAAAAGCATTCCTTTATTCCACAGTTCAAATCTAAATGCTCCTTCCTAACCACCACCAAGAAATGGGGAGAATATTTTTTGAACCTTCTTTGGACTCCTGTATCACTTTCTT
The DNA here is from genome assembly GCF_900497805.2 of Vombatus ursinus. Lineage (NCBI taxonomy): Eukaryota > Metazoa > Chordata > Mammalia > Diprotodontia > Vombatidae > Vombatus > Vombatus ursinus. Next base: position 12,387,407 of record NW_020954604.1, on the reverse strand, counting down.
TTATATAACATACACATTGTATATTAACTTAAGTTATTAGTAATATTTTCATATTGACAGTAATTATGTACAGTATTATACTTTGTACGTTCCACAACCCCAAGCATGGTACTGAGCAGGAATTAGTTACTTAATAAATATTTGTAGTTTCGATGATTGGTCACAGGGGTCATTGCCTGCTCAGCATATCCATAAGTAACACAAGTTCTGACTAGAATTGTGGATTCTCTTAAGAAACCATCCCACTCTCCTGGGATTGAAAGTACTTGCTGTCTTCCTGTGTTCACTATTCTGACCCTGACAGATGATCCTTGAGAGGCCCTGTCTCAGCCTCAACCCCCAGAAATATATTTATGAAATACTCACCTAGAAAGGTTGTGCAAACTGCAATTATGAAGAAGTTCAAGGTTCTGACAGATGTCAATCAAGTTATTGACCCCAAAAACATAGTGATTAGGAACTCCAGGGTCCAGGCCAGTCTAGGCTTTAGGGGACATAGCTGGACAGTGTCAGAAGATCCTTCATCAGATACTTTCTACCTGAAAGATAGCACTGAATGCTGAAGTACCACACTACACCTATCAGATTGGCCAACATGACAAAACAGGCAAGTGATAAATGTTGGAGAAGATGTGGGAAAATTGGCACACTAATGCATTGTTGGTGGAGTTGTGAAATGATCCAACCACATTGTATTTTTTTTTTAGGCAATTGGGGTTAAGTGACTTACCCAGAGTCACATAGCTGGTAAGTGTTTGGTCTGAGGCTGGATTTGAACTCAGGTCCTCCTGACTTCAGGGTCAGTGCTCTATCCACTGCGCCACCTAGCTACCCTGATCCAACCATTTTGGAAAGAAATTTGGAACTATGCCCAAAGGGCTATAAAAATGTGTATACCCTTTGACCCAGCAATAGCACTTCTAGGGCTATATTCCAAAGACATCATACAAATGGGAAAAGGACTTACATGCACAAAAATATTTATAGCAGCTCTTTTTGTGGTGGCAAAGAATTGGAAATTGAGAGGATGCCCATCAACTGGGGAATGGCTGAACAAGTTGTGGTATATGAATATAATGGAATACTATCGTGCTATAAGGAATGATGGGCAGGCAGACTTCAGAAAAACCTGGAAAGACTTGTATGGTCTGATGCTGAGTGAAGTGAGCAGAACCAGGAGAATGTTGTACACAGTAACAGTCATGTTGTACAATGACTAAGGTTGATAGACTTAGCCCTTCTCAGCAATGCAAGGATCTAAGACATCTCCAAAGGCCTCATGATGGAAAATGCTATCTACATCCAAAGAAAGAACTATGGAGTCTGAATGCAGATCAAAGCATACTATTTGCTATTTTTTTTCTTCTGTTGTGTTTTGTTTCCTCTTTCTGGTGGTTCCTCCTATTGGTTCTAATTCTTACTTACAACATCACTAATGTGAAAATATGTTTAATAGGAATGTATGTGTATAACCTATGGCAGATTGTGCACCATCTTGTGGAGGGAGGTGGAAAGGGAGGGGGAGAAAAATTTAAAACTCAAAAGCTTATGGAAGTGATTGTTGATAAATCAAAATAAATTAATTTAAAAAAACAAATTATGGCAATGAAAGGGAAAAGAGAGATGAGAAAGTTGTTTGAAGGGGTATTGAATATGGTCTATTATCTTTGTATTAAAAGTTTATACAATTTAGTTGGATTTCTGCCTTCTCTGATCAATTTTCTTTGTTCTAATAGTGAACAATAATTATATAGGTGGCACAGTGGATAGAGCACTGGACTTGGAGTTGGGAAAATCTGAGTTTAAATCTAGCCTCAGATACTTACTAACTATGTTACCATGGGCTTAACCTCCATTTTCCTCATCTGTAAAATTGGGATAATAATAGCACTTCCCTCCCAGGGTTGTTGTGAGGGTCAAATAAGAGATTATTTAATATAATATAATAAAGTATTTTGCAAACCATAAAAAAAAAGATAGCACTGAATGGAAAATAATTCTGTTATAGCCCAGAGGACTCCCTCCCCAGGACAGGGGATCTCTAACCTCCTGCTGTGTGATCAGAGAGCTTCTAGCTAGAGATTTCAGGATCATCAGCTAGAAAAAGAAGTGGTACTAGTTAATTTGGGGTCAGGGAATGTGTCTGTCAGTGGCAATACAAAATAAGCCCTGCCTGGGTCAGAGATGGGGAAGTGAGAGATAGCCATGCTAGGCAAGTTTTTTTTAGTCCATTAACATGCAATTGTTAGAAATGAGGTCTTAGAGACCCTCAGAGCAGAGTGAAGGCTTAAACCCTAGCTAGCTGCCATAGCCAATTGCCCCTGACTTGAATGACTCTGAGAAATCTAGTTTTATACCTTGCATTAAATCATTATTCATTCCTATTCATATTCCCCCATCAGGAGGATGAGATTCCACTAAGGAATTAATAACAGACTCCAATACATAGTAGTTAATTTAAAACTGGTACATATCAAATACTAAAACAATTCCAACTTCTAGTCAGGTACAAATAAATAATCCTTAATTAAAATGGATGCTTCTTTCAAGGCATTTACAAGATAAGTCACAAGCTATTCTTTTAGTATTAGTTAATTGTAACAAACTGAGACAACTTTAATATTAAACTAAGTGTGCCGGCCGCGCCCGTGCACTCTCCTCCTATAAGGAGCAGGCTGCCAGAGTCATACTCAACCGGATAAACACAGAGACGAGCCTACCAGGAGGTGCTAACACCCGAGCTTTATTCAGAGGCCATCACAGCAAGGCCAAGCAGGAAGGCCAGAGCAACAGAGCAGGAGCAAAGAGAGCATGTGATCCAACCACGACCAGGATTGGTTCCTTAAGTACCTACTTAGCCCCTCCTCCTCATCCCACCTACTAGTCAATGATTGTAGGGTCAGATACCGGAAGGGGCTGTCTGAGTTTAGCGCACCAAGGGAGAGGAAGTGACGCAGGAGGCTAGGACCAGATACAGGAAGGAGGCGTCTGGGATTAGTGCATAGACAAAGAGTACGTGACCTAGGAAGTCAGGCCCAGATACCGGGAGGAGGCGTCTGGGGTCAGTGCTACACAAAGGGAAGGTACGTGACCCAGGAAGTCAGGAAGGACACAGGAAGGAGGCGTCTGGGGTTGACGTTGCATATAGGGAGGGGACTAAGCAAAGGGAACTCGTCCTCTGCCATCCCACTCCCACGTGGCACAGACCCCTGCCTCAGGAGCATGTGCTCCGCTACTTCCTTGTATCCTGATCCTTCCCCAGCTTATCTCACATAGCACTGCCTACTGCCTCAGGGCTTCTCCGTATCCAGCCTATCCCAGTTCACCACAACTCCGCCTACCACAGCCCCTGCCTCGGGGGCATGAGCTCCGGTTGCTTCCTAATACCCAGATCCTACCCCAATCTTGCCACAACTTCCACCTCGCAGCAGTCAACATCAGACAGTCCCTCACAACTAAGTATTAACTAAGTAACAGAATAATATCCTGGTTCTATAACCTCCTGTCCTAATTATCCCCATAATGATGGGATATGGGCCCAAGCTGAGACCTTTGCCCCTTGCCCTAGAAAGAATCTGGCTCCCATTTGTCTATGGGCCCCAGAAAACCCTTATACTTCACTCAACTGGCCTATATGGTTTATCTCCAACAAACTTCCACCCTGGCTGAAAGACCTGGACTGAACTCCTTCAGATGAGGCCTTTGTGTTGTGATCTTGGGGTCCTAGCACCCCCAAACCTCTAGACTTCATCATGACCATTATGAGAAATTAAAGGATCCTGATTAATACAGGAATACACTGGTAACATAGCAAGACTGAATACTTAATTCTGAAGTTCTAGGCCAAATAACTCAATCTTATACTTGCAAATTACTATAATATCCTCAGATGTTCCCAAATCAATCTATTATTTAATAGATTTGATATTTATGCTTACAAAACTTATGATAATAGGAATTTGCCACGAAAGAACAAGGATATAACTAAAGAAAGGGAACAATGCTTCCCTAGATTCATGTCAATTCCAGGCAGAAGTTATATAATGGACGACTGCATTGAGCCAGGCTTAAAGTCTGCCAGGTGTCATGGTGGGAAAATTGAGTCAGGAGAATCCTACCCCAGCCATGCAGAAAAGTCACTCCCCTGACCTTCCCATGAGAACACCCTCTTGCAGCTCATAGATGCAGCTCACAAGCCTCTTTGCAGGTTGCTGACGTCATAGATCAGTAGCTCAATCAGTTCCTTGTTAACCACACCTGGAGTTAGATTCAGAATAATAGTTCCTTAACAGTCTCCAAGGTCTTAGACAGCAAATTCCCCTTATCAGTGTTTCAGGTGGGACTATAGTTTCACATTAATTAGGGAACGTCTCTGAAGTTAGCTCTAAGTAGTTTGCATAACTTCCTACACATGTTCTGCTTCCTAATAACATCCTGAGTAAAACAAAATTTCCATTAAAATCTTAAGTTGCTACTCTAAATAAATTTGCTTCTCTGTTTCTCAAGCTTATTTATCCCCCTCTAACCATTCTTAATCTAAAAGAGACACTTTCAAGACCTGAATCTTATACACATGATAAGTTCAAACAGTAATACCTTTCCTACTTACAGCTTGTATGCTTTAGTATTAATCACCAGTCTTAGATCTCCGATTCTGCTTCCATTGAGACTATTTCTCTACATGCACCCAGTTAAGTCCAATCCAAGGACACAACAAACCTAGGAATGAAACTCTAAGTTCATAGGAGGTTTGAACATAATTTTCATCAATAATAACTTATTACTGCAGCAAATTAGCTTGCAAATAGAAATTTAGTGGGCCCTCTAAAAGAATATCAAGGATTTCATCAAAACATCTTCTTCATAAAAGTATCTCCTTTTCTTAAAGACAGTTTACAATTTTCTAATTACCATAAAATTCCTAGTTACCTGAATTCTCTAGTCAAAAACATGTCTGCAATGAGCCACTTATTCAGTAAGTGTTCTATAGCACAAAACTCCTGCACAGGATAAATAAGAATTATGTGCTTTACAGTATCTCACTCTTTTTTTTACATAATTACCCAGTTTCTTTTCACACACACACACACACACACCCCACACACACACAAATATTTTTACCAGTATTTGACCTAAACAATAACTCCAAATAGCTTAGTTAACAATTTTAAACTTCCTAAGTGAGAGCCAGATAATCCCAGCTAAAACTTCCCTTTTAACATAGACAAAACTTGGAAGTTCTCATTTCTTAAATTACAGTACTTAAAATGTTACAGAATGGGATCATATTGAATATCCCTACAATCCAACCCATTTTTTTCCTCTTTCTTTAACAACTTTCCAGATTATAAGAGAAATTGCCCTTCCAACAACATAACTAATACAATTGCTTACCAAATTACATCACATAAAAAAATTCAGAAATATGTAAGCAGTATATGAAAAACTTGAAACAGAATCAATTATTATCAGAAAAAAAGAAAACCTTTCTTTTCTCTGAACCCCTCCACCAGGTCCAACAGTCTCCTGTGGCCATTCCCACCCCTATAGATTGGCTTTACTTTATTATCTATGTTAGCCCTTCATCGTCTCTTACTGGTCTCATAACCTCGGACTGACATTCCCAATCAAGACCCTTGGCCCATGGTGGTCTAGATTTCCCTAGGTATGCTAATCCCTGCCTTCAGAGCCTGGCCCATATGGCCCATCCCCCAACAAACTCAATCTTTAGCCTAAAGAACGCCTGGGTTGAAAATTTTTTTTTTCTAATTTCTAATTGAGATTCTGATATGTGAGAATACTTCATTAATTCCAAAACAATACATATCAAGTTGTTCACAATAAAATATGTTTGCACTACAGGGCATACATTATAAAATTATTTCCACAATTGTAATAAAATTTGAAACAACCCATTATCACTTTAGATAAATATACTTCTAAGTCACTTTGTGTAGAAAATTATTCATCTCATAATTAATATGTTGAAACTATAACTTTAAACCACCATATATTTTTATAAAAGTCAAGATTTCAAATGAAAATCTGCTATCATATTAAATATCAATATCATTATTGCTTGCTTATAACCAAATATATCTCACTAGGTATTTTAACAGTTTCAAATTATCTCATTTTTATCAGTAAAAGACTCATTCCATGTCAAGAGTTATTTTAACACCATTTCTACCTCACAATGGTCCCTCAAATTTTACAATCTAAGAGTTTTAGAAATACAATACAATTTAGAAACATAGTAATAACTTAAATAATAAACTTCAGGTAACTTCAATTGCATTTCCAGCTTATCACATATAGAGTTTGTCAATCTTATTACTCTTGGTGCTTTTAACAATTACATTAAATAACAATAATGCCACTTCTAACATATGCCATTGTATTAAGCATTTTACAATCATATCATTATTTTGTCCCATAACAACCATTATTATTTTTTATAGAACAGTAAGTTTAAATCCAATCAGATCTGAACTTATAATCACTAATGATAAACATTTAAAAACATTTTTGTTTTAAATCCAATACTCTTGGCCCTTTAAAAGGAAATATTCCCCATAAATTTATATATTCCCTTACAAAGACACATGGTGATAATTCCTACTCTAAATAATTCTCTCCCCTTTTCTTTCCTACTTCCTTAAGGGAGCAAAGAAAAAGTCCCCTCTCCTTCTTAGAGGCATATTAAATAAAGCCACCCTCCAGAACATCTCAGGCTTCAGCAATTTGAATCATTGTTAACTGGGTGTAGTTAGTTTTCTGATTTAACAAAGCCCTCCTACAGGTTTATCCTGAGGTGGCTGGTCTTCTAACCCTCCATAACTTTATTGGTTTTCAAATCAAGCTACAAAATTTTCATTTTTCAATCCTTGTACTTAAAACAAACCCCAAACTTCCTCACACACAAAGGCACCCAGAACAACTAGCACATGGCTTAACTCAAAACACCCTACCTCCACCCAAATTACACTCACTAAGGTTAGGCAGCTTTCCTTTGCAGTTCTGAAATCTGAAGGGAGATAAGAATTGCAAATCCAGAGAACAGCACTCTGCCTCTCTGTCTCCCCAAATAGCCTTTGCAAAGTTACTATGCATTTTTAAACAAATCACTGAAACCTTAAAGTAATCACATTAAAAGACAGAAAAACCCTTATTTCTACAACTCTAAACACATTGCCTTGATATCAGATATATTGGTGGGAGGGATACAAAGACAGCAATTCAAATTCTTAGTCTTGGGATCCCATTAAACCTGAATTCAAATTCTTCTCAGCCTCTCTCCTCTCTAGCATGCTCCAAACCCTTTTCAGTAAAGGCTGCTTGCTGCACCTTCCACTAACTTCTGATAGATTCTCTCTCTGCCTTTTTGATTCTAATCTCAATCTCCCGCTGAAAGCATGAAACGGAGCTCTTTCCCACTGTTCTTTCTCCAATCTCAGACCTTAAAAGTTACCCAAAAAATTTTCTGGCAGATACAAAACATCCACAGACAGACAGATAGACAGACAGGCAATGTGCACATGATTTTAATTCTAACCTTGACTGGTCAAAAGAAATTCATTTTGTCCCAGGGTCCCCTTTGAATGGGTTCTTATGTTTTCCTCCCCTTCAGTAGGAAAAGTTTTTCCTGGGTAGTCCCACCACCTCAGTTTGCTAGCTAGTGTTTTCTGGCCTCCCATCACTAGGTGTTCTCCTCCAAGGGTCCCTTTCCTTCCCAGGACTGGTCTTAACCTAGTCTTAACCTTAACCTAGGATTTGTGACTAACAAGGTTTCCTCCGAGGGTCCCTTTTCTTCCTAGAACTGGTCCTTACCTTGCTCAAGATATCTTGACTTTCATAGTCCTTTGGCCACTGTGGATCTCCCCTGATTGTTCACTCACCGCTTTCAGCCTTAAAAACCAAAACCTTAGCATCCAGGTGATGAGCAACCAACTCAGCCCAAGGAATAAATCAGGGACCTCCAGATTGAGGGGGAGAGCACTCTTCTTTGAGTTCACTCACTTGGGTTGGGTTCAGGGGTCTTTGGATTCCAGAGAGCCCCCAAATTGTTAGAAATGAGCCCTTAGAGACTCTCAGAGCAGAGTGGAGGCTTAAGCCCTAGCAAGCTGCTGCAGCCAATTGCCCCTCCTTTGTATGACTCTGAGAAATCAAGCCTTCTAGTCAAAAATGAAATTAAGCTCAGAGTTAGTAAAGAATCATTTATTACGGTTCTTGGAAAAACCGGGCACACCTCTCAGAAGAGAGTACAATGAATACAGAAGCAAGAGACAGTTTTATACTATTAGAATGCTGCAACTCCTCTTTTCCAGGCCCAGATTGGTCCATTCCTTTTTGGGTTACAATCTTCCTGGTCCACCCATCCCATGTTTCCCCTTGCCCCTTGCATGATCAGTTAATGAAGCTCTAATTCAATGTGGGGTGTGTCAGTTAATATTATATCAGTTAATTAAGCATGTACAGTTCCAAAAACCTGTGCCCTTTGTCCTACTTAGGGCTGGTTAAAACCAGTTCTGCTCTCTAGAACTTTGGGGTCTATGAAAAGATTAGGGCCTTTCTCATTGACTTGCCCTTTCCCCTGTTTCCCTGTTTTTATAAGGTTTTGCAAGCTTGTTAAAACAATGTAACTTCTTATTACTAACATCTTGGCTGATGTTGTAAGATGTCAAAGGTTATCCTAAATTGTGGGAGCATGATACCTTGTCCCTCACACAATTATGAAGACATAAGAACTGCATCCTAGGTCAGCCCTCTTGGTCTCTCCATCACAATATCAACTTCTGAACTGTCTCTTACGGACAGATGAGTAAATCTCCTTCCCCACCACTCTCATTCCATAATGTTTTCTGTAATGTCTAAAGCTGGGTACCAATCCCACAACTTTATTAAAATCCTTCCAATCTCACCTGTATGGGAAAAGCAAGTAAAGTTTATTCCGCAGTAACACCAAGGTTAAAATGAGCTTAGCAGTTTAAGCATGGCAGTGAAAATGGTAGGACCAAAAGACTTAGATTGAATTTTGATGTGGAAGGTCTAGACTTTTAGACCCTCTGCATTTACTTTGAGGTTGTGAAGAAAAAAAAAAAAATCTGTGAGAAAACACCAAGTTATGTTTTGTGTTTTCCTTTTTTTTGTTTTTTTAAAATTTGAACAGTAGAGGAATAAATGAACCTTTCTTCAGTAAGGCAAGTAGTATCTATCTAAAACCAAAGAGCTACCATTATCTTTAATAGAGAAACAGCACTAGAGGACATTTCAATTATGTCAGAGATAAAGCAAGAAGGTCCATTTTTATCATTATCATTTGTTATAGTTATAGAAATGCTAGTTTTTATTTTTATTCTATATATTCCCTTGCTCTTTAGTAGTGTTTCTTGCTTATAAACAACAGGTTGGGAGGCTTTGTTTTCTTTTTTTATTTTATTTTCTTTTTTCACTGGATTTGACCTTATGACCATCTTTATAAAGAATACAAATCAAGCAGCCCCTCCCAGGGACAGTTCTAGGGAATTAGATGCAGTAGCAATAGAAAGGGAGAGGAAAAAAGGGACCAGGGAGAAGTTTCAGAAAAAGGAGGTTGAGGAGGCTTTCCAGAAGACATTTCCAAGCATCTCCTTTTCAGTTCAAATACCTATTATTATTCACCTGGAGAGAAAGATTAGTCCTGAGAGAGTTAAGTGGCCACTGGGAGGGTGGAATGTTAATCAAATAGCCTGGGAAAGGGAAAGGGAAAGGGTTGCAGTCTCTGCCCCTCCTCACAAAGGAGAAGGGGACCCAAACCTTTTGCACCCACCCTAACCCCAACAGGACACCCAGCCCCACACCTTGTTCTTTGAGTCCCAGGGACCTGGGGTTGCCTCAGCCATATGGCACAACTGAAAGGCAAGGAGACTAGGATGGAAATGCAGGAGCAGGCCATCAGGGAAGAGGGCCAGGTAATCACCATAGTTCGAGTCAGGAAAAGCAGAAGTAGCAGCTGCCAGTCCCAGGCCAATGGTCACAGACCAAAGTTAGAAGTCCATGGCCAACAGCTGAGACAGCACCCTCTGCCCACTCCCTGCCAGCCCCCAGCATCTGAGGCTCTCCGTGTTACTCCAGATGCTCCCTGAAGGGGGTTGTCAAAGTGGTTGAGTGCCCAATGTCAGGCAGGTCCAAAACCAGAAATGGGGTATAGGATTACATGCAGGAAGAGGGGGATGCAGTGCTCAGATGAGCTGCTCCTCAAGGGGAAGCTTCAGGTTGGGGAGCGGTGGATCCGAGGCATCTACCTGCTTTTCACTGCTAGGCCAGTAGGTGTCTTCTGTCTGGTGTTTCTCATGAAGCTTCTGGCCCAGCAGATCAGTACTACTACCAGGAGAAGGATATCCAAGACTGAGAATACAGTGATGATGGCAGTGACTGTGTTGTGGTCTGAGAGGTTGAGACCCCTCAAAGACTGGTGTACAGGACAGGGTCGTCTGGAATGAATTCACAGACTCAAGCATTCTTTAAGTCAAGGTAGTAAAGATTTATTGTTACTCTTTTCAGTGGGCAAGAATTCTTAAGGAACCTGCAAGAGATCTAGGATAGAGCTAGGGTTTATATGGAAAAGGGCATGGGAAATGAATGCCAGGGACACTGATGAGGTAATCCAAAGGTGCAGGTGTCTTTGGGAGCTATGGATGAGAAAATACAGGGAGTATACCGGACAGGGAGTGAGATGACAGAGGTATGGATCTTTGGAGTCTGGCAGGAGGAAGAGTCCTTGGGCTGGCCAAGGACAAAACTCCTTGGGCTGGGCAAGGCACCCCTCTCCCTCTGTCTTGATGAGAGAATGCTCTGCAACAAGGGAAAGCTTTCTCACAAGACAGGAACTTACTAAGAAATTGGGAGGCTTCCAGAGACATGATCTGAGGGCTGGGGTCTGAACAGCCCAGCACTGTCTCACCCAGCTTTGTGTGTGTAGCTGCACCAGGGAGAGAGATAAGGGTCTTGCTGGGGCCCATGCATGAATAACTGCTAGGCACAGTGTCCTTGAGCTGGGGAGTGGTTGTCAGAGACAGGGTTTCTGAGACTAAGGAGAAATTAGGGTCCAAGTACAAGCACAAGCACCCAAGCACCCCATCAACTGCATCCTGGAACAAGGCTCTGCTGGCTGGTGGTGCTGTGAAAGGGGTAGTAGTGATGAGATGCTGATTCTAGAGGTGCTGGGACCCTGAGATCATGACATGCAGGTGCTGCTCAAATGAATTTGGCCCAAGTGTTCTTTCAGCCAAAGACAAAGTTTTATTAGAAATAAACCATATAGGCCAGACCCTTAAGGAATCTGAACATTAGTGATGTCTGTGAGAACAAGCAGGCATGAGGAAATCTCAGCATTTAAAAGGGGGCCAGGATGGATCTTGTATACAGTCAAGTAATTTTGAGCGACTAGAGGAGGGGCTGGGAGGAGGATCCTGAAGCTGGGGTGACTGGGGGAGGAGTTTAGGGAAAACCTTGATGGGAGTGCCTGGGAGGCTGAATGGGGTCATCCTCAGGGAACAGACAATGGACCACTAGGCTTTATTAGGGTAACAAAGAACTAGAAGGAAGAGGTTGAGTGAGGTCTAGATAAGATCCTAGGTGGGATCCTAGGTGATACTAGGATCAAAGACTAGGCTTCTTCATTAGAATATCAAAGACTAGGCTTCTTCATTAGGGGATCAAAGGGAGATAAGGCCCTGAAGAAGGGAGAGCCAGTCAGAATAAGAGAGAGGCTTATCAGAATAAGAATAAGAGATAAAGAAAGGCCAGTTGATTGGAGTATAGCCTCAGGCAACCTTCTGAAAGTAGGTGAGTGAGGTCAAGGAAAGTTTAAGGGTTTTCTGGGGCTCATAGACAAATGGGACCCAAATTCTTTTTGGAGCAAAGGGCAAAGGTCTCAGCTTGGGCCCATACCCCATCATTAGTATTGCTTTCATGCCCAGCATAGCCAGTATTATGGGCTAAGGTGGGCTGGGGGTTCAATAGTTGTAGGCTCAGTGCCAAGCACAGGCGAAGGCCAGGGCTGCTCACCATGGGCCCCTGGGAAACTGAACCAGGTCTATGCCATGGCTGACCTGGCTCCTGACCTCCAGTGCCTATTGCATCTCAGACTACTGGTGCCAGCTTTCAGCTCTGGTCTTCAACCTGGCAGTCAGTCCTTCTGTCCCTCATTCACCTCCAGTCAGCTCCCGAAGCTTTGTTTTCTTATCCAATCTTTCATTCTCTACAGTTTTATTGTATTGTTCAATATAGTCATATTTAAAATGATGAGAGTTAGGTTTATATTTTCTGATTGTAAAACTACAGGTACTAAATATGTCAGTCTCTGTTGCAGACACTTCAGGTAAATGCTAAAGATCAACTCCTCAGAGAGCCCCAGCTGGGAGTATAAGGGAAGTATTCTTCCCTACTTGGATTGGACTAAAGCCTGGAATTCCTTTTGCTTTTTCTTTGTGTCTACAGCAACTATCCCAGTCTCTGCTACATTGTAATTGTTCAATGAATAACTATTGACTGATTGATTGATTGATTGGGAGCAGGGCTGATGGTCAGTCAAATTGCAAAGTAGGTTAATATTCAGGCCCAAATCCTCTTCCTGTTTGCTCTCCTTCCTTTGATCCACTTCCCCAAGATTCATTGCCATCTCTCTCTCATACCCCAACCAAAAGCTCTTTTCATTTTTGTCCTTAGTGTTTTTATTTCTGAATTAGAAATTTTTTCTCCTTCTTCTAAATTCACACTTTGTTCATACAGTAATTTTTTCCTCTAAGTACTTTAAGGCAACAATGTTTTCTAAGACTCCTTCCTGCTATTGATAAACACTCCCTTCTGTTTGTTAATACTTTACCCAGTTTCAAAGTTGTACTTCACTTTTTAAATTGATTTTCTTCCTTTCTTATATTTAGTTACCTATTTCTTCCCTTCCTTTTCTCCTCCCATTTAATCACTTAATTCAAAATCTTCCTTTCTAACCCTCCAAATTTATCAAAAAAAATATATTCCCCTTTGTAAAAAGAATTTCTTCTTTTTTCTATACTTTAATTTTCTTCCCTTACTGTATATTTTTAGCTCTTATCCCTTGATTCTTGGTCTGTATATATATTTATTCCTTCATTTTGTGTTCTTCATGAAATTAAAGCTTCAGAAACACCAAGTTTCAGTTTCCTCTTCAAATCAATTTTTGATGTTATTTCCAATGTAGGTTTTGCCTCCTCATCTCTCTTTTCTATTGTGTCTAGGTCTTAAAGTATGAATTCATGAGGGAGGTGATGAACACAGAAGCATTGTCACAAGGCAGAAATTTATCCATGTCCCACATCACTCAGTCCAATTTTACTCCCCATCCTCCTTGTGATCATTTTCTTTTTCATTTGCCATGTGATATCCTCTTTGAATCTCGCCTTCTCACCCTTCTGGATTCCAGGAGCCCCCAACAACTCTGATGTCCATTCTGCTGAGGAAGGGTTTAGACTACTCTCTCAGGGGAAATAGTTTCCCCATGTTTCATGATGTCCCCATGAACCAACACAAAGATTGGACAAATCACTTGTTATGAAATATATCTTTCCCCCTATGCAGTGCTCTTCACTAGAATTCCTACAACTTCTTCATAGAGTTATGACTTCTCCCTCCATTTCCTCCTCTTTCAATCTCTCTTGTTGCCTCCTAACTTATTCTCCTATAGCTTTTCTTCTTCCTGAGAGATGACAGAACTCTTGACTTTGTTGATTGCCATTGATTTGATCAGAGTACATCAAATATTTCCCTCTCAACTCTATCTCCCCACTACCCTTTTATGCCCTTTCCCATTCTGAAATGTAGTATTCAAAGATATATCAATTAAGGCATAGGGTAGGTTATGGGGTTGAGTCTATAGCAGCAATTTTCAGTGTTTTTTGATCCACAAATTCCTTTCATAGAAAAACATGTTTTGAGTGCCTAGGCTTATTTTATGTAATAGTCATAAAATTTTTTTAGATTTAATAAGTGCTTATAATACCTATAATGTTAACTCTTGCCCCCAAAGCTCCAAATTTAAAATTATATATGAAATATAAAATTTTGTTAAAGCCATATAATTTTAAAAGCATGATATGTAAAATTATAAAACACTAACTGCAAAATGATTGTGCATATTTTATTTGGGATGTTCTATAAGAAGTAGAAGAATAATTCAGTAAGACCTCTTATGCTTACTGTTTTCTGCAAGACTTCATCTTAAATTTCTTTATTTTACAAATTTTGTTGAATATAAATAATATTTTAATTAAATAAGTTATAAGATTTTTTCATAACATAGTAGTCACATATAAATTTAATTTAAACATTTTTCATTTGGAAAAAGATTTGCAATATTTGATTCAATACAAAATAAATACAATCTCATATCTGATTCTACATCAAGTTTCTTTCTGGATTTTGATTTAAAAGTAGAAAAAAGCCAAAATGTTCACTCACATAAATATGCAGTGGAACAAGTGTTGTACTCTGGGGAAAGGAATGAAAGCAGGTATAGTCTGGACTTCATCCAACTCACCAAATGGGTCTACTGGTTTGACTGATTGGCGTTCTACAGCAACAGCTCTTTCTAGCCTTTTCCCCAAACTAGAAGCTCTTCTCTTTTTCTTCTATTTCTTGATTCATTTACCATCCTCAAAGAAATTTCATTTCCTCTAGATTTCCCCTGCTTGAGATAACGGGGTCAATGCCCCTCCCTGATGTGCTCAGAAGGGGAAGAAGGAAGACCAGAGCAGCATGCAGTCCTTCTTGGTTTATACTATGTGGTCTTTGGGTGGAAGTTCATGTCAAGGCCAATATCTTTGAAGCCTTAAGTAACTCAGAGTATCTGCCTCGTACACATATCCCAGCCTAGCAAATTTTCATGATATCTCTGTGGCAGTGGTAATACAATCCAGGTTATATTTAGGTTATAAAGTAGATTTGTTGTGGAGTGTGGAAGGGGAGGAGGATTACTGGGAAATGACAGCAATGGAAAAGAAGGAAACATCAAATAAAACACATCAAAAATAAAATAAAATGAGGAGATTGAACTAGGTGAGCTCTAGGTCCCCTCAAACTCACAATCTCTGAGCCACAGTGATCTCAGGACCAGATTATATTATTTCTTACCATCTCACTTATCTGATGTTTCAACTCCCAGTTGATCATTTTTTGCTCTATCCTTTCAAAACCAAAGATCATTCATTCTCCTTGGTAGAGAAAACAGAAGCACAATAAGGATGGATTACTTCTGCCTTCATCTGTTATCTCTATTCCATCTGCTCCAAGGATTGACTCTATCCCTTCAATTCCACCTCCTCAACATGTCTCACATCTGTCCCTTTCTCCATTCTCACAACCCCTACCTTATTTCAGGCCCTTATGACCTCTGACAAGTGAAATCATGAACTACCTGGTCTCCCTGCTCCCAGTCTCTCCATTCTGATCCCTTCTCCATGCAGCTGCCAAAACAATCTTCACAAAGCAGAATTTTGACATTTTCAAGGACAAATGCAAAATGTTCAACCTCATCTTTAAAGCCCTCCATGAGAGGCAGCATTGCATATTGGACAGGGCACTAGACCTGAAGCCAAGGACATGTGAGTTCAAATCCAGCTCAGATACTTGCTAGCTATATGCCCTTGGGCAAGTTACTTAACTTCTTTTTGCCTCAGTTTCCTCTTCTGCCAAATGAGAGAGGTTTGATTCCATGGCCTCTAAGGTCCTTTCCAGTTCTAAATCTGGGATCCTATAATTCCCACCTCCCTTTTCAATCTTATGACCTATGACACACTTTCAGGAATATCCTGTTTCAGTCAAATTGACCTGCTGCTAGCTGTTGCCCATATTTGATATCACAAAAGTTACCACACATACATTTGATCTTTTGAGAATGTGGTATTCTATGTCTGGCATGTACTTTTTACTCTGTCTCTGCATCTCAGAATCTGTAGCTTCCTTCAAAGTTCAGCTCAGAGTCACATCCTTCACTAGGCTTTTCTCCATTCTGCTTCTCCTCTGCCTCCCATCCTTACCTTGAAGTATCAGTGTCAATCCCTCTTCAAATGGCTCTTAAGGGGGAATGCATTGAGTCAATTCTACCATGCTCCATAAAAGAGAGTGACATATTTATGGGTTGAGAATACATTTCCCTTCTTCACTGGATTTGAACAAAACCTTAACACTTTCCTAAGTGCTGGTTGGTTGTTGTCTTTCATGCTCAAAGATGACCAAAATGACATCAATACATTGTAGTTAAGGTACAATGTGTCTGACTATGACTGATCAGATCAATATGGGCTTAGAAGGCTCTACCACCATTTGGCTACAAATAGGCCATATGAACATTGGGTTACTGCAATTCTGCTTCACTATTGAGCACCAGTGCCTTCTTTGATGCAGGCATACCTGCTGGGCTGTCCTTTGCCATTGTCTCCCATCTCATGCAATTGATTCCAAAGTTCTTCAGAGAGACCTTGAGACTGTCCTTGTATCTTTTCTTCTGACCACCATTTGAGTACCTGCCTTAGGTGAGTTGTTCTGTCTGTAGTAGAGTTTGAATGCTTGGCAGTTCCCCTCAAGAAAGGACCTCGGGGTACAATACCTCATCTTGCCAGGTGACCTTCAAATTCTCCCTAAGACAATTCATATAGAAGCACTTCAGTTTCCTGGCATGTCCACTTTTCATAGGCATACACCAATGAAGTCAGCACAATGACTCTGTAGATCTTCAGTTTAGTAGGTGCTGCTAGGTAGCAGTACATCTTCTTTCCCACACTTTCTTTTGGAGACTCCCAAACACTGAGCCAGATCTGGCAATGCCTGCATCAACCCTACTGTAAGGCTGTCAGATTGATTGAAGAAGTTGCTCTAGCTCTCTGAGGCTGAACAAAACCCCAGAGCTTGGTCAAATCTGAAATTGACTTGCTAAACAGAGAAGAAGTTTCTCAGTGAAGGAATAGCTTGGACGTAGGGTGGAGATTGCTTCAACCTTAGCTTAGTCTCCTTCCTAACCAACTCCTCACTCCCACTTTTGGCCACATGAAGGATCTGGTGAGTTTTGAAAGGTCTCAAAGATTTTTAACTTTTCATCATCCCATGGGCATCCTAGGAATGTTACTGGAACAGCTGATGCCAGTGTCTGCTTCATGAACCAAGGATAGATTGGATGCAGATTCAGAGCTCTATAGAGAGCCCAGAATAAAAATAAATAAGCAATTTCATCATGTTTAAGGGGAACATCTTGAGGGCTCTAGCATAAGGACTTTCAGGAGCTATGAGTTCTCTTTCCCCTGGACTGTGAATGTACTAAAGGGAGAAAGTATTACAGACATTTGTGAAGATGATTGTCCCAACTGTTCTTAATATACTACCTTTGCAATTACCATTTTCTAAAGCGAATTAAGTCTGGTTAACTAATTGATATCAACTGATAATCATGGATGAGAGTAGCATGGGAGCATGAGGGTAGGTCTAATGATCAATATAGCACTAGAAAAGACACTCTTCCAACTCTCAAGTCAAATTCTTAGTCCCTGAGGTGACTTAATAACCATGTTCTGGGGACTTGACTTGTTGGTGCCAAGGAAAATTGGAATAATCTCCCTTGGCTATTCTGATATAAATATTTTTGGATTTACTTATAAGTGTACATGGCATATTTGCCCAGTAGAATGCCAGCTACTTTGGCATAACATTAGTTTCTGCCCCTTTTTTTGCCTTCTATCTTCAATATCTAACGTAATGCCTTCTATAAAGAAATCATTTCCATCCAGTTGGATTTTCTTAGCTTTCATTGCCAGGTCTGTGCATTCTAAACTTTGAATGACATTTCTCTTTTAGGTCTGTGCCCTTTTTTTGAATCTACAGTTATCTGCCTTGGTTTCCATCTTTTATATAGTATGCTGACCAAAGGCCCACTCTCACTCCTCAGCCTCTGGAAATAGGTCATAGTCTTCTTCTTTTTAAAGTAACTTTGCCAGCAAAAAGGTAGCTTTGAGGTCCCAGTTCGGATTCTGTTCAGACCTCTCTCCCAGACTGAAATGTCCCACTATTCCCTCAGGATAGTAGTTTATTGAATTGGAGGTGAGAGAGATGATCATTAAAGCCCACCTGTCACTGTCCCTACTACTCCAAAATATCAGCCCGTCCCACTGTTCTCTGGAGTCTCCAAACAGATTCATCTATTCAAACTAGTGGATGAATATGACCCAATTTGGGGTTTTTTCAGCAAAGATACTGGAGTGGTTTGCAATTTCTTTCTCCAGCTTATTTTACAGATAGGGAAACTGAGGCAAAAAAGGGTTAAGTGACTGGCCCAGGGTCACACAGCTAAAAGGTGTCTGAAAGGAGATTTGAACTCAGATTTTCCTGACTGTAAGCCCAGTGCTCTATCCACTGCACCACCTAGCTGCTAAGAACTTGGTCTACTATTTCAGAAAAGGTCTTGTCATGCTTCACTTCATTCCCTTCTCTGCAGAACTTCCTCCACAACCCCCCTGCCAACCTCTTCATAGAGATGTACCTATGTTCCTCACAGTTCTTCCCATTCCACCCCCAAAGTAAAATCAGGATCCAAGAGTTGTGATAAAATCTACTTTTCCATTGTTCCTGGATGGGCTGTGTCCATCTACTCCCTTGTGGCCCCACTCACCATTTTCAGCCCAAAGTGGGCCTCCCTGGTCACCACTGCCCTATAGTCTTCCCCCCAGTAGAATATATGCTCTTCAGAGTGGGTATTGTCTTTACTTTTGTATTTGTATTCCCAATGCTAAGAATATAATTGGTGATTGGTAAATTTTTTTTTATTCATTCATTCAAAAACCTTGATTACTGAGTTTTAAGTGAAAGGTCTTTGGATACAGATGAATATATTGTATTATATATGTATATATATATATATGTATTTGTTTGTAAAAGCAATTAGAGAAATAGGATATAATCTAGGGAGGGACAAGAGAACCAAGAGAAGGACAATTCCAAGTATTGAATACTTGTCTATATTTCAGTACCCATACTCAAATGGACCTATGACCTCATTGATTCAAAAGTTCTATCCAAGGTACAGATCTCCATTCATCCATGCCTGTTCATTCTATGTGACTCTTGTCCATATTCTCCCATAAATTTCCATATGGGGTCTACCCAATTTCATAACTGTCCTCCTTGCTCTCTCCTAACATTGGGAAGGTACCTGTGGATCCCACTGTTTGTCATCTGTCACCTTTTTTTTTCTTGCCATATATACAGCTCCTGTTGTCTTCCTCTAATACATTTCCTTGATATCTTTGACCCCTTTTCCCTCTTTGGAATGTTTATATATTTCAATCTGTTTATACCCACTATATGCCTGGACAGTGCCTTGTGTGTGATAGTCATGCTTAATTCTCCAGAGGCAGTTGTAATTCATATCTTACTGCCATATCACAATAGCAGGAGAATATTACTATTATAAAAATGAACCTTTGCATTCATGAAAAGCTTGGGGTCAGTAAAGGACTTATGGGATTTTTCTGGCTGAAATCCAAAACATTCTCTTTCTTCTGATCAACTCTGTGCCCATCTCATCACCCATGTGTAAGTCTATCCCAGTTAGGCATACTGATGGATAGACTCAATAGAATGTCTATCCAAGTGGATGCTGAAATCTGTGCAATAGATATTCTTCATTCACTTGGTCTGGGTCCAGTAGTCAACAGGAATTGTGAGCAGAGCCTGACATAGCCCATCAGATCGCCATGCCCTTTTCAGTAAAGAGGGTAATATTGATTTGATTATTGTCCCCTGATCCAAGGGTAGATCGTAACCTCTGAAGTTAGGAAGTGTGTTCAGTGTTTGCAACCTCCCGGAGGATCTGCAGAGGGGCTGGAGGAATAAGGAACAGAGAGTGGGTCAAACTTGGGTGAGGAGGACTTGGGGTGGTTGTTGCGTCACTATCCTAATTGTGGGGGTGGGGAAGTTTTCGATATAGGTCTGAGTGACGGATGGGTACTGATAGTGACTCAAAAAAAGATGAAAGAAAGAAAAGAGCCTCAGTGATTTTGATTCCTTGAGTCCTTTTTCTGCTATGACTCAGTAGACAGACAGTACTGGTTTGGGAACCTGAAGGTCCGGGTTCCTACCTCCATTCCAGATTTGAGGTATCCCCTTGGAAAAGTCACTTGCCCTCTAGAAAAGCTGGGGGGAGGGTGGTGAGCATGGGCAGGAAGGGCAACTGGACGTGGGCTATGTTCTCACTGGTCACGCCCAAGTTGCAGTTATGGATTCGAGGGCGGTGGTGTCCTTTAGGGCTGACCCGCCTCCGGGTGTCCCCCTCAGAGTACTTCACCTAGCAGAAAAAAGCAGAGTGTCACTTTGTGAATGGAACTGAACACGTGCGGTATGTGCTAAGATGCAACCACAACCGGGAGGAGATTGTGAGCTTCGACAGTGACGTGGGGGAGTTTGTAGCTATGACGGAGTTGGGGTGGCCAGAGGCTGAGTATTGGAACAGCCAGAAGGAGATTCTGGAGTACAGACGCGGCCAGGTGAACTCTTACTGCAGGCACAACCACAAGGCGTTTCAGTCCTTCTTAGTGAGCCTGAGCAGTGAGTGTGCGCCTCCGGGGAAGGAAAGGAGGGACCAGGGGAGCCCAGCAGTGAACCAGAGAGAGAGAAAGAGAGCAGGAGACAGGCAGGCGTCCTGGGGAGGGAGCAGAGCAGGGAGGGAAGCTATGGGAGGGAGGTTGTGATAGGAGGGGAGCAGGTGGAGAGAAGAAAAGGGGGCGAGGGGTCACAGGAGCAGTTGCAGGAACAGCAACCGCCAGAACAAGGGAGAGACAAGGGGGAAAAGAAATAGAGAGGGGGAGATGATGGATTAAGAGAGAGGAGGAAGGGAAGGGACCAAGAGGGGAGGAACAGGGAAGGCAGAGAGATGAGAGGTGGGGAGAGATTGGGAACAAAGGGGGGATAAAGGGGAAGCAAGAAGCATGGGGGAAACGGATTAGGAGAGAGGAAAAAGAGGTAGGGAATTGACAGAGGGAAAAGAAGGGCAGCAGAGAAGATAGGGAGGAATTAAGAGCAGAAAAACTGGAGATGAATGAAAGGGACAAGGGGAGTGGAGAGAGAGGAAAAGAAAGGGAGAATGAATGGTGGAGAAAGAGGGTAGGGACAGAGGGAAAGGAGAGATATGCTGGAGAAGGAAGGTGGAAGAAGCCCTCCTGTACCAGCATGCATTTTGATTCTTTGAATCCTTTTTCCTCAGTCAAATTCAAATTTTTTACCTCCTCCAGTTCTAACTGGGATAAATTGAATTGGGAACAAGCCAAAATCCCTTCACCAATAAGTAACTCACATTTATACACTACTAAAATGGTTAATAGACAGCTAGATAGTGCAGTGGATAAAGTGCCAGGCTTGTCTTCCTCATTTTCCTGAGTTCAAGTCTGGCCTCAGAAACGTCCTAGCTGTTTGACCCTGGGCAAGTCACTTAACCTTGTTTGCCTGAGTTCCCTAAGTTTGCCCAAGTTACAGATAAGGATCTGTAAAAGGAGCTGGAGAAGGAAATTGCCAACTACTCCAGTATCTTTGCCAAGAAAGCCCCAAATGGGGTAACAAAGAGTTGGGCATGACTAAAAAACAACAGAAAAACAAAAAATGGTTAATATAAAATTAAATCCCCCAAGTCCTGAGTGCCCAGGTGTCATGAACCTTTTAAAATCTTTTTTTTTATTTTTCTATTTTCTTTTTTTTTTTAGGTTTGTTTTTCTTATTAATTTATTTATTTTTAGTTTTCAATATTCACTTCCACAAGATTTTGAGTTCCAAATTTTCTCTCCATTTCATTCTTCCCCCCACCCCAAGATGCCATGCATTCTGAAGACCCTTTCCCCTAATCTGTCCTCCCTTCTATCTCCCCCCCTTCTCTTATCCCCTTCCCCTTCTATTCTCCTATAGAGCAGGATAGATTTCTATACCCCAATACCTGTATATCTTATTTCCCAGTTGCATGTGAAAACAATTTTTAACATTTGTTTTTAAAACTTTGGGTTCCAAATTTTCTCCCTTCCTCCCTCCCCACCTACCCTCATTGAGAAGGCAAGCAACTCTATACAGGTTATACATGTATAGTCATACAAAACACTTCCATAGTAGTCATGTTGTGAAAAATTAACTATATTTCCCTTCATCCTACTCCACCCCCCATTTATTCTATTCTCTCTTTTGACCCCATCCCTCCTCAGAAGTGTTTGCTTCTGATTACCCCCTCCCTTCTATCATCCACTTCCCTTATCCACTTCCCCCCACTTCCTCCCTATTTTCCTGTAGGGTAAGATAGATTTCCATACCCAATTGAGTGTGTATGTTATTCCCTCCTTAAGCCAAATCCTATGAGAATAAGATTCATTCATTCCCTCTCACCTTGCCCATTTCCCCCTCCACAGTAAAATCCTTTTCTTGTCTGTTTCATGTGAGATAATTTACCCCATTCTACTTCTCCCTTTCTCCTTCTCCCAGTATAATCTTCTCTCACCCCTTAATTTTATTCTCCAGATATCACCCCTTCATCTTCAACTCACCCTGTGCCATCTATCTATCTATCTATCTATCTATCTATCTATCTATCTATCTATCTATCTATCTATAAACATAATTTTTTCCTTCTAACTACCCTAATGCTGACAAAGGTCTCATGAGCTACAAATATCATCTTTCCATGCAGGAATGTAAACAGTTCAACCTTAATAAGTCCCTTATGATTTCTCTTTCCTGTTAACCTTTTCATGCTTCTCTTGAGTCTTGTATTTGAAAGTCAAATTTTCTATTCAGCTCTGTTCTTTTCATCAAGAATGCTTGAAAGTCCTCTATTTCACTGAATGTCCATTTTTCCCCTCAAGTATTATACACAGTTTTGCTGGATAGGTGATTCTTGGCTATAATCCTATCTCCTTTGCCCTCCAGAATATTATATTCCAAGCCCTCTGGTCCCTTAATGTAGAAACTGCTAAATCTTGTGCTATCCTGATTGTGTTTCTACAGTACTTGAATTGTTTCTTTCTGGCTACTTGCAGTATTTTCTCCTTGACCTGGGTACTCTGGAATTTGGTTACAATATTCCTAGGATTTTCCTTTGGGGATGTCTTTCAGGAGGTGATCAGTGGATTCTTTCCATTTCTGTTTTGCCCTCTGGGTCTAGAATATCAGAGCAGTTTTCCTTGATAATTTCTTGAAAGATGATGTCTAAGCTTTTTTTTTTATCATGTCTTTCAAGTAGTCCAATAATTTTTATATTCTCTCTCCTGTATCTATTTTCCAGATCAGTTGTTTTTCCAATGAGATATTTCACATTGTCTTCTATTTTTTCATTCTTTTGGTTTTGTTTTACAATGTCTTGATTTCTCATAAAGTCACTAACTTCCATTTGCTCCATTCTAATTTTGAAGGAAGTATTTTCTTCAGTAAGCTTTTGAACTTCTTTTTCCATCTGGCCAATTCTGTTTTTGAAGGAATTCTTCTCCACATTGGCTTTTTGGACCTCTTTCACCATTTGTGTTAGGTTATTTTTTAAGGTGTTGTTTTCTTCAGTATTTTTTTGGGTCTCCTTCAGCAAATTGTTGACTTGTTTTTCATGATTTTCTTGCATCACTCTCATTTCTCTTCCCAGTTTTTCCTCTATTTCTCTTAATGGCATCTCAAAATCCTTTTTGAGCTCTTCAATGGCCTGGGACCAATTCATATTTTTCCTGGAGGCTTTGGGTGTAGGAGCTTTGAGTTTGTTGTCTTCTTTTGGTTGTATGTTTTGATCTTCTTTGTCACCAAAGTAAGATTCTATGGTATGGCTTTTTTTTTTTTTGTGCACAGTTTGCTCATGATCCCAAACAATTACTTGAGTTATAAATGCTTTGTTAAGGTAGGGGTCTGCTTCCAGTGTGGAGAATGTACTGTCCCAAGCTTCAGGGATTTTGTGCAATTGTTTTCAGAGATGCTTCTAGGGACCTATAAATTTTCAGTTCTTCCAAGGTGATATGATCAAGGGTGAGGTGTTTATTCCTTTTCTGGCCTGTGCTCTGGTCTATGAGTGACCATAAGCATTCTTTTCTGCCTTGGAACTGTGAGGAGGATTTCCTCTCCACTGCCACTACAAGCTCCACCATGCCAGCACTCCTCCTCACCACAGGACTGCCACTCAGAACTGTGACCTAGATCCAAACTTGGGAAAAGCAAGAGAATCCTGCCTCAGCACCAGTAAAGAGATCCCTGCAATCCCTCTCTGATTAGCTATTGGAATCTCCCTATGTCTGTAGGCCTAGCTCAGGAAGCTGCCATCACCCCTAGGCTGTGCCAGAATTGGGGCTGGGACCTAGTTTCTCTCTCACCTCAATCACAGACTTTTCCTACTGACCTTATAAGTAGTCTTTGGCATTTGTGGGTTGAGAAGTCTGGAAACCACCACAGCTGCCTGTCATTCAGTCTCCTGAGGCTTGCTCCAGATTCGCTAAGGACTATTTTGCCTGTGCACTCATGCTGAACTTTGTTCCTCTCCCAGTCCATCATGGTAGACTTTTCATATCAACCATCCAGGTCATCTTGGGCTGGAAATTTGTTTCACTCTGTCTTTTTGTGTGTTCTGCTGCTTTAGAATTTGTTTAGAGCCATTTTTTACAGGTATTTGGAGGAGTTTGGGGGAGAGCCCAAGCAAGTCACTGCTTTTACTTGCCATCTTGGCTCTACCCTCATCTTTTAAAATCTTAGATAAAACTATTCTTTTTTTATCCCTGAAACTAAGCTCAGTATAGGCTTCCCATGCTCTATTTGCTCCTGTCTCAACCACATTTTCTCCCTCTCTTCCCCCTCCCAGCCTTCTCTGATAACTCTTACAACTGATGCCTCATCACTGAAATTGTCTTTTTCCAGGGACAAAGACATATTTCTACTTCTTCTAGGGCCCCTGGACTCTGGATCAGGATGCTCAGGTTTCTACTGGGCCTAGATGTTCCCCCACAAGTTCTCTGATTCTAAATTTTTTCAGTGGATTAATAACATCTCTTAATATTTAATATGGAAGTCTTTCTTAAAATAGTTTATTATCACTGCTTGGTACTGGCTAAGAAATAGAGTGGTGGGTCAATGGAATAGGTTAAATATGCAAGACACAGTAGTCAATGACAATAGTAATCTATTATTTGATAAACCCAAAGACCCCAACTTCTGGTATAAGAACCCACTCTTTGAAAAAAACTGCTGGGAAAACTGGAAAAGAGTATGGCAGAAACTAGGCATAGACCAAAATCTCACACCATATACCAAAATAAAGTCAAAATAGGTCCAAGATTTAGATATAGAAGCTGATACTATAAGCAAACTGGGAGAGCAAGGAATAGTTTACCTGTCAGATCTATGGAGAACAGAAGAATTCATGACCAAACAGGAGATAAAGAACATTACAAAAAACAAAATAGATAATTTTGATTACATTAAATCGAAAAGTTTTTGCACAGACAAAGCCAATGCAACCAAGATTAGAAGGAGGGTAGAAAATTGGGAAAGAATTTTTACAACAGTCTCTCTGATAAGGGCCTCATTTCTAAAACATATAGAGAATTAAGTCAAATTTATAAGAATACAAGCCATTCCCCAGCTGATAAATGGTCAAAGGATATGAACAGACAGTTCTCAGATGAAGAAATTAAAACCATCTATAGTCATATTAAAAAATGCTCTAAATCACTATTGATTAGAGAAATGCAAATCAAAACAACTCTGAGGTACCACATCACACCTATCAGAATGACCAATATGACAAAACAGAAAAATGATAAATGTTGGAGAAGATGTGGGAAAATTGGAACACTAATGCATTGTTGGTGGAGTTGTGAAATGATCCAACCATTTTGGAAAGCAATTTGGAGCTATGCCCAAAGGGCTATAAAAATGTGCATACCCTTTGACCCAGCAATAACACTTCTAGGGCTATATCCCAAAGAGATCACACAAATGGGAACAGAACCTACATGTACAAAAATATTCATCCAGCTCTTTTTGTGGTGGCAAAGAATTGGAAATTGAGAGGATGTCCATCAATTGGGGAATGGCTGAGCTAGTTGTGGTATATGAATGTGATGGAATACTATTGTGCTATAAGAAATGATGAACAGGCTGACTTCAGAAAAACCTGGAAAGACTTGTATGGTCTGATGCTGAGTGAAGTGAGCAGAACCAAGAGAACGTTGTACACAATAACAGCCATGTTGTACGATGACTAAGGTTGATAGACTTAGCCCTTCTCGGCAATACAAGGATCTAAGACATCTCCAGAGTCCTTGTGATGGAAAATGCTATCCACACCCAAAGAAAGAACTATGGTAGCTGAATTGCTAATTTTTTTCTCTTCTGTTGAGTTTTGTTTCGTCTTTCTGATGGTTTCTCCTATTGGTTTTAATTTCTACTTACAACATCACTAATGTGTAAATATGTTTAATATGAATGTAAATGTATAGCCTATATCAGATTATGTGCTGTCTTGTGGAGGGTGGTGGGGAGGAAGGAGGAGAAAAATTTTAAACTCAAAAGCATATGGAAGTGATTATTGGTAAATCAAAATAAATTAATAAAAAAATAAAATAAAATAGTTTATTATCTACACCTATGGTTTGCTTTTGGAAACAATCCATTAAAAAGTATCCATTTATAATGAGAAAACTTGCCTGTTAATTTCTTCCCATATCACTGAATCCTGATGACCTGAGGCTGTGATAATTCAGCACCATGGACTCCTAGGGCTACTTCCTGCTAGTTCAGATTTCTAGTCTTAGGGGGAGCTTAAACATCTATCAAGATGCCCATTTCTGGTCCTGAGGAGGAGAGCAGACCTGAGCCTCATTAAGAATAAGTTACAGAGATGGAGGCTGAACTAGGAAGACCTGCTCTGACTCCTTCACTCAACATCTTTCTTCTTTCTTCCAGTTGAGCCTGAGATGATTGTGTATCCATCAAAGATGGCTCCCCTGGGACACCACAACCTGCTTGTCTGCTCCGTCAATGGTTTCTATCCTGGAGACATTAAAGTCAGATGGTTCCTGAATGAGCAGGAGGAGACAGCAGCTGTTGTGTCCACAGGCCTCATCAGCAATGGAGACTGGACCTACCAGATCCTGGTAATGCTGGAAATGACCCCCAAGCATGGCGATGTCTACACCTGTCAAGTGGAGCACTCCAGCCTTCAGAGACCTGTCATCTGGGACTGGAGTGAGATACAGCTCCCTCCCTCTCCAGTTCTAACATTGTTTATTCTAACATTGCTCAGGTCATGGAGTTAGCTCTGAGATCACCTCAGTGTGTGTCCTGTGTACTCTTCTCTTTTGCCCTGGGCTAATACAAACCCCATGTGGTGCTAACCACCCTCCCCCCTTTCCCCAGCACAGCCCCCTAATGATGGTGCTGACCTAATAGCTATGGACACCTAGAACATTGTCATTCTCCTCACTGACCCCAGCCTTGGGAGCTGGCCTCCCTCTAGGACTCTGTGATCAGCCTATAGACCCCTTTCTCATGGGATAGGGGAGCTAGGCTTTGAGACAGATTGATGTCACTGTCCTCTGTGGAGCTTTCACTTCCTGAGTCCTGAAAGGCCCTTTGTACATCCATCTCTTCCTTTCTTAGACAGGATTTATCCACCTTCTCAGACTCCCTTAAGACCCATCTGCTCCCCACATGGGGCTGGCTCCTGCAGGGAAAGTTTTGATCCTTGGTGTCTCTTCTCCCCAGAAGTACAGTCTGAATCTGCCCAGAGTAAGATGCTGAGTGGAGTCGGGGTCCTCACACTGGGACTGAGCTTCTTTGGGGTTGGCCTCATTGTCCACAAGAGGAGTCAGAAAGGTGACATAGTCTGGGGAAAGCACTGAGGCCCCTTCCCTTCCATGATCTTCTCCAGGAGAGAGGATATTTGATTGTGCCCCAGGTCTGAGATGAAGCGGTGCTCTGGCTATGGATTCAGCTGTTCCTCCCCAGGCACTCATAGAAGTTGGTGAAGGGCTAGATCCTAGGACTCAAAGTGTCTTAGGAATCTCATATTCACTAGGAGAGACAACCTTGGGAGGGGTCTCAGGTTCTAGCCTTCAGCCCCTCTCCTCTGCCATCTCCCTCCCCCTATCCATTCACACAGTTGTAGAAGGATGGAAAAAGCATCAGTTAAGTGCTTCCTCTGTGGTGTCAGGTACTGGGCTAAGTAAGCAGTGTTAGGAACCCTCTATCACACATTCCTAAGAACCTTGGTGCCCTTTGTTTCCAAGACTCTAAGATTTACAAGGATTTGTATGTCTGTCTCTCTTCCTTCCTTTCCCAGGAAATTGGGGTTCACAGACAACAGGTAAGATCCTTCTACCCAGGTGGTATCAGGGTTCTTATAGCTACAGCCTCTGCCCAGTGGGGCCTGAAGCTGAGAAGAGATTTGGGGGTCTTTAGTGGGAAGAAGTGGTTCTACTTGTGGCTTCAGACCCCCATGTAGGCTCTTATATGACTGTTCTGTGTCCTCTGCAGGGCTCCTGAGCTGATACCTGAGGCTGTGTCCCCTGGAATTGTTGCATCCCCTCAGCCTTGCTCTCACATTTGGAGGCCGCTGATTGCACCCAGATCTCCAGGAGTTTAGCCCTATTGAGCCCTTCCTGAAACAGCTCCTTCCCTGTACCTTTGACTTTGTCTGGACTCTTTGGCATGTCCCCAACAGAGCTTCACTGATCTCCTCTGACCTCCTTTGTTCTTGCATTCATGTTTTATTCATTTTTTTTCCCTTGAGCCTTCATCCCAATAAATTAGAAGAGTGAGAATCAACTGATGTTTGGTGACATGGAGACAAAGTGCTGTGGGCCGGGGAAGAAACTTTAGCATTTGGGATTTGTAGAATCTGTCAATATGTGAAATGCCTTCAGAGGTGCAGATTTCAACCCATCCACATCTTTTTATCCTGGGCGCTTCTTGTGCCTGTCCTTCCGTAAATCTTTTAGAGGGCTGTTACCCAGCATACTACTGGCCTTCCTCTGTTTCTTAGCATTATATGGATACCAATGGCCTTCAAAGGCTGTCTGCCCAGGAATCCTTACCTTTCCCTATGAGATGGGCCCACCTCATTCTGGTCATACATCTCTCTGATGACATTGCATTTGTCCCTTCTGCTCAGTTTTTCCTTGGTGATATGCTGTAGCCTATGTTTGCCCGTCATGTGCCCCTCCGTTGCACTTTAAAGAAAAATTTTACTAATGCCTTTTGCTTTTATAAAATATTCATTGCTCAATATATATCTTCCCTCATTGGACCTTCCCTCATAACAAAATTTTTACTCAAAAGTTCCATAATAACCATCACATTGATCATATATATCCAATAGTATATGCAATAATATATACCTATAGTCTTCCCACTTCTTCCATGAAGTGTTTATTTTCTCTTCTCTGTGGCAAAGTTTAGTAATTATAATTACATAACATTCAGCATCAATTCTTTTCCATTTTTTAGTCTTTGGGTATGTTTCTTTCCTAGTTCTGCTTGTTATTCTGCCTCAGTTCATACAAGTCATCCTATATTTGTCTGAATTTCTCATGTTGTTTCTTCTGTTGCAACACAATTCCATCATGTTCATGTGCCACAATTTGCTTAGACCTTTCTCAGTTGATAGGCATCTGCTTTGTTTCTACTTCTTTGCAACCACAGAGTGTTGCAGTAAACATTTTGATATATACACATATCTGAGCTTTTTTTCTATCTTTAACATCCTTGGCATATATGTTTAGCAGTGGGATCTCAAGATCAAAAAGTATAGAGATGTTGACAATTTTGAGCATAATTCCAAATTGTTTTTCACAATTGTTGTACCAGTTTACAGTTCCACAAATGAGGCATCAAGCTACCTGTCTTTGTTTAGTCCTTCCCACATCGACCTTTTTCCATATGTTTTCACCTTGGAAGATTTGCTGGGGAAGAGGTGAAACCTCAGGGTTGTTTCAATTGTTTCAATTTCCATTTCTCTCATTGTTAGTGATTTGGAGCAAACTTGAAAACTATTCATTTCCATTGACATCTTATCTACTGGCAAAGGCTCTTGGCCTTATAGATTTGTGTTCATTCCCTACATGTCTTGAATAATAGACCTTTATCAGAGACATTTGATGCAAAGACATTTTTCCCCATTAATAATTCTTTCAGCTGTTGGTCTTGTCATTCAAGTCTTCTCAGTTTCAGCTAATCAAAACTATTTTCTGTTCTTGGTTTTCTCTAACTCTTATTTAATTAACAATTCTCCTCTTAGTCACAGTTATGAAATCTACTTCCAGCCATTTCCTGGACCTTTGGTAAAACTTTGTTGGCTTTTTATTAGTGACAATAACTGAGTATCATCTAAGATGCCTCCTGAATTAGTGCTATTTGGGGTAAGTAGAAGGAAATTTATTGTTAAAAATCACTATACCATTTACCCATAATGCTTGGCAAGAAATGCTTTTAAATGTGGAAATGGGCATGCTGGGCCAACTCTACTCTGCATGCAAGTTGTTCTTCTCCTCCTTAGGAGAATGTAGAAGCCTGTCAGTATCTGAGTAGTAAGTGGGAGCTGGAGAGATGTGGGGAGAGTTGCAGCCTCCTAAAGGACTGGTAGGGGATGACTGCTCAACTACTTTTCCTTTTTGTACAGAAACAGTGTTATCTCTGAGCAATGTTTCCATTTTCAGGTTCCCATTGGAATATTTATCTTTTTTTTATCTACATTAATGAACTGTTGGAAACATGCAGACATTTGTTATTATTCCTAGCATCTAGGCTGCAAAACTCCTTTATTTAAGCTGATATGAATCTTCTCCATGAAATCATCATTTTGGAAACAAAGATCTCTGTAATTTAAAGATATAAGCTAAAATAAGAAAAAGCAATAAACCACAAAGGGAAGCAAGGAACTAAATGATTGTTAGGAGCAGGTGAATCCCAAGGGATCTAATCTTTAATCTGTAAGTAATCTGTCCTTTTCCAGTGGAATTGAACTTTCTGCCTGTTCTTTGGTGAGAAAGCAATAGACCATGGGTTCAAGGACTTCGTTCTTTCCTTTGATAAAATTTCATTCTTTCCTTTGATATATTTTCTATCAATCAATGCCCTTTGATTATAGAGCCTTGATCTAGAGATGGAAGAGATCTCTGAGGCCATCTGGTCTGATTTTATAGATGAGGAAGATGAGGCCCCATAAGATTAATCAAATCAAATGAGTAAGCATTGGTTAAGTGCCTTCTGTGTGCCAGGCTCTGTGCTAAGTGCTGGGGACACAAAGAAAGGCAGAAAATGGACCTTGCTTTGAAGGAGTTCATAGTGTAAAAGTCAAAGAGGATTTTATTTTCATTCCTGTAGGTAATTGAGGGCCACTGGAATTTACTGAATAAGAGAATAACATAGTCATATCTGCACTTTATTTTTTAAAATAGCATTTTATTTTATTCTGATTGCATGTAAAGGCAATTTTCAACATTCATTTTTGTAAGATTTTGAGTTCCAAATTTATTTCCCTCACTCTCTCCCCTTTCCCCTTCACAAAACAGCAAGCAATCTGATTTAGGTTATACACGTTCAATCATGTGAAATAAATTTCCACAATAGTAATGTTGTGAAAAAGAAACAGAACAAAAGAGGGGGAAAACATGAAAAGAACAAAGAAAGTGAAAATAGTATGCTTAAATTTGCATTCGGACTCTATCAGTTCATTCTCTGGATGTGGATAGCTTTTTCCATAATGAGTCTTTTGGAAATACTTGCACTTTAGAAAGAGCAATTTGACACCTGAGTGGAGAATGGCCCAGAGTGGGGAGAGACTTTGAGGCAGGGAGATCCTCTCAGCAGGCTATTGCAATAGTTCTTGCCTAAGGTGATGAGGGCCTGGGCCAGGATGATTGCAATGTTTGAGGAGAGAGGAGGGCAGTCATGAGAGATGTTACCAATGTAGAAATGATGGGACTTGACAAACATTTGTATTTGGGAGATGAGAGTATAGAGTCAAGGCTAACAAGGATGTGAGTCTGAGTGACTGATAGGATGGTGATACCTTCCATAGTCATAGAAAAGTGAGGGAGGTGGGAGTTTGGAAGTGGGGCAAAAGTAATAAGTACAGTTTTTGACATGTTGAGTTTAAGTTATCTAGAATATATTCATTTTATAAGTGTCCAATAGGCAGTTAGAGATGTGAGAATGGAGGTCTGGAAAGAGGTTAGGATTGGACAAATAAATATGAAAGTCATCTGTTTAGAAATGATAGTTTAATTTGTGGGAGCTGATGAGACCATTAATCTGAATAATATAGAGAAAGAAGAGAAGAGGGCCCAGGACAGAGCCTCAGGTCACACAGGGAGTAAATGTCAGAGTAATGTCCTCTGATTCCAGAACCAGTGATCTTTCCAGTGTAATGCTGCCTTATACTAGGTGACCCGATGCCCAAAATAGTGGGAAAGGTAGTCCCCTGGCTTTACCCTGCCATTTTTTGGGAACATGTCTTGTGTTACTCCTTTGTAAATAATGTTAGTTTTCAATTTTAGATATATACTTTTATCATATTCACAACAACCAAAATATCATACTTACATATAGGTCAAAATCTTTATGGCAGCACTTTTTTGTGGCACCAAAGAAGTAGAGACAAGACAAGTGCTCATTGATTCCTTAATGGCAAACCAAATTGTGTTAAATAAATTTAATGAAGCAGAAGAATTCAGAAAAGACATGGAAGACATATTAAGTGTTATAAAATGAAATAAAACCAGAAAAACATTGTATACAGTAATGATTACAATATAAATTGAAGGAATAATCACCCAAATTGAATGTCATACATTAATGACCAAACTTGGGCTCCTTTGAAGAGGTGAGGAAGTGGACATCCATCCACTGCACAAGCAGAGGATTATGAGTGTGAAATGATACATAAACTGTCAGACACAGTTGCTGTATTGACTCTTTTGGTGAAGGTTTTTCCTCTTTTAAATGTTTCAAAGGTTAGGGGAGAGGAGGGATGTATTCATTTATGAAGGTCGTATAAAAACAAAAGACAATTTTTTATTTAAAGCAAAGGAAATGGAGCATTTGCAGATCTTAAATGATCTATAATCTTAAATAATCAACATATACTTGTATATGTTTTGAAAAGAGAGGTAATAGGGAAGCACTGGAGTTTATTGAGTATATGTAGGGATCGTAACTACAACTTAGGAAAATTGCATCAGCAAATCTGTGAAGGATGGCTTGGTGTGGGGAGATGATTTGGAAGTTGTTGCAATAATCAAGGTGATGGAGGCCTGGATTAAAAGGGGACACATATAAGAGATGTTACATAGATACACACACACACACACACACACACACACATACACACACACAAGCACACAAAAACCTACAGATGTAGCGAGAGTGAAGATGGCATTGAAGTATTAGACATGGATGACTGGACGGATGTCGGTGCCCTCGTTAAGAAGATGGGGTGGGAGAGGCCCAGAGAAGTAGGCCCTGTTGCTGTTGCAATGCAACTGCTTGTGGCTGCTGCTACTGATGGGGGTCCCTCCTCCATGGAAGACTCAGGTGAGGAGCCTCCAACATCAGCCATCCATCTGGATCACTACTATTTCTCTCAGATCATCTTTAATTACATAGAAAAATTTTACATCCCTGGAGGAGACATCACATGCTATTACATCCTCACTCAGCATTTCGTTCCCTACCAGAAAGACTGTTGAAATCTTTAGGGGAGGTGGGAAGACAACCCGAGCATATGGCATCTTTATGTAGGCTGCTTTGCCTGCCAATCTCCACAATAAATTGTCTTTGCAGTAACAAGTGCAGTTTAAAGCACACCACCTACCCAAGGACAATGGTGTTGTTTGAGGGGTGGCAGTGTTCCCTTCCAGTTCCATCCAGAAAGCAAGGAGGACATTTTGGTGATCATCCCTTGGAGAGAGGTGGAGGAGATTGAGCAGCTCCAGCAGGAACTGTGTCAATAGAACCAGGAGCTGAAAGACAACTGTGTTAGTCTCCAGAAGCATACATGCATGGTGACCTCCACAAGGTTTCAGGAACTGCAGGAGAGACTAGAGTCTCTGACAGATGTCACTAAGATGTTAGAGCAGAGGGTCAGTGTCCTGAATGAAGAGAATGAGGTTCTGAAAGGTCAGAAGGGCTATTGGGAGACAGAACCAGTTCGTTTTAAAGTGCAAAACCAGAATGTGTCCTCAGAAAATGAGAAAATGGGGACAGCTAGGTGGTGTAGTGGATAGAGCTCTGGCTTTGGAGTCAGAAGGACTTGAGTTCAAATCTAGCCTCAGATACTTTACATTTACTAGCTGTGTGACCCTGGGCAAGTTACTTAACCCTGATTGTCTTACCAAAAAAAAAAAGAAAGAAAGAAAGAAAGAAGAAAGAAAGAAAGAAAGAAAGAAAGAAAGAAAGAAAGAAAGAAAGAAAGAAAGAAGAAAGAAAGAAAGAAAGAAAGAAAGAAAGAAAGAAAGAAAAGAAAAGAAAAGAAAAGAAAATGAGAAAATGGGCATCAGGCTGAAGATAACCCTTGATCACCTTGATCAGCTTCAGGCACAGATTTCAGTTCAAGAGAAAGAAATGTGGAGCTGACTCAGGGAGACTGTGACAAAGCAGGGCAGCTGGAGTATTTGAAGAAGGAAAATGAACAGCTGCTTCTGTTTGATCTGCAGTAGGCTCTTTCCTGATGATGGGGAGGAAAACCTCTCTGAGCAGCACCTGCAGACCCATATCCTGGACTGTCCACATTGTGATGAGGTCTTCTCAGAGGCTGAGCAGCAGGTGTGTGATGACCATGTGTTCTGCCACTCACTTGAAAAAGTGTCCCAACTGCTTGTCCTCTGAGAGAGTAGGCCAGATAGCTCCTCTTAAGTGTAATGGCTTCTGAGGAGACTTCTTTTGTGGTTAATGGAGTAACATTGTAAAAGAAGTCATAGAAAGTGCAACTGGTGGTAACACTTATCAACATAGCTAAGTCAATCAGTGGACCACAAACATAATGGAACAAAACTTAAGTCAACTTATCAAGTTGGAGAAACCATTCAAGGACATTGTGACCTGTGTGATTATGCAGAAGAATGGAGCTGGGCTGCACACAGCCATCTCTTGCTTTGGGGATAACATCATTTGATGGAAGCTACACGGAAGAATAAGACCATGTACTGTATAGTCAGTACCATTGGACTGTCAGTTTAACTTGCTTGGAATTGTACAGCCTCCTCATTTTTTTTAACTATTTCACTCAGTGGTCTGTCTACATACTGTGAATTAAGCAAATTTTTAAAAGGTTTTAAAAGTATCTTATTCTTTCAAATGTAGGGGGAAAGCCCAAAATGGCCACACTGTTACATAGGTTGCTTACTTCACTTTGTTCACCGTAAGTTGACATCCAGCATTGTAACTTTGTCTTAATTTAACTGTCTCAACTTTTAATACTTGAAGTATTCCAAGGTACTAAAAACAAAATCTGCTGCAGCATGACCCTTTTTCTAATTTCTGGAATGATTTATATAACACATTAACTTCCCACTTCATACTTTTCTTAGTAGAATGATAAATTATTAAAATTTGTAATAAAAAGGAATGAGTCAAGATTGGATCGATACCTGAAATTACTAAATCCACTCAATCCTTCTTTCTGCTGGTGATGGTGTCCCGACAACCCATCTTTGAGATATATGTGACCTTTACCCTTTTGGATCAGTCTCTATGTTAGCTCAGATAACAATTCAGGCTTTACTAGCCTGTAGCCTTTCCCTTTCTATGAAGGGATTCAGTGAGACAGTCCCAAGATGAGGCTGTCCTGGCTTTGCAGACCTGACTCTGGTTTGGGCACCTCTGTTGACTAATTGCTGTTAAATTGGTCAAGCCAAGATGAAGCCAGCCCAAATGAATTTGCATTATTCTCAATTCTAGCCCTGCATTCAAAGGAGGAATTTCCTTCTGTTCATTAGCTCTTTCTCTACAACCAGTTGCTTTAATTGGTCACACTTAGCAAAGCAGAGAACTCATGCATCCTGGCTCCAGTCTGGCCATGTGAAGTGTCTTTACCCAACCTATTTCTTCCTCATAAAAGTAACCTTTTCTGGAGCAAGTAATAAGAGTTCTGTGATCTTGAGCACATGAAATCTTCTCGTAAGATACCTTCAGCTTCTCTGTCTGTCACTTCTTAATTTGGGGCTTTTTCTATGTAAATATACAACTTTTGTAGTAATGGCCTTTTGTAGTGAGTAATTAGAAGCCAAAGGTTTGGAATTGTTTTCCTGAGTGTCAGGTGGGTTTAAATTATTTTGGACAAGCAATAATAATGAATATTTAAAATTCTGTTTATCTCTTGATTGCTGAAGAAAAATAAAATCTTCATATATTAAAAAAAGAATAGTGGATTTGAGAGAAATGGTTATGAGATATAAGAGAAATGGGATGTCAATAACAAGTCTGGAAAACACTGAGTGGTAAATCTAGGAGACCTGTAAAAAACCTATAATCAATAAACATACAAAAGAATAAGAGTTCATTAGGAAAAGCACCTAGCAGGACACACCAGGGCCAAGGCTACCTTGATGTTAGCCTCAACAAGTTAAGAAGTTCATATTAAAGGATATAAAGGATAGTCCCAGGGGGTATTAGTAAAGACCTCCCCTGTTGAAAAGAAAATTAGGAAGAGAGAAGAGAGAATAAACATGAGAGATTCTCTGGAGATACATTTAGCAGCACCTAGTAACTGGTCATGGGAGAAGAAGAATCAAAGATAACACTAGGATTTCCACAGGAGAGGCTGAGTGAATGGATGTTGTTTTAACCAAGACAGTGAAATCACAAAAAAATTTTAAGAGCATACTATGAGCCAGGCACTCCACTAAGCTAGAGAAATATAAAGAAAAGCAAAAACCAGTCCCTGCTCTTGAGTTCAGGGTGTAGGGAAGGAGACAGCATGCAAACAGCTCAGTACGAACAAGAGCTTTACAGAACAAAAAAATGAAGATAACCTCAGAGAGCAGGCACCAAGATGAAGGAGGACTTTTGTTTTTTTTTTTAATAAATTTATTTATTTTTAGTGTTCAACATTTACTTCCACAAGATTTTGAGTTCCAAATTTTCACCCCATCTCGCCCCTTCCCCCACCCCAAGATGGCATGCATTCTGAATATCCCTTCCCCTAGTCTGCCCTTCCTTCTATCTTCCCCTCCCTTCTCTTATCCCCTTCCCCTTCAATTTTCCTGTAGGGCAGGATGGATTTCTGTACCCCATTTCTTTTATTTCTTATTTCCCAGTTGCATATGAAAACATTTTTTTAAACTTGTTTTTAAAATTTGGGGTTCCAAATTTTCTCCCTTACTCCCTCTCCACCCACCTTCATTGATAAGGCAAGCAACTAAATATAGGTTATATATGCGCAGTTATGCAAAACACTTCCATAGTAGACATGCTATGAAAAACTAACTCTATTTCCATTAATCCTATCCCACCCACCTATTTATTCTATTCTTTCTTTTGACCCTGTCCCTCCTCAGAAGTATTTGCTTCTGATTACTCCCTTTCCCAATCTGCCCTCCTCTCTATCATTCACCTACTCTCTTGTCCCCTTCTCCCCCTATTTTCCTGTAGGGTAAGACAGATTTCCACACCCAATTGAGTGTGTGTTTTATTCCCTCCTTAAGTCAAATCCTATGAGAATAAGATTCACTCATTCCCTCTCACCTTCCCCCATTTCCCTTCCACTGTAAGAGCCTTTTCTTTTCTGTTTTTTTTGTGGGATAATTTACCCTGTTCTACCTCTCCCTTTCTCCTTCTCCTAGTATATTCCTCTCTCACCCCTTAATTTTATTCTCCAGATATGACCCCTTCATTTTCAACTCACCCTGTGCCCTCTATCTATCTATCTATCTATCTATCTATCTATCTATCTATCTATCTATCTAT
>NW_020954604.1:12325407-12349438 GCF_900497805.2 Vombatus ursinus | reverse complement strand
TATCTATCTATCTATCTATCTATCTATCTATCTATCTATCTATCTATATCTATATATATGTACATATAATTTTTTCCCCTTCAACTACTCTAATACTGACAAAGGTCTCATGAGTTACAAATGGCATCTTTCCATACAGGAATATAAACAGTTCAACCTTAATAAGTCCTTTATGATTTTCTCTTTCCTGTTTACCTCTTCATGTTCCACTCGAGTCTTGTATTTGAAAATCAAATTTTCTATTCAACTCTGGTCTTTTCATCAAGAATGCTTGAAAGTCCTCTATTTCACTGAATGACCATTTTTTTCCTCTGAAGGATTATACTCAGTTTTGCTGGGTAGGTGATTCTTGGTTGTAATCCTATCTCCTTTGCCCTCTGGAATATTATATTCCATGCCCTGCAGTCCCTTAATGTAGAAGCTGCAAAATCTTGCATTATCCTGATTGTGTTTCCACAATATTTGAATTGTTTCCTTCTGGCTGCTTGCAATATCTTCTCCTTGACCTGGGAATTCTGGAATTTCGTTACAACTCTTTCAGGAGGTGATCGGTGTATTCTTTCAATTTCTATTTTGCCCTCTGGTTCTAAAATATCAGGGCAGTTTTCCTTGATAATTTCTAGAAAGATGATGTCTAGACTCTTTTTTTTCGATCATGGCTTTCAGATAGTCCAATAATTTTTAGATTCTCTCTCCTGGATCTATTTTCCAGGTCAGTTGTTTTTCCAATGAGATATTTCACATTGTTTTCTAATTTTTCATTCTTTTGGATTTGTTTTACAGTGTCTTGATTTCTCATCAAGTCACTAGCTTCCAATTGCTCTATTCTAATTTTTAAAGAAGTATTTTCTTCAGTAAGCTTTTGGACTTCCTTTTCCATTTGGCCAATTTTGCTTTTTAGGGCATTCTTCTCCTCATTGGCTTTTTGGACCTCTTTTGCCATTTGGGTTAGGCTATTTTTTAAGGTGTTATTTTCTTCAGTATTTTTTTGGGTCTCCTTTAGAAAGCTGTTGACTTGTTTTTCATGATTTTCTTGCATCTTTCTCAGTTTTTCCTCTGCTTCTCTTGCTTCTCAAAATCCTTTTTGAGCTCTTCCATGGCCTGGGACCAATTCATATTTTTCTTGGAGGCTTTGGATGTAGGAGCTTTGACTTTGTTGTCTTCTTCTGGTTGTATGTTTTGATCTTCTTTGTCACCAAAGTAAGATAATATAGTCTGACTCTTTTTACACTGCTTACTCATGATCCTGGCCAATTACTTGAGTTTTAAGCTCTTTGTTAAGGTAAAAGTCTGCTTCCAATGTGAAGAGTGTATTGTCCCAAGCTTCAGGGGTTTGTACAGCTGTTTTCAGAGGTACTTCTAGGGACCTGTAAATTTTCAGTTCTTCCAAGGTGGTATGTTAAGGTGAGGGGCTAGTTGTTTTCTCTCCATAGCCACAACAAGCTCCACCAAGCTAGCGCTCCTCCTCATCCCAGGACCACCCCTCAGAACTGTGACCCAGATCCAAGCATGGGCAAAGTAAGAGATTCCTGCCTCAGCACTGGCAAAGAGATCCTTGCAATCCCACTCTGATCAGCCACTTGATTCCCCCTCAGTCTGTGGGCCAGAAGCTCAGGAAAAAGCTGCCGCCCCAGGCCGAGTGGCTGAGACCTAGCTCCTCTCTCACCGCAGTCACAGATTTTTCCCACTGACCTTCTAAGTTGTCTTTGGTGTTCATAGGTTGAGAAGTCTGGAAACTGCCACAGCTGCCCATGATTGAGTCCTCTGAGGCCTGCCCCAGGGTCACTGCGGCCTGCGCGCCCACACCACACTGCGCTCCTCTCCCCGCCCGGCGCAATATACCTTTCTGATCAACCATCCAGGCTGTCTTTGGCTGGAAATTTGTTTCACTCTGTCTTTTTGTGTGTTCTGTTGCTTTAGAATTTCTTTAGAGCCATTTTTTTAGGTATTTGAAGGGCTTTGGGAGAGACCTCAAGACAGTCACTGCTTTCCTGAAGGAGGACTTTGAAGGGCTTCTTGGAGAAGGTAGGACTTTAGCTGAGATTGAAAGATGTTAGAGAAGCTGGGAGAATAATGTGCTCCAGGCATGAGGGACAGCCAGTTGTAAATGCCAGGAGTTGGGGGATGGAGTATTATGGATCAAAGAGTACATGAAGGGCAGTAAGGTATAAGAAGACTGGAAAGGTAGGAAGAAGCCAATTTATGGCTTTAAGAGCCAAACAAAGGCTTTTGTATTTAATCCTAAAGGCAACAGGGAGCCACTGGAGTTGATTGAATAGAGGGGTGATCTAAACTTGCTTTGGGAAGATAAATTTGATAGTGGAGTAGAGGATGGAGAGAGATGAGGCAGAGAGACTAGCCAGCAAAGAAGAGAAAGTTTGGGAAGAAATATGATGAGCCCATTAGTTTGAAGTGGTGAGAAATCTGGCTACTGGTAGTCTGTAGGTAATGGGTTCTTAACCTTTTTTATCCAAGACCCCTTTGGCAACCTGCTGAAGCCTATGAACCAGTTATTAGAGAAATATCTCCTCTTTGAGCTTGTGTAGGAGGTGACTGTTGCTGAAATAAATCTACCACAACACAGAAATTCTAGAGGTTAAAAACCCAGCTCTTATTATGCTTAAGCACAGGTTCAGGATTTTTAAGAAAGCCCTGAACAAAGATTAGAGTTTCTGATGAATCTTTATAAAGAAAATTATGTCAGACAGACAAATTATTTTACATATTGCAATCTCATATTCTTTTAGGTTATGAAAGTTATTTTTTAAAGACCAATTCATGATCCCATGCTTCTTTTAATGTCATAAAAGTTGAACAAACTTGGTTAAACAGGAACATAATTGTGTACATCCCTCAAGGAAACATAGTTAACAGGCTCAATAAGTAAACTAAGCTAGGTTACATATTAAATACTGTGTTTGCAAAATCCTACATTTATAAAACCTATGAGGCTTCATGTTAAAGAAATCACAGAAGGCTAATTGAGAGAAAGGATTTGTATATCACTAAGACTCAGTGTTAGGGAAATTTTTCCACAAATAAAATCTTTTTCAGAGAGTGGTTGTATTCCGTTCTTCCTTTCATTTGACTTTTTATTTTGGGAATGTCAAAAGTCTTTCCTTGATACTGTCATTCCATGATTCAGATTTGGTTTTTTTTGTTTTGTTTTGTTTTGTTTTGTTTTTAAGTCAGGTGAGGTTAACAGGGAATAGGTTTCAGGAGTCAGTCAGGTGTTCAAGAGAAACAGCATAATAAAATGTAATTTAAAGAAAAGAAAATCAAATGGTCCCATCACTGTTTTCTTTCTTTTCATCATAGAAGGGTCTGCAATAACCCAAAGATCAAAGAATCAGACACTTTATCAGGCAAACACAAGCACTAGTAAACATTAATGATCACCTGCAAGAAAATCATGAAAAACAAGTCAACAGCTTGCTAAAGGAGACCCAAAAAAATACTGAAGAAAATAACAACTTAAAAAATAGCCTTACCCAAATGGCAAAAGAGGCCCAAAAAGCCAATGAAGAGGAGAATGCCCTAAAAAGCAAAATTGGCCAAATGGAAAAGGAAGTCCAAAAGATTCCTGAAGAAAATACTTCCTTAAAAATTAGAATAGAGCAATTGGAAGCTAGTGACTTGATGAGAAATCAAGACACTGTAAAACAAATCCAAAAGAATGAAAAACTAGAAAACAATGTGAAATATCTCATTGGAAAAACAACTGACCTGGAAAATAGATCCAGGAGAGAGAATTTAAAAATTATTGGACTATCTGAAAGCCATGATCAGAAAAAGAGTCTAGACATCATCTTTCAAGAAATTATCAAGGAAAACTGCCCTGATATTTTAGAACCAGAGGGCAAAATAGAAATTGAAAGAATTCACTGATCTCCTCCTGAAAGAGATCCCCAAAGGAAAACTCCTAGGAATATTGTAGCCAAATTCCAAAGTTCCCAGGTCAAGGACAAAATATTGCAAGCAGCCAGAAAGAAAACAATTCAAGTATTGTGGAAACACAATCAGGATAACACAAGATTTAGCTGCTTCTACATTAAGGGACCACAGGGCATGGAATATAATATTCCGGAGAGCAAAGGAGATAGGATTACAACTAAGAATCACCTACCCAGCAAAACTGAATATAATCCTGCAGGAGGAAAAATGGTCATTAAGTGAAATAGAGGACTTTCAAGCATTCTTGATGAAAAGACCAGAGTTGAATAGAAAATTTGATTTTCAAATACAAGACTCAAGTGAAACATGAAGAGATGGAGGAACTGAGGCCCCACAAGGGACTGGCCCAAGGTCACAAAGGTAGCTGGGATTCAAACCTTCATCCTCCAGTTCCAGAACCAGGAAACAAACTTGGAGAAGGCATTGGAGCACGTACCCTGGCCTTTAGCTAATATTCCTTCTACCTGCACAGCCCACCTTTTATCCATGCCTCCCATGTCCTGCCCACCCACTCCACATCAGGCTCAAATGCCATCTCCTCCGAGAAGTTTTCCTTGATGCCCTCTGCCAAAAGGCAGAATCCTTTACGGACTCTGGCTATTCTCAAAGGCAGCTAGGCAGTGCAGTGGGTAGCGCTCTGGGTCTAAAGTCAGGAAGAACTGGAAAATCCAAGTTCAAGTGGGGCCTCTGACACTGTGTGACCAGGGGCAAATTATGTAACCTCAGTTTCCCTCAATTGTAAAATGAGGTTACGTTGGTTCTAATTCTTCTTTACAACATGAGTAATGTGAAAATATGTTTAATAGTAAGGTATGTGTAGAGCCTATATCAGATTGTATGCCATCTTGGGGAGGGAGGGGGAGAAAATTTAAAACTCCAAATCTTATGGAAGTAAATGTTAAAAACTAAAAATAAATAAAATTTAAAAATAGAAAAACATTCATGATCACCAATATTAAATAACATGAGATCTCTTTAATCCAGATTGCTCCTCATAACCCACTCCAAATGTCCATTTAATCAGTTTATTTTCTCTTGGGTCTTTGCTGTCTCATGTAGCAATCACATCCTGGGAAACATTTTCTCTTGGAAATTCTGGAATAGGCCTCATTCCGAGGATGGCTCTGGACAGGGCCCCTTCTAGTAGATTTGCTTCCCTGGTTCCAGGTCACTTGCAGAAGTTCCCTAGATATTGCTGGTAAAACCTGCTAGTGATCAAATCTGATACAATTTAGTAAGGCCTAACAGAACCTCTTTAATTTGGTGTTCCAGTAACTAGTTCATGTGGTGAAAACTAGTTCAAGTCTTATGGTGCTAACCTTATTAACAACAAAGCTGTAAGCACATCCAATTAGGAATCCATAATTCATCTGAAAAGTTCAGAGAATTTCAGTTTTTACATACCACTTGGTTTTTCTATCTATATCTAAAACTTAGACCTGATATAAATAATGCCATCTACAGAATGAAGGAAGAATTAAAAGAATCCTTGAAGTTCTGACTTGTAAAACAAGCCCTTTGGTCTCTTAATATTAGCAGAGAAAGACTTTAAAATGGGGGGGAGGAATAATTTATTATTAATGTAATTTTATATTTAAAATCCATAATTAATTTTTAAGAACTTATCTACTAAACCATAATTAAAGTCTGT
Organism: Vombatus ursinus; assembly: GCF_900497805.2. NCBI lineage: Eukaryota > Metazoa > Chordata > Mammalia > Diprotodontia > Vombatidae > Vombatus > Vombatus ursinus. The sequence continues at coordinate 12,343,833 of NW_020954604.1, read as the reverse complement.
ATATCTCAGTGGGGAATAAAAGAAAAAATGTTTTGACAACAATAAAAATTCATCTATGTATATATGATTGAAACTTAAGGGTGATCAGTGCCAGATGGATTTACAAGTGAATTTTATCAAACATTTAAAGAACAATTAATTCCAATATATACATAAACTATTTGGTGGAAAAAAGGCAAAGAAGGAGTCCTATCAAATTCTTTTTCTGTTACAAATATGGTACTGATACCTAAACCTGGAAGAGTCAAAACAGAGAAAGAAAATTATAGACCAATTTCCCTAATGAATATAGATGCAAAAATTTTAAATAAAATATTAGCAAAGAGATTGCAGCAGCTTATCATGAGGATAACACACTATGACCAGGTAGGATTTATACCAGCAATGCAGGGCTGGTTCAATATTTTTAGGAAAACTATCAACATAATTGACCACATCAACAATAAAACTAACAGAAACCATATGATTATCTCAATAGATGTTGGAAAAGCTTTTGACAAGAGAGCATAGGAATAAATGGAGTCTTCTTTAAAATGATAAGTTGCATCTATCTAAAACCATTAACGAGCATTATATGTACTGGGGATAAGCTAGAAGCATAAAATCAGGGGTGAAACAAGGTTGTCCATTATCAGCATTGTTATTCAATATCATACTAGAAATGTAAGCTTTAGCAATAAGAGAAGAAACAGAAATTGAAGGAATTAGAACAGGCAATAAAGAAACAAAGCTATCACTCTTTGCAGATGATATGATGTTATACTTAAAGAATCTTACAGAATCGACTAGAAAAGCTACATGAAATAATTAATAACTTTGTACAATATTGTACACGGTAACAGCAACATTGTGCAATGACTAACTTTGATAGACTTAGCTCTTCTCAGCAATGCAATGATCTAAGTCAATTCCTAAAGACTCATGATGGAAAATGCTATCCACATCCGGAGAAAGAACTATGGAGTTGGAATGGAGATCAAATTATATGATTTTCTGTTTTTTGTTTTGTTTTGTTTTTATTTTTCCTTTTGTTCTCATTTTTCTTTCACAGCATGACTAATGTAGAAATATGTTTAATATGATTGTATATGTACAGCCAATATCAGATTGCATGCCATCTTGTGGAAGGGGTAAGGAAGGGAGAGGGGAAAATTTAGAACTCAAAATCACATAAAAATGAATTTTGGAAACTAAAAATAAATAAAAAACCCAATTAGGTTATAATCCATCTTAGAGTTCAGAGAATTTCAGTTTTTACATACCACTTAATTTTTCTATCTTTACCTGAACCCTGTAGCTGATATGAATAATGTCATCTACAGGATGAAGGAAGAATTAAAAGGATCCATGAACTCCTGACTTGTAAGATGAGCCCTTCTGTCTCTTAATATTATCAGAGAAAGTCTTTAAAATGGGGGGGGGAATAATTTATATGTAAAATCCATAATTAGTTTTTGAGAACTTATATTACTAAAATATAATTAAAATCTGTATATCCTAGAGGAAATAAAAAAATGTTTTTACAACAAAAAAAATTCATCTATGTAAATCTGATTGAAACCTTAAGGGTGATCAGTGCTTTACTCTACTTTTTCAATCCTGTTCTTAATTGTAATTAATTGCCATCAGGATTAAAAGAAAAAAATTTTAAATATATCATCCAGGAACATTATATTTACTTATACTTTTGTTATTGTTACTACCAGAAATGCTCGAAACCAATTACATAAACCAGCACATTCTATTTCTTTCTGAGAAAAGAATATTGTTACATTTTTTAAAATAAAGTTTGTATGAAACTGAAAGCTTTTACATCTTTGTCACATCACATCTTCGTCCTATCCCCCCTTTGAAGATATATGTATGTATATTTCATTACATCATCCAAAAAAGAGGTGGTTCTATGCAGACCTGATGTTACATATGAATGGATAATCATTAACAAGGAGATGGATGGAAGGCCAAAGAACTCACTTATCTAGTCATTTAAAATAGGAACTTAAAACAAATAATAGCCCCAAATTTAGAACAATGAAGTTCAAAAAAAAAATGGTCTTTCATATTTTGTATCCTATCAAAGTAACCCAGAGATGTTTGAGTATTGCAATAACAAGATTCATTATATTAAAAAAAATAACTTTTACAGTTTACCTACCATGGTTATAGACATATGCTATGAAATGAAGAAGTAGAGACACGGTGATAACAATACCAAGACAATCTCATCAAGGGCATAGACCAACTTGACATAAATGTAACAGGTTAAAGATTCCTTAACTCTGTTTGATTCCAGGTAAGAGTAATAGTTAGCTTTTTTCTTTAAACCAGTCATATAGCAGTGGATAGAGCACCGGCCCTAAAGTCAGGAGGACCTGAGTTCAAATCTGGCCTCAGACCAAACATTTGACACTTACTAGCTGTGTAACCCTGGGCAAGTCACTTAACCCCAATTGCCTAAAAAAAAGAAAACAACAACAACAACAACAAAAAACCAACTAGTCACATAGCAAATTTCCACTTTATTCACAGAGTATCATAGCCAGGTTCATAATTAAGCATGTGGGAAATTTTCCTTTTCAGAGAGGAAATAGAATAGTAGTGAAACTAATTCAAGAAGATCTTGACATTATCATCAAAAGGCTTGCTCAACTTTTCCAGATGTAGACATCCACCTCGAGTAGTTCTCAGATTGCACTCCTTTTGAGTAGCACATGGCATTTCCCTTGAATGGCGGTTTAGTGATTTAACGGTAATGCAGAGAGTTACACCTAAAGTCAAAACTTAGACCTATACCAAAATAAAGTCCCAAGAGATTTTACTTCAAATAGCAAGTTTCATTAATCATAGTTTAGGATTAGGTACAGTTATTAGTATTATTTTTCTCATGTTCTTGCAGTAACAATTAACAATAAGCATATACAAGGCCTTATCTTATTCTGTCTTTCCAGTTTATTTTCATCCTGGAGCAGATATAGAGAATCAGAAATTAAGAAAATAATCACATTTTGTAATTACACACATACAGTGACTACCTGACAGGTTGCTCAAAACAGAGAAAAATGCCAGCCACTTTGTAAGCTTCAAGACTGACAGATATCCATATCTGAACGTGTTGAATGTTAACCACTAAAGTAAAAATAAAATCTTTAAATCTGAGGTCTGCTGAAACCAAGTGGGCTTAACAGTATAACTTCAATACATATTATTCCAGGTACAATTCTATAATTTTCCTAATCAGTGCCAAACAATCTATCAGATAACAATCCCTTCTTATAAAACAAACTTGTAAGACTCCTTAATTCAGCTGTGAGAGGATCTCATTAAGCCATTTCATTACTTTAGAATTTTGCAACATGCTGTCAGCAAGGTTGGTGATTTTAAGGCATTGCCCAAATAGAAGCTTCCAAGGAACTTGATAAGTCCATAAGTAACTAAGGAGATAAGGAGAATTTACAAGGTCTGTTGTACTTTTCCCAAAGGGTAAGTTGTTATTATTCATTTTAAAGGAAAATATCCCAATTAAAGCTTTTAAACATAATGTCTACATTTTTAATAACTCAATTTCTAATCTGACAGCCTATAGATGAAAAAAAGTAATTTTTATGGATACAATGACATCATTCTCAAGATATCATTTTTCAAATTCACAGCATTCCCTGTACAAAATCACAACACAAGTAAAAGAAGCCTGACAATAACATAAATAATATTATGTATTTTACAAACATAAAACAAAACTTAATACCAGTCAAACAACACCAATTTAGTTGAATACATTTCTGAATCATATAGAAAATCACTTCATGCATCTATCAATTTGGTATTCTATATTGGTTGTATTCAGAAACCAATATAGAGTAACTTTGAAGCGATTACACTTTTAATTCTTATTCATGCAGTTTCTAAACATATTGCCTCAATACCCAATATCAAGTGTATTGTGTATTAAGGTCTGATCTACTACAAAAGGTCAAACACCTAATAGGAGAACACATCTTATTTTAAATGAGAGCACATTATAAGTTAGTTTTAGGACAAACTCAATCAAATCAAATCTGTATTGAAAATTACAAATAGTATCATTCAAAATCTCAATTTTTCCAAGGGTCATTAGCTACTAGGATGTCAAATTATAGAGCCCACTGCTTTCAGTTAGCTCCTGAAGTTTGGTAATGTCAGTCTCACATTCTTATTTCTTTTTTGGGGGGAGGGCCATGAAGCTCTCCTAAAATTTGGAAATTATAAACATAATAATATGACAATATCCCCAACAGAAAGATTGGAGTATAGTCTTCTAATGCTCCTTCAGGGACAGAATTTTAGTATGCTATGCTCAAATAATTCCATGCTTTGAATTTATGTCTATAGTTTCCATTTGGCAAATACTGTAACTTGATAAAACATTATGGATTTTAAATTACTAACAGGCTCCTGGAAGGTTTTACATTTGATTTGAACAGACTGAAAAACAACAATGGAGCTCCAGATAAAGAATTCATACCACTTTATTCTCATGGTGGCCAGACAAGATAAGGTGAGGAAAGCATTCACACCTCCCGGTCAGTGCCCATTTGATTTATAGAGAAACAGACAAAGAAGGTAATATGACAACAATAAGCTCATAAGTTTTCATTAATTTTGGCTATATCATAATGTGTCAGCATAGAGCAGGCACAGGATGTGTTTATGGGCTAATCTCAAATGTTTATATTAACTATGGTTATATAATGATATGCAAGTACAATGGGGTTGTTTACAGGCTATGGACCCTTGGAACTTCTATTCCCCTCCCCCCCCACTCCTTGGCAAAAATAAATCCATTCAGCTGTGAGAAAGCTCATTAAACCATTTCATTACTTTAGAAGTTTACAACATGCTGACAGCAAGGCTGGTGATTTTAAGGCATTGCCCAAATAGAAGCTCCCAAGGAACCTGTTAAATCCACAAATAATTAAGGAGATAAGAAGAATTTACAAGGTCTATTGTACTTTTCCCAAAGAGTAAGTTATTGTTATTATTCATTTTAAAGGAAAATATGCCCAATTAAAGCTTTTAAACATAATGTCTACATTTTTAATAGCTCAATTCCTAATCTAACAGCCTATAGATGAAAAAAAAAAGCCATTTTCTAAGAATACAATTACCTCATTTTCTAGGTATCATTTTTCAAATTCATAGCATTTCCCATACAAAATCACAACACAAGTAAAAGGAGAAGCATGGCAGATCCATGCCACATATACACTCTCTCCCCCACCATGTACTGGTTAGAAAAAAAAAAAAGTAGGCACAGAAAATAAGTATGCCTCTTATTTCAGGCCAAAGGGAATCCTTTGAACTAAGAACCAAGAAATTTTGTTATGTATTCTTCCCTTTCCCTTTTCCTCATCAGAATATTTTCCTGGAAATGTATATCATCTTCCTATTATTGAAACACAACAATTTTAACCTAGGTACATTTAATACAGTTTGCATTGTCCTCCATGGCTCAAGTTAATAGAGATGTAATTTCTTCTTATATATATAGTCTTTCTGAAGTGCCTTATTTAAATATAACATGAATAGGGACGGAAAAGTAATCTAGTAAAATTCCTTTATTTTATAGTTGGGGAAACTGAGGTCCAGGGAAGGGAGAGTGAGTTCCCAAAGACATGCAGATGTAAGAGCATGGATATGAACCCAAGGACTGTGACCCTCAGTCTGTCTTTCTTTCAGTTGTACCCCATTGCCTCTGGGTGTGGTTAAAACAAGTAATCTTCTTTAGCAGGAATAAAAGAAAACTAAAGGATAAATGTGGAGGTGGTCAGAGCTTCTCTGAAGATATTGTGATCAATTATTCTAAGTCTCCACTGGGGTCACCAAAATAGAATAAGCTCATTCTGAAATATAATTTCTGGATTATACAGAAGAATGTGATGGTGATACAATGATGGTTGTCAGACATTGAAATCAAAGAGTAATTCCTGAGGGTATTTATAAGCAGGGGTTGAATCACATTTGCTTGACATGATGCAATTATTTTCCTGGTTGGAGATGGAGGAATAGACCTTATGACCTCCAAGTGGATAAACTACCTTTCCGGGGTGATGGTTAAATTATTCATATTGTGTCTTTTCTTCCTCTTGGGTTTTGACAGCCCCTGAATAGCTGGATTCAGTTTACCTAGAGACTCCAAGAGGGGGCCTGCAGAGGGACTGCCCAGGGCTCCAGCTCCCCGCTCATGGACCTCAGATAATTTGACTATCTCACAGGGCCAAGCATAGGTCTGCTAATTGACTTCATCAATGGAACTGAGGAGCAAAGGTCTTAGAACCACAGATTCTGCTGCTTGCTGTCCCTCAGCTCCTTAATGCTTAAGAATTTGGGATATATTGTTGACCATTTAGTGAACTCTTACCAAATCATCAAAATCTTCCTTTTAAAGAGATGGATATTTTTTTTCCATAGTTTATTTTTCTTCTGGACCCACCACATTACAAGTATAGTATATGGTTTTATTTCATATGCATATGATTTCATATGTATATGAGGTATATTTTTTGCCTTCTCAGTGGGTAGGAGTGGGGTGAAGGGAGGAAGAGAATTTGTAACTGGAAACAACAATTTAATATAAGAATAGTTTAGGTGCAAAAATTATTATCATGATATAAATATATAAATTATATAAATGTAATCTGAAATTCAGGGGACCAATTAGATTATCTCCAAGGTCCCTTCCAGCTCTAAACATTGTATTTTATCTTTGTCCTATGCAATTACCTCTACTCCTGAGTCTAATTGTCCAGTGTGTTTCTGATCTGATTTACTTGTATTATATTTTTTTTCATATCAAACAAGAATGAGACTGATTTAAAGTGGGATATTAGAGATATCCAAGACTCTTAGAGCTGAAAGAGAACTCCTGACACCCTCTGGCTCCAGAAAGGTCCTCTAGGTTACAGGGGATTCACCGAAAAAATACAACAGCAACAGTCCCCATTAGCTGCATTAGATTCCAAGAATGTGATTTGAACTTCACTTTATTTCATTTCAAGTTATAAACTGTTTATTGCTGAAAATAATTAAAGTGATAGAAAGTTTAGAACTTAAAATGAAATAAAATGAAGTTCAAATTACATTCCTGGATTCAAACTCCACTATTTTGTTTGTGTGTTTGTTTGCTTTATTCAGCCATGGGAGGCGGTTTAGTTAAGTGGAAAGAATAATTTCTTGGATGTCTCTAGACCTGGGTTCAGAGCCTAGCCTTTTAGCTAACCATCCTCATGACTGTGTATGAGACACTTAGCACTCAAGAACCTCATTGTCCTCATCTGTAGAGTGAAGGTATTGAACTGGATGATTTTGAAGGTCCCTTTCTGCTCTAGCACCTGATGAATCAGTAAGAGCATGGAAATAAATAGTAGTACTAAAAATATCTGACTTTCAAATATCCAACTTTTCTCCTTTATTATTTTGGAGGAAACTGGATGGAGACCTGGAGAGGGAATCTGGGGAATGTGGGGTGCTGGGCTGCTCAGAGAAGCCACTCAGGCCCTGGGGCTTGCTGCATAAGTGGCTTGAGGTCTTCAGTTGTATAATGGGCCACTCTTACTCTCTTTCTTGCCTGCTATTTTGTGTTATATCAAGTACTTTGACTGTAACAGTCTTTTCTTAACTGTTCTGATTGTGTACTTTTCAAATGTAAAATTCATATCTACCAAGAAAAGAATAATAAAAATGTCAAAGGAAGGAGATTTACGCAGAACCCTCAAGAGATTAGCTTAACACTGATAAAGAATGAAATGTACTTTGATGTGTCCAAGTCACCAGTTATGCTGAACCACAGCTAAAACATAATAATACTACTCTTAACAATAAATATATCATTATTTATTACATTATAATTACTATATAAATGTTTTCTATAATCATAATATTGTTTGTTATTTATTATTGCAAATTTATTATTACTATTATTATTATTATAGCAAACATCCATAGAGTACTTACTATGTGCCAGGCACTGTGTTAAACACTTTATAGTTATTATTTCATTTGATCCTTACAACAAGCCTGGGAGGTAGATTCTATTAATATTCTCATTTTACAGATGAGGAAACTGCAAATTATGGAAACTATGACTACAGCACTTAATAAATACTTTGTTAGGGTAAATTGAATAAGCACATGCACACACACACACACACACACACACACTCCTATCTTTACTAAGAAACTTCCACTCACTTGGCTTCACCCCAGCTTCCCAGGCAACCTGGCTGATGGGCTAAGCTTCTCTCTGGCTGGTAGAGCTCACCTCTGCATTTGAGATCAGGATCACCTATCTGTGAATAAGTGAAGAAGCCAACAGCTCATTTCTCTCCAAACAAGAAGAGAAGCTTTTCCTTCTGTGCTAATTGGCAAAAGGAAAGAGATGTTTTTCTTCTTTGCTTGGGGAATTCTATTTGGTTTGGAGCCAGGATACCACTGCCCCAGCAAGCAAGAATTAGTCATTTCTATCCTCTGCTCAACCTTATGCAAGAGAACAGGGTAATATGAAGGGAAAATGGTATAGTACGGGAAATCAATATTGTGGGTAAACAGAGGCAATGGTGCATGTCTTAAAAAAATAATTGCTAGCATTTACATAGTGCTTTAAGGTTTACAAAGGAAGCACTTCAAACAATTTGTATGAAGTATATCTTCACTTCTATCCTGTGAGATAAGTGCTATTATCATCCCAGTTTACAGACTCGGTGGAAACAGACCAGGAGACATTGAATGAACTGTCTAGGTCACTACTACTAAGTGTCTGAGATAGGATTTGAACCCAGATCTTCCTGACTTGGTCCAGCACTGCAGCTTGCACACCATATGGGAGCTTTATATGGGAAAAATGGAAGATTGGTATGGGAAGGGTTGATGGTCTGAATTTCGGGTACAAGAGACTCTCTGTGACTCTGCGCTACCTCTTGCTAGAGCAGAAAGGAAATTCTGCTGTCTCCTGAGGCAAAAACACTAGGGTAGCTGAATTCCTTGTTTCCCAAAGTGGGAAAAGAGATCTTCAGCTGGCCCTCTGATTTTACTGTAACAGAGACATCTTTGCTTGTTACTGAGGGAGAGAGCTTTCAAACAGGAGAGGTGGGTCCAAATAGTAGGAAACATGAGTTTTATCTCAATTTTCCAGTGACCCCCTGTCCATCTCCAATACTTTTTCTCATATACCTCTTTCCCTCCATCACCAACACAAATATGCATATCTCTGCAAATAGACCCAAGGCCAGTGCATGAGCTCATAGGGAGATTTGCACTTTAGCATATCTGAAAAGCCTGACCCACTCATTTCAACAGGGAGCCTTTCAGAGTTGCTCAGAAAATAAAAATTCAGGTTTTAGTCTCACTGCCCACGGAGATGGAATTGGCTTATCAGTTTGCTATGTTCTCTTCTAGACTGGTTGGTCAATTATGTAACAATGAGTAAATGTCTTCTTCCCTGATAACAGTCTTCCCTTTGTTTTCACCTTCACCCCTGTCCCAACTAGGATCCAGCTATGAAGAATGGGGTCCCTGGCAATTTCTCCGATGTGACAGAGTTTATTCTCCTAGGATTCAGAGTTTCCCCAGAGCTCCAGATCATTCTCTTCTTGTTCTTCTTGCTCATCTACATGGTCATACTGGTGGGGAACATTGGAATGACAGTCATCATTAAGATAGACTCACGACTGCATACTCCAATGTATTTCTTTCTTAGAAACTTGTCCTATTTAGACCTTTGTTACTCAACTGTCATTGCCCCCAAAACCTTGACAAATTTCTTATCCGCGAGAAGGACAATTTCTTACAATGGCTGTGCCACTCAGTTTTTCTTCTTTGCTCTCTTTGTCACAACTGAAGGGTTTCTCCTGGCTGTGATGGCCTATGATCGCTTCACAGCCATCTGCTCCCCACTTCTCTATCCTGTACGTATGTCTCAGCAGGTGTGTGTCCAACTGGTGGCTGTTTCCTACTTTTGTGGGTGCATCAATTCCATGGTTCAAACTGGCTTCACCTTCAGCTTACGCTTTTGTGGGGAGAACAGAATTGATCACTTTTTCTGTGACGTTTCGGCCCTGATCAAGATCTCCTGTGTGGACACCTTCACAAATGAGATTGTGCTATTTATACTTTCTGCGGTCATCATTATAACCACCAGCCTGGTGATTCTGGTCTCCTATTCTTACATCCTCACCACTGTCCTGAAGATCCCCTCAACTCAGGGCAGGCATAAAACGTTCTCCACCTGTGGGTCTCACATTGCTGTGGTGAGTTTGTTCTATGGAACAGTGTTCTTCATGTATGCACAACCTGGGGCCCTCTCATCTCCAGAGAAAAGCAAGGTAGTAGCTGTATTCTACACACTTGTCATCCCAATGTTCAACCCTTTGATCTACAGCCTGAGGAATAGAGATGTGAAGGAGTCTGTGAAAAGAATCATGGGTAAGAAAAGGTTCTCTCAGTGACCTCCACAGAACAGGAAGCAATAGACAAAGCTGGTCTTACAGGGGACTTAAATTTGGTTGAGCATATGAATAAAGTGAAGTGTTGAAAAAAAAGTTATGTGCCCACCCATCTACCCACCTTCTGCTTATTTATATATGTATGAATCTATATATCTATCTTCCTACATGTATCTATCTACCTTCTTACATCTATTTAGCTAGCTAGCTATCTCTATTTGTTCATTTTCATTCATTCATTCATTCATTCATTCATTCATTCATTCATTCATTTGTTGGAATTTGATCCAGACCTATGATTTCTTTGGTATAGGGAATTCCTTTCCTCAATGCATATTAGCATCTCTTTAGTAATTCATAGTCTTAAAGAGTTGCCTGGGGTGTGTGTGTGGGGGGTGGCATGAAGAGGTTAAGTGACTTTTTCACAGTCATGCTCCTAGGATAGGGAAGAAACAAGACTTGAACCTATTCTTTCTGACTTTCTGATCCATGACACCACGTGGCCTCTCAGAGACATTTGTCTAAGACCTACCTATAAAATCACTCCCAAGTCATAGAATAAATACAAAGAGCTATTTCATATTCATGGAAAATAAGAAACAACAATTCTTTACATAAATGTGATGTATGTTATTTTTTGTTGTTATTCCATTAGGATTCACTGAAAGAGACCATTATTATGTTGATATTAAAAGTAGCTTTTGATATCAATGTGGTACTTTTATTTTGAACATCATGATGAGTTTATGTGGGGGTCCAAGTATAGAGTCAAACTCTCTGAGGTCAGGGACTATGTTTTATCACACTTTCAACCTCTTCAGTGCCTAACATAGAGTTTTATCATTAGTAGCTGCTAAATAAATGTTGGTTGGATAGATGGACAAATGAATAAATAGCTATGTAATTCATAGTGTAGGTGCCAATAATATGAAGTGCAGTCCCCTCATTTTATAAATGAGGAAGCTGAGCATCATAGCTCTAGAACTGGGAGGGAACTCAGAGGCTATCTAGTCCAAACACCTTGGAAAGTGAGATCTAAGGAAGTTAAGTGACTTGCCCAAGATCATACAAGTGGAAAAACTGGGAGGAGGGCTCTGCCTTCTGCCTACTGCCATTTTTTTTTACCATGCTACTTAATTGGAAAAAATGCTGAAAAGAAGTAATTTATGACAGAAGGGAACAAGCATTTATTAAGTGCTTGCTGTGTGCCAGGAAGTGTGCTAAATGCTCTTCAGATATTGTCTCATTTGATCCTCACAACAGTCCTTGGAGGGAGGTACTTTTATGATCTCCATCTTATAATTAAGAAAACTGAGGCAGACAGAAGTTAAGTGACTTGCCTATTGGCACAGCTAGTAAATATCTGAGGCCAGACTTGAACTCAAGAATTCCTGACCCCAGGTCCACTCTCTATCTACTAACTGAGTTATTGAGGGCACTGTGAAAGGCTGACTGACTTTATGTCATGACATGCTTTCCAGGGGGGAGAAGTGAGGATCCTTCAAATCATGGAGCTATCACAGAATTGTTGCTGATAATCCCAGTCATATATGCTCCATGCCCTGAGTCATCTTGTCCCTATCCCTCTCCTTTCTCTCCTTCCTACCTCGCCAGTTATTTCTTCAGCTCAGACATTCATGATTCAGAGATCGTGTATGAGATAAAATCTATTCTGACAGCCTCTTCTAAATGCTCCCTCCCTATGATGAACAGGTAGATTTCACAAAATCCTGGCAACACCTGTACAAACTGATGCCAAGTGAAATGAGCAGAACCAGGAAAACGTTGTACACAGTATCAGCAACATTGTGTGATGATCAATTGTGAATGACTCCACTCTTCACAGCAACATAATGATTCAAGATAAGTACAAAGGACTGACAAATATCTGATAAAGAACTGATGGATTCTAAATGCATATCAAAGCATTTTCACTTACTTTATTCTTTCTCATTTTTTTTTTAAAAATTTATTTTTTTCTTTTACAACTGTGACTAATATGGAATATTTTTACATAATAGCCCATACATCAACTATATCAAACTGCCTACCACTTTGAGAAGAGGGGAGGAAAGGGAGAAAATTTGGAACTCAAAATCTTATAATAATGAATTCTAAAATTTTTCTTGACATGTAACTGGGGAAAAAACAAAATACTATTAAACTTTAAAAAAAATAAATGCTCCCTCTATGCCAGCATTTAGACTCATTTGGCATGAGGATAATAGGACCCAGATCTACTCTGCTCCCTTACACAGACACCTCTCCTAAGTCTATGTCTACCATCTTCACACTTGCTCTGGCAAGTGATTCAGTAACTCTCTCTACTGCTGCCAATGAGTCATGTACACTGACACACTTTTTTGTTTGTTTGTTTTTGGTTTGGCTTTTCACTGAGGCAATCGGGTTAAGTGATTTGCCCAGGGTCACACAGCTAGAAAGTGTCAAGTGTCTGAGACTGAATTTGAACCCAGGTCCCCACCTGACTGCAAGGCCAGAATTCTATTCAATGCACCACCTAGCTGCCCCTACACTGCCACTCTTTCCAGGTTCCCTTGATCACCACCCTTTCCCATATACATTCACTGAGTCTTCTTATAGCAAAGTCATTCTTTATTGAAAACACTTCAAGATTTTTCCACCTGCAAAACTAGTTCTTCAAGCAAAGGAGAAGAGAGGGGAGAACAACCAGGAGCTACTGGCTTCAGAAGAGGGTCAGGGAGCAAGAGGTTTTTTCACTCTTTGGAGAATGGGTAGACTTACTAGCTATGTGACCCTGGGCAAGTCACTCAACCCCAATTACCTAAAAAAAAAAAAAAGGAAAGAAAGAAGAAAGAGAGTGGGTAGTAGAAATGCATGGATGCTAAGAATTTCTGGATAGAAAAGATAGCTAGGGTGAGGGTGATACTATTTAAACAGTAAGGAGAAGCTTAAAAGGGAATTAGGGAACTTTGATTCAAATCTCTGTCCTTTCAGCTAGGAGAGGAGACGGAGAAAGAATGTAAAAGGATGAAAAGATACTAAACTCAGTTACCTAAATACTCAACCAGAGAGAATTCAGTAATGATCAGGTAGAATTTATACTCCAGTAATTCACTGCTTTTTTGTTTGCCTCTGGTGGACCAATATGTTGGCCACCCTGGTGAATGCTGGGGGTCCCTGACAATATCCTCTGCCATTGTCATATACTTTCTCTGTGGGTCTCCTGACTCCTGTCACAGACTCTCAATCAGATATCCTTTCTGTCCAATGTAATATCCCCCCGCTATCTAAACCACATCATAAATTCAGTCTATTTTTCCCCAGGCAAGGAAGAAGATTAAAAATACTCTAAGCCCCATAATTCTTTTGAGAATATTTCCTTTGACCATTTGAGAATTCATCTAAGCCCATCCAAACATTTGTTACAGACCATATACCAAAACAAGCTGAAAATATACAAAGGATCTGAATATTAAGGTAAATGAAATGTTTTTATAAATAGAAAACAAAGAGATAAGGGACTTTTTAAACAACTATGGCCAGGGGGACAGTTCTTAACTAAATGAGACAGAGACAGACAGACAGACAGACACAAACACAGAGAGAAAGAGATGGAGAGAGACAGAAAGACGTGATAACAAGTGATAAATAAGCATTTCTGATTCTGTGAAATTGAAAATATTTTTGAACAAAAAAAATCAATGCCACTATGAGAAAGGAAGTTGCAAACAGGGGAAAATGTTTTCATTAAATATTCCTAATTAGTGTCTGATAAAAAAGATAAATAAAGAATATAAATATATGACCAAGACAAATTATCCAGTCAATAAGTGGTCAAAAGATATGAAGAAACAGTTCTTAAAAGTATAATTGCAAACTATTAACAACCAAATGAAAGATAACCTCCAAATTGTTAAAAATGAGAGAAATTCAAAGCAAAACAATTCTGATATTTTACTGTGTATGCAGGAAACTGAACATGATGATAAGAAATGTATATAGTTAATTTTGGGGGGGTTTCAGAAAGGTAGATGCTCTAGTACTTTGTTGGTGAGTCTATGAATTGGTCTAACCTTTCTGGAGAACAATTTGGAGTTAAGTTGAACAAGTGCTTAAAAGGTCCATACCATTTGAACCAGACACCCCACTGATAGGTGTATATACTCCAAGGAAATAAAAAATAGAAAACATGGTACCATACACAATAAAATATTAGTAGCAAATTTTTTATAGAAAAGAAGTGGAAACAATGTGGCTGCTCAATTTTTGGGAAATGACAAAATGAATTGTGGCACAAGAATGATAACTGGACCAGAGACAATAGTTATGGAGCATTTAGAAAGATATTAGAAGAATTAAATGAGCAAATGAAAAGCAAAGTAAGTGGAACCTGGAAAACAGCATACACAGACAGCAACACTAACTACTTACTGTAAACCTCCACATTGTTGACCTGAAAGTTGGTTAAAGAGGCAACAAACTAGGTGATAAGTAAATTCATATTGTTTATTCCCTTAAGTTAGTGGCATGTATATGGAGCCAGAGCTTTAACTCTAACTCACTCAAGGAATTTTAGGAGAACATTTTAACCTTGACTCAGGATGTCTGTGTTACTCAAAAAAAAAATATAGCCTCCATATTTTTTTAAACATATAGCATGAGAAAGGAAGTTTCTTAGTTGAATAGGTTGTAGATACAATAAAATAGGAGAATGTCAAAGTGTCAATTGAAATTATATGTGTTTCTCCTATGTAACATATGTCTATGGGATTCCAAGATAAGAAAAGTCCCAGTATTCAAGAGTGTCTGGTCCCAGCTACCCTGTCCTTAGTGATCACAAACAGAAGAATGCTGGTCAGTTTCATCTGGTCCTGTAGTTGCTGACACAGGAAGGGGCATTTTTAATTCACTCAGAGAGAAAAGATTAATCCAGGTTTTTGGCCCTTATTGGGGTTCAATTGATCTTAAGTGATTATCAACACCAACAGATATCCATCTCTTAAGGTATTGCATATTAACCCCCTTAGGCAAACATAAATCTTAAAGACTGAGTCTACTGAAAATAAGTTAGCTCAAGATGCAACTTCAGTATTTGCTATCCTAGACATATTTTCACAATTTCAGTTATCACAAATCATCATATAAATGACTTTTTTACTATAAACAAACTTGTAGGGGCAGCTAGGTGGCACAATGGGTAGAGCACTGGCCCTGGATTCAGGAGGACCTGAGTTCATATCTAGCCTCAGACACATAACACTTACTAGCTGTGTGACCCTGGGCAAGTCACTTAACCCCACTGCCTAGCTAAAAACAAAACAAAAAAACAAACAAACAAACTTGTAAGTCCTTTTTCCCTCCCCACTTTGGTGGTGAATGTTCGTGATGGAAGAGGTGATCTCAGTTTCTCAGTAATTTTTGTTGTTCAGTCATATCTAACTCTTTCATGACACCATTTAAGGTTTTCTTGGTAAAGATACAAGGGTGGTTTAATGTTTCTTTTTCTAGATCATTTTGCAGATGAAAAAACTGAGGCAGAGTTAAGTGACTTGCCTGAGTTCACATAGCTAGTAAGTATCTGAGGTCACATTTGAACTCAGGACTTCATGATTTTAGTTCTGGCACTTTATGCCACATATCTATCTGTCTGTCTTTCAGTAAATAAATTCATTATTTTAGAACTTCACTATGTTGAGCAAGTTCTTTCACAGGACTAACAATTTTATGACCTTGCCTAAGTAGATGGTCCCAAGGAACCTGGCAAATTTACAGATAAGGAGATTTTTTAAAGGTTCAATTTTTTTTGTATTTTTCCCACATAGGAAATAATTTTTATTTTTACTTTTAAAAACATACCCAATTAAATATTTGATAGGTTTTAACATAAACAATAACCTCTAATGATTTAATTAATTTCACAGCATCCATATTGAAAGAAGTCATTTTACAATAACACAGTTGTAACATCCTCTTAGACAGTATTTCTTATACAATAGTTTCCAAAAAATTCCAAATTCAAAAAAATTTAGGGATACAGTAAAAACATATTCAATATTCTGGATTTAAAACATGAAAAAAAAACTTTGCCATTCAAATGACATCAGTTCAATTTCTGAATTCATTTCTGAATTCTCTTACATAGAAAATAACTTCATTCATCTTATCAGTTTTGGCATTCTATAATGATTGCATTTAAGAATAGTATAGAGTAATTCTGATCTTTTTTTGTATTTCTAATTGTATTGCCTTAATGCCAGATATTAAGTATATTTTTCACTAAGGCCTGATTTACTTATAGAGGGTCAAAGATCACAAGTATTCTAATAGTAGAACACATATTACTCAAAACGAGATTAAAATAAATTCAATCACATCTGGATCTATATGTATAAAAGGCATCATGCTGAATCTTAATTTTCCCAAGGGTGATTTATTACCAATACTTCAAATTATAGGTGCCACTCTTTCTAGTTAGTGTACTGCCAAAGATTTAATGTGACAGTCCTGTGTTTTTGTCCCCTTTTTTAGGGTCCCTGAGGATTTTCTGGAACATGGAAATTACAAACAATACCTCTGTTCAAAAGTAATAAAATTATGAATATATATTCTTATATTATGACTAAAATATACCTTTCCAATGGTTTTTCTAGGACAAAATTTTAGAATGCTATCATCAAATAATTCTATGCTATACATTTAAATGTTTTCCATTTATTAAATGTTATTTATAACTGGATAGAATCCTGTCAATTTAAAAATTATACTCCGTGGTTCCAGCTTTTTTCCATAGCATAAAGTATAACCAAATCAATGAAATAAGGTTCATAGATCACAAGAAACCTCAGAACTGATTGGGCATTTTCCCAAATAATCTTTGCAAATATACAGGCATAGAAAGTTTCTCTTATCCTTGTTTCCATAATTCAAAATTCTTACTTTACCTTTGCCTATTAATTGAGTTTCAGATTCAAACTCTGATGGCATTAATGGATTCCAATTTTCTTTAACTTTTTACCCATTTTCCTCTTGTCTCTACTTCTTTAAACTTTCTTCCTTTCTTTTTATTTTTTTTCCAGTGGACTTTGATTAAAGCCATTCAAACTTCAAAAGTGATTTTTTTTAGTATTCTGTTCTGACTCTACTCTTACTTTTTTTCTACTTTGTTATTTCCTCTAGTCTGTATTTTCCAATCATATCCCAGACTATCTACTGAAACTAGTCTTCACTCTACTCCAAGCATTTTCTCCTTTCCAAATGACCCCAAGTTTTTATTATACAATACCAATTAATTGCAATACGTTTACCTTTTAGGGTTCTTAAGAACTTACAAATGCATGGTCTATTCCAATTTCTTTTAGGCAACTTTGCTTCTAGTTTACTTAAACAATTAAGTTCTGTTATATCATTTATAAGAGAAAATACAGCATTAACCCAAAATGTTTTCCTGAATTAAACCCTTATTATTTTTAAGTTACTCACTGATTTTAAAGTCTTTCTGTTTTCATGGTCAAGAGAAAAGTTAATAATAGGGGTTTTTAAGTACAAGATAAATTTTAACTGCAAATTGCAAACCCATTGATTTCACTTTGACTTCACTGATACTCCCAAACTAGTTTCAGTTCTTTTCTTCTTTTTTTTTTAAGTCAGCAAAAATAAACATCCTTCTTTGTACTTACACAATTTATCTGTCACTCTTGAGGGAATAAGTAATCAAAGTCTAAGTGCTGTTTCCATGTACTGCTCAAAGTTTTCTTATTATTCCTTAAAACAAATTCTACAGAGTGGTACCCCAAAACTCAGTGAAATATTTCACCATTACAGAAACATTCAAACCACCATTTGGAAATTCACAGTACAGAACTAACATTTCAGTCAACAAATTTAGTCTATAGTTTACTCCATACGTTTCTGCAGACTTTCTCTGTGTGTGTGTGTGTGTGTGTGTGTGTGTGTGTGTGTGTGTGTGTGT
>NW_020954604.1:12263672-12325397 GCF_900497805.2 Vombatus ursinus | reverse complement strand
GTGTGTGTGTGTGTGTGTGTGTGTGTGTGTGTGTGTGTGTGTGTGTGGGTTTCCTTCCCTCTTATCTGTTTCTCTTGTCTGTCTCCCCTTATTGAAAGAGAGGTGAGCGGAAGGGAAGGGATGGTTCTAAAATTCCGCAGAAAAGTTTTCATTCTTTGCTCTCTTTTTCTTTTGGTTGATCAGGCCACAGGAAAAGTCAGTTTGGCCTTACTAAGCTACAAAGCATAGATAATGCTTACAAAGAAAACACTTAACACTTCAAGTTCCTGAAGCATACCAGATTGGTCATATTTGTCCTGAAAAATACCACAATGACCAGTCTTTTAACTTGCTCCACTAAAGGAGTCATAGAAAGTACATTTGCTGTCTACATCCACAGACTGAACTTTATGATCATCCTCTTATCTTAAATTCCCTTTTCAAGGCTAGCAGAGTGAGAGCAACCATGGGAGAAGCTTTTTTTGATAAAAACTGCAGGGCCTCTTACCAGCTTAGTAGTGCCAATTTTCCACATGATGGTTCCACTCTACCTCAGATCAAACAGAGAAATTGCATTCTCATTGCTATGATTACGGGGCCATAATAATCAGGAGGCAGAAATTATCTAAAGATAATGAGAGGTTTATTGATTTTCACAAGTAGTAGCCAGAATGCATATACATGGGCTGAACACATGTAATCAGGTAGCTTGTGTGAGGGAACACAAAATTCCCTTATTCCAATTTTTATGTCCTTCATCAAAAAATTCTGGCTGACAAATATTAATTCAAGTCCTTTTTCTTATCCTGAAGACATTTTGTTTTTTTTAAAATTTTTAATTAATCTATTTTGAATTGTCAGCAATCACTTCCATCAGTTTTTGAGTTTTAAATTTTTGTCCCGCTTCTTCCCCACCACCCTCCCCAAGATGGCTCCCAATCTGATACAGGCTATACATATATATTACTATTAAACATATTTTCACATTAGTGATGTTGTAGGTAAGAATTAGAACCAATAGGAGGAACCACCAGAAAGAGGAAACAAAACACAACAGAAGGAAAAAATCAGCAAATAGTATTCTTCAATCTGCATTCAAACTCCATAGTTCCTTCTTTGGATGTGGATAGCATTTTCCATCATGAGACTTTAAATTCTTCTATTGCTGAGAAGGGTTAAGTCTATCAGTATTAGTCATGGCACAATGTGGTTGTTACTGTGTACAACATTCTTCTGGTTCTGCTCACTACATTCAACATCAGATCGCACAAGTCTTTCCAGGTTTTTCTGAAGTCTGTCTGCTTATCATTTCTCATAGCACAATAGTATTCCATTACATTCATATACCACAACTTGTTCAGTCATTCCCCAATTGTTGGGCATCCTCTCAATTTCCAATTCTTTGCCACCATGAAAAAAGCTGCTATAAATATTTTTATACATGTAGTTCCTTTTCCCATTTGTATGATCTCTCTGGGATATAGCCCTAAAAGTGCTATTGCTGAGTCAAAGGGTATGTACATTTTTGTAGACCTTTAGGCTTAGTTCCAAATTGCTCTCCAAAATGGTTGGATCATTTTGCAACTCCACCAACAATGCATTAGTGTTCCAATTTTACCACATCTTCTCCAAAATTTGTCATTTTCCTGTTTTATCACATTAGCCAATCTGATGTGTGATGTGGCATCTCAGAGTTGTTTTTTTTTGCAGTCAAAAACAAGGTTTATTGAAGATTTGCCGTATTAGCTAGACTCTTAAGGAATCTGAGCTTCTATGGGCTATTGGCTAGATTCTAAGAATCAGAGCATCTTAATGGAGACAAGATGGACTCTATATACAGAAAGATTGTGGGAGGGATCTAGAATTGTCCAAGTAGTCCATGAGGTAATAGAATTACCAAGGTTGGGAAGTGGCCTGGGGCCATAGGGAGACAAGACAATCTAGGGGAGATTGGGTATAGCCACAATGGAATACCAGTTGATGGGATTATAGCCTCAGGGGGATTTGGCCACCTGGGAAAGTCTAGTGTTTTTCCTTTCTGGGGCCTAGATCCCATGAGCAACTGATGTTTTTCCAGTTATTTAGATCTGACTTTATTTGTGGGAAAAGTGTTTTGTAATTGTGTTCACATAGTTCCTGGATTGTTTTGGTAGGTAGACTCCTAAATATTTTATAATGTCTACAGTAAGTTTAAATAGAATTTTTCTTTCTATCTCTTGCTGTTGGGCTTTGTTGGTAATATGTAGAAATGCTGTTGATTTATGTGGTTTTATTTTATTGCTTGTAACTTTGCTAAAGTTGTCCATTATTTCAAGTAGTTTTTTACTTGATTCTCTAGGATTCTCTAAGTATATCATCATGTCATCTGAAAAGAGTGATAGCTTTGTTTCTTCTTTTTGCCTATTCTAATATCTTCAATTTTCTTCTCTTATTGCTAAAGCTAATGTTTCCAGTATGATATTGAACAACAGTGATGATAATGGACATCCTTGTTTCACCCCTGATCTTATTGGAAATGCTTCTAGCCTGTCCCCATTACTATGATGCTTGCTGAAGGTTTTAGGTAGATGCTATTTATTATTTTAAAGAAGACTCCATTTATTCCTATGCTCTCTAATGTTTTTAATAGGAATGGGTGTTGTATTGTGTCAAAAGCTTTTTCTGCATGTATTGAGATGATCATGTGTTTTTCGTTAGTTTTGTTGTTGATATGATCAATTATGCTGACAGTTTTCCTAATATTGAACCAGCTCTGAATTTCTGGTATAAATCCTACCTGGTCACAGTGTATCATTCTTGTGATAAGTTGCTGTAATATATCTGCTAATATTTTATTTAAAATTTTTGCATCTATATTCATTAGGGAAATTGGTCTATAATTTTCTTTTTCTGTTTTGACTCTTCCCTGTGTAGATATCAGCACCATATTTGTATCATGAAAAGAATTTGGTAAGACTCCATCTTAACCTATTTTCCCAAATAGTTTATATAATATTGGAATTAATTGCTCTTTAAATGTTCTATAGAATTCACTTGTAAATCTACCTGGCCCTGGAGATTTTTCCCTAGGGTGTTTATCAATGGCTTGTTCAATTTCTTTTCCTGAGATGGGGTTATTTAAGTGTTTTACTTCCTCTTCTGTTAATCTGGCCAATTTATATTTTTGCAAATATTTATCCATTTCACTAAGATTGCCAAATTTATTGGCATACAGTTGAGCAAAATAGTTCCTAATTATTGTTTTAATTTCCTCTTCCTTGGTGGTGGATTCACCCTTTTCATTTTTGATACCGGTAATTTGATTTTTTTCTTTCTTTTTTTAAATTAAATTAACCAAAGGTTTATCTATTTTATTGGTTTTTTTTTTTTACCATAAAACCAGCCCTTAGTTTTATTGATTAGTTCAATAGTTATTTAATTTCAATTTTATTAATTTTTCCTTTGGTTTTCAATATTTCTAAATTGGTGTTTAATTGAGGGTTTTTAATTTGTTCTTTTTCTAGTTGTTTTTTTTTTAATTTTATGCCCAATTCATTGATTTCTTCTTTTTCTATTTTGTTCATGTAAGCATTTAGAGATATACAAACTTCCCCTAAAAACTGCTTTTGCTGCATCCCATAAGTTTTGGTATGTTGTCTCATTATTGTCATTCTCTTGAATAAAGTTATTGTTTCTATGATTTGTTGTTTGACTCAATCATGTTTTAGGATTAGTTTACTTAGTTTCCAATTATTTTTAGTCTATCTTTCCATGGCCCTTTATTACATATAATTTTTATTGAACCATGATCTGAAAAGGAAGCATTATTTCTGCCTTTCTGCATTGGATTATAAGGTTTTTAATGCCCTAGTACATGGTCAATTTTTGTGTATGTGCCATGTACCACTGAGAAAAAAGTATATTCCTTTCTATCCCCATTCAATTTTCTCCAGAGGTCTATCATACCTAACTTTTCTAATATTCTATTCACCTCCTTAACTTCTTTCTTGTTTATTTTGTGGTTAGATTTATCTAGTTCAGAGGTGGGGAGGTTGAGGTCCCCCACTAGTATAGTTTTGTTGTTTATTTCTTCCTGTAACTCCCTGAACTTCTCCTCTAAGAATTTGGATGCTATACCATTTGGTGCATATATGTTTCATAATGATATTACTTCATTGTCTATGGTACCTTTTAGCAGGATGTAGTTTCCTTCCTTATCTTTTTTGATAAGATCTATTTTTGCTTTTGCTTTGTCTGAGATCAGGGTTGCTACCCCTGCTTTTTTTTTTACTTCAGCTGAAGCATAATATCTTCTGTTCCAGGATTTCACCTTTACCCTCTATGTGTCCCTCTGTTTCAAATGTGTTTCCTCTAAACAACATGTTGTAGGATTATGGTTTTTAATCTATTCTGCTATCTGCTTCCATTTTATGGAAGAGTTCATGGCATTCACATTCACAGTTAGGATCACTCTCTGTGTCTTTCTCTTCCATCCTTCCTCCCACTCCCTGGTTTATGCTTTTCTTTCTCCTTTCTCCTTTTCCCTCCTCACTAGTGTTTTGCTTTTGACCACCACCTCCCTCAGTCTCTCTTCCATTCTATTAGCCCCTTCCCTTTTCTTCCCCTTTATCCTTACTACTTCTTCCCTTCCTTCTAACCCCCTCCCTTTTCTTTCCCCTTTTCCCTCCTACAGCCTATAAGGCTAGTTAGATTTCTATACCTAAATGAATATGTTATTCCCTCCTGGAGCCAAATCTTATGAGAGTAAGGTTCAAACACTGCTCATCTCTCTTCCTTATTTCCCTCTGCTATTATAGGTTTTTGTGCCTTTTCCTGTAATGTAATTTACCCTTGTCTGTCTCCTCCTTTTCTTTTCTCTCAGTACATTTTCTTAGATCAGATTAATCCACTTACTTGGATCTATTTAACCCACTTGATTAGATTTTTTTTATCAGTACATCAAAGTCAACTTATATTCAACCCCTTTATGTATACTCCTTGAACATAGGGTAATAACTATACAATTCTCAATGTGAATAATTTGCCCTTATTAGCAATATATTGTATCTTTCTGTCCCATTTACCTTTTTATGCCTCTCTTGAGTCTTGTATTTGAAGATCAAATTTTCTGTTGAGCTCTGGTATTTTTACCAGGAAGGTTTGGAAGTCCCTTATTTCATTGAATATCCATCTCTTCCCCTGAAAGATCATGCTCATTTTTACTGGGTAGTTGATCCTTGGTTGTAATCCAAGCTCCTTTGCCTTATGGAATATTATATTCCATGCCCTACAGTCTTTTAATGTAGAAGCTGCAAAGTCTTGTGTAATCCTGACTGTGGTTCCATGATATTTAAATTATTTCTTTCTGGCTGCTTGACCTAGTAATTTTGGAATTTGGCTACTATATTCCTTGGCATTTTCAATTTGGGATCTCTTTCAGGAGGTGATTGGTGGATTTTTTCTATGACTATTTTACCATCTGGTTCTAGGACCTCAGGGCAGTTTTCCTTCACAATTTCCTGAAAGATACTGTCCAGGCTCTTTTTTTCATCGTGATTTTCAGGTAGACCAATAATGTTTAAATTGTTTCTCCTGGATCAATTTTCCAGGTCAGTTGTTTTACCAATGAGATATTTTATGTTTTCATCTATTTTTTCTTTCTTTTGTTTCTGTTTGACTGATTCTTGCTCTCTCATAGAGTCATTGACTTCCATTTGCCAAATTCTAATTTTTAACAAATTGTTTTCTTCTATTAGATTTTGTACCTCCTTCCCCATTTGTCCAATTGTATTTTTTAGGGACTTGTTTTCTTCAGTGTCCTCTTTTCCAGTTGGCCAATTATATTTTTTAAGGACTTGTTTTCTACAGTTAATTTTTGTGCTTCTTTTTCCAGGCTTATTGACTCTCTCTTGCATAACTCTCATTTTTTCTTCTACCTCTCTCATTTGATTTTTAAAATCCTTCTTGTGCTTTTCTAAAAAGGTTTTTTGGACTGAAGATCAGTTCATATTCCCTTCTGAGGCTCCAGACATGGGTTTATTGACAACGTTGTCCTCTTCAGAATTTATGCCTTGATCTTCAGTGTTCTCATAATATGAATCTATGGTACACTTCTTTTTGCTCATGGTGTTTGCCTTTAAAGAGATTGAACTCTCCTGCTGGGGAGCAGAGGGCACTGACTCAAGCTTCTTGCATTGGGAGCCTAGGGTCTGGTCACTGGCTTTGTGTGCTGGGGCCTCCAATGTTGGCAATTGGAGGCTGTAGGGTTCTGGCAGCTTACCTGGTGTTGGGCTGGAATCAGCAAGGCTGGAACTCTAGGGCAACTCTATGTTGCCTGCTTTTCCTTTCCTTTCACTTTCTTCAGCTCCTTTCAGATGGCTGTTGCAGGGTATTTATCCACCTGGTGCCCTTTGCAGTGCTGCTTCCCTTATTTTTGCTGAGACACTGGGAGACTAGGTTGCTGTAGAATGCTGAGGCACCTTGTGGTTTTCCACGATGGTTTCCACTGGTTCCCCAGCCCTCACTGAGGCACTCAAGGGGGTCCAGGTCTTGGTGTTTGCCTGCTCCACCACCTGGGTTTCAGGATCTCCTCCTGATATGCTGAGGTGGGGCTTTCCTCTAGCTTGCTGGGATGCCTCCTGTTCTATATTGTTTCCCTTTCCCCAGGGCAAGAGTAGCCTTTCCCATTAATCCCTCAAGCTACCTGGGGTACAGGACTGCTGCTCACTGAGCATCAGTCCATATAAATCTTTCCAGATTTTTCTGAAGTCCACCTGCTCATCATTTCTTGTAACAGAATAGTATTCCATTACATTCATATGCCACAACTTGTTCAGCCATTCCCCAATTAATGGGCATCCCCTCAATTTCCAATTCAAAGAAACCTTATTATCAAAATATTCTGACAACAATTTTTATTCAGAAAAAGAAAACACAAAGTTAAAGACATGTTCAAACTTAAAAAAATGCTCTAGCATGATGAAAAATATTAGTAATCTCAAAAAAACTGACACAAAGTTGCCAGAAATAAAAATATAACATTTCAATATATGACCTCAGGGGAAAAGGAAATCTGGAACTTTCACAAGGCACATCAATGTGGATAATTAACATACAGAAGGAAATACCAGAAGAAAGAAAATTGGCAAAGAAGAAACAGAACAAAATGATGATAAAGCATAATACCTTGCATATATCTACTAAAAATTTATATAAATCATGACTGCACTGAGAAATAAATTTGCTCTTTTGCAAAAGAAAAGTTGAGAAACAGCCAATAAATCAGCCAAGATAGCTCCAAGTACAATTAGAGCAATGTTTAGAATTTTTACAAGCAAGAATTTTACTGTTTGTCAAGAGTACAAACCAAGAATTATTTATTAAGTATTTACTATATACTAGACATTGTGGTAAATGCTGTGGATACAAAAAAAGCAAAAACATTCCCTGCCCTCAAGGAGGTCACATTCAAATGGGGGAGACAACATTCAATTAACTATATACTAACAAAATATATACAATTTCAGAACTAAAGTTCTAGGGAGGGGGTAGGATAGATTTTTCCAGAAAGAATTTTACCTGTGTCTTCAAGAAAGCCAGCAAAGCTAGGAGACAGACAAGAAGGAGAGAATTTCAGGCATAGAGGACAGCCAGTGAAAAGGTTCAGAATCAGGAGATGGAGTGGCTTGTACAATAACCAACAAGAAAGCCAATGGAGAAAAGGGTAACAAAACTAGAAAGATAGGGAGGGTCCAGATTTCTAAGGGCTTTAAAAACCAAACAGTAACTTTTATTTTATTCTGGAGATAATAGGGAACCACTGTAATTTATTGAGTTGGAGAGTGACATGGTGAGATTTATACTCTGGGAAGATCAGTTTGGCAGGAGAGGAAAGAATTAACTGGAGTGAGGAGAGAATTGAGGCCAGAAGCTTGTGGCAATATTATAAGCAGAAGTGATGAGAAGAAAAGGGGGCTCATGCTAAATATATTGTGGCATATTTAACAAGAGATTGGATACATGAGTGTGAGTGGAGAATTGAAGACAACACATAGGTTGTGACCTGGGTAACTGGGAGGATGATTGTACCCTAGTCAGTAATAGGAAAGTTAAGAAGCAGAGAGAGTTTGGAGAGAAAGATAATGAATTTAGTTTTGGACATTTTGAGTATCACTTATCTACAGGACATCCACTTATAGATGTCTAATAGGAAATATAGGACTAGAGGTGAGAAGAGAGATTAGGTCTAGATAAATAAATCTGAGCATCATCAACATAGAGGAGATAATTGATGTTGTAGAAGCTGATAAGGCCACCAAACAAGGTGGTATACAGTGCAGAGAAGAGAATTCAGGATAGAGTCTTAAAGGGAACTCACATTAGTTGGCATGGCCTAGATAAAGACTTAACAATGGACATCTACAAGACACATTTCAACAAGTAGGAGGAGATCCAGAAGAAAGAAGTGTCATGAAAACCTAAAATTTCAGAAGAGAAGAGTGATTGCCAGCACTAAAGTCTACAGAAATGTCAAGAAGGATGAGGAGTGAAGAAAGATTTGCCATTAGATTTGGAAAATAAGAAATCACTAGTCACTCTGGGGAGGTCAGTTTCAGTTAAATTATGGGATCAGAAGCCAGAATGCAGAGTGTTAAAAAAAAAAAAAAAAGAGAATGCCAAGCATTAAAAAGAGACTAAGAGAAGAGGAAGTGGAAGCATCAATTTTAGATGGCTTTCTCAGTGAGTTTAGCCATTAAGGTGTGTAATGATGTTGGACAACAGCTGGTGGGGATAGTTTGGTAACATAAGGGTTTTTTTTAAGAATCAAGGAGACATCTTTATATTTGTGATCAGCAGAAAAACAACTAGTAGACAGAGAGTGACCGAAGACCAATGACAGTAGGGATGATAAAGAGGAACACCTGGAGATGAAAGGGATAGCATGGGATCAAGA
Source organism: Vombatus ursinus (assembly GCF_900497805.2). Taxonomy (NCBI): domain Eukaryota; kingdom Metazoa; phylum Chordata; class Mammalia; order Diprotodontia; family Vombatidae; genus Vombatus; species Vombatus ursinus. The sequence goes on along the minus strand of NW_020954604.1, from coordinate 12,316,486 downwards.
CTGCAAATAATGTTGTTTGAATTGACAAGAAGGGCCACATTTTCATGTGAGGTAGATCAGGAGAGGCAAAAATAAGGAAAGACTTCTGAATTATGTGAGATAAAAAGGAGCGGAGAAGAGAGAACTCTCAACAAATAATGTAATCAACGCATAGATCTAGTGAACAGAACAGTGGAGTAGTGAAATACATCTAGTTGGCAAAATTTGAAGAGAATACCCAAGATTTAGCCAACCCTCTTAAAAAATGTGAGAAATAAAAGAGCCTAACCATAATATTTGGGAAAATCCACAAGAAAATATTGAAATCAAAAGATATTGGAAATTCAACAAGAAATAGAAATCACTGAGGTAAAATTAATGGAAACTTTACAAGTAAAATGATACATCATTGACTCAATGTAAGTTCAAACAAAAGAGAATTACATTGATTCATAATTTTAGAGCTTCCTCAAAGGCAGAGACTTCACAAATATGACCCAGTCCTATACTAATGAGCTCACAGTATAAGAGGTGTGTGTGGATGTACAGTTTAGTACATATATATATCACATGTCCACATGCACTTTTCTAGGTTGGACTCACAGGGAGGCCAGCATAGATGTCTCTAGAATCTATCTGCTTCTCCCACTCTTCTCCAAGGAAATATTTTGATTCCTGCTAAAAGGGGGTTATAGCCAGAAGCTGGGCACTATATTCTCCTCAGAGAGAGGGAGTCTTAGGTTAGAATTACATCTGTGTTCCCTTCCAGGGGAGATATGAAGGAGGAAAGAAGCATGATATCTATCTACAAGTATTTTAAGGACTATTATGAGGAGGAATCATTAGACTTGTTCTATTTGACCTCAGGGCAGAACCAGAAACAATGAGTGAAAATTATAAAAAGACCAATTTAATTTTAATTTCAGAAACAACTTTTCCAAAATAGAATGGGGTGTCTTGAGAGGTGACGAGTTGTCCCTCATTGGAAGTTATCAAGTAGAGACTGAAGGATGACTTGTATGATTATGTTACAATAGAGATTCCCTTCAGGTAAGAGGAAGACTAGATGGCTGTTGGCTTCCTGTCTAACTCTCAAATTCTGTAACTTTGTGACATTAAGAGATTATCTTAGATATTTGAGATTCTAACTTTCGACTAGCTTTATACCAGGTATATTCAATGTTGATATTTATCAATATGCTAATAATATCTATTTAGAGATGAACCTTAAATAATTTTAGCAAGGATGACAAAAACTTTAACTGATAGGAGGAATATAGCTGGTGCTTCTGAATTGATTTTTTAAAAATTTCTGTGAAATCCCTAGGGTTGAAGAAGTTTCCTCAGAGGGAAACATATGGAACAGAATTTGTGAAACACACCTCCACATATGAGACTATCTCAGTCTTCTCTAGGAGACAGAAGGGACACTGGAAACTCTCCTTCCCTTAAGTCTGCTCCAGGGCATGTTGTACCACAATGAGAGTGGGATATGTAATCTGAATGTTACAGTATCTGGGTTTGTTTTTCTCCCTTTCCTAGGCTGCCTTTGCATTTAGACTTCCCAGTTTCCCTGAGAGTCATGGGGTAGGCTGTGGGGAATGAGTCCATGAGAGGTAAGGAACTGAAGCTGAAATATGTAAAGATGAGACAATAGGAGGCAAATCCTAAATGCTGGGGGAGAGAATGTGTCATGAGGTAAGAAAGTACCAAGTTGCCAAGATGTCACCCATGCCAATCCCATTGAGCTAATGAAATGGGGAACATTGTTATTCCTAAATCCATCTGTAAAATGAGGAGAATAATACTTTCCAGGAATGTTGTGAGGATCAAATGAGATTATAATTGTAATTGTGCTTATTACAGTGCCTGGCACATAACAAATGCTAAATTCATGTTAGTTATTATTTTTATTATCCTCTCCTTAAGCCTCCTCCACAACCTCACAGCCGAAGATGTTGCCTACTACTTCACTGAGAAAATAGAGTGTTTCCCTTGAAATTCCTCTTCTCCCCTTCCCTACATCACACAAATATTTGATATCACTTCTCCATTATCTTCACCTATACTCCAATTTCTGATGAAAAAGTGACATTTGATGGGTGGGGCTCAAGGCTAATCCTTCCATGTCCACCTTTGATTCCTTCACCTCTCATAATTTTCAACATCTTTCTTTCTCAATAATCCCCCCTACTATTTAGTATCTCTTATCACCTGGCTCACTACCCACCACCTACATCTCCTGCATCCTTAAAATTCTTCTATTAGACCCATGAAGAGATTCTAAAGGTATCTTACATTTTCCCTTATTCAGCTCAAATCTTGACAAAAGTTGAATACATGCACTATCTCCATTTCCTTTGCTCTCACTCCTCAACCCTTTTCAGTCTGGCTTCTGATCTCAACACTTGACTGAAATTGCTCTCTGTCTCTCTCTGTCTCTGCTGCTGCCTCTCTGCCTGTCTCTCCACCATGAAATAGTTAAAATCTATTTCATCATTCCAATTTTATAGATGAAATAAATAGAATGATAGAATTTAGAGCTTATCTATTTCAAATTCCTCATCTTACATGTAAACATGTAATGAGAAATGAAAAAACTGAGGCCCAGAGTGGCTTGGTGTTTTTCTAATGATCAGACACTATTTCCATTGACTAATCAGAACCCCAACCCAGGTCACTTAATTCATAATCCAGTTCTACCAAACTACACTGCTCAGAAATGGTCGAGATGAAGAAAACACTTTCTGAGAGAAAGGACAGTAAATTTCTGAGATATACTGAGCAATCCAAAGATGCCAGTCTCTCTGATCTGAGGAAAGGTTTTTCTGGTAGGCCAACATACTTTCTATTTCCTTCTTCAGCTTAAACTCTAGGTTGCCTTTTAGGACATTATGGCACCAGACTGTTGAATTTGGAGTCAATGAGTGCTGAGTTCAAATTCTTCTTCAGACATTTGCTGTGTGACTTCAGGCAAATCATCTAACCTGTCTTGACCTCTGTTTCCTCATTTATAAAATGAGAAGTTTGGACTGAACATTCAGGTCCCTTGTAGCTCTTTATCTAAGATGCTCTAATTGCTTCCTTTGCAACTTCAACAATAGAGACCCTGGAGTGCAATCAGTGTCTCCCTAACTCTCTGGAAGGGTTTCTCAGGACTACTTCTACCCTGGAGAGTTAATCCAAATTATCACACTCATTAAAAATATGGTAGAGGACAAAGCAGTTACCAGCTTGGCTTCTTTGGGTCCTACTAGAAACTCCCAATAAGTCCACTGATGCTCGAGAGCAACACAGCTGGTAGTAAAAGACCTAGGAGAGTTGGAATTGTAGCCCTTCACCAGTCTCAGTGTCCAACAGACCCCAGACAAAGGGGTTTGAGGATATTGTCACATACCAGTGATAGGTCACAATAAAGCAACAAGGTAATTTCCTTTGGCAGATTCGGAATGTGGATCTTGCATCCTGTGCCAAGTCAGTCTTCAATAAAGCTCATGAGATAGGCTCCCTAACTATCTTACCCAGGCTCATGAGGCCCCATTAAAAAGTGTCTATTGGTAAGGAGCAAAGTTGGGAGGAACCCAAGTTTAAAATCACTCCTGGAGAGGATAACTTAAAAAGTAACAGAAGTTGAAAATTGTTTGAAATGATCAACTGAGTTTAAAAAAAAAGAAAAGAAAATGTATTATTGTCCAAACTTCTGCTCTATCATTTAGATTTTTTTAAAGGAATTGTTTTCTTCAGTTAGCTTTTGTACCTCCTTTTCCATTTGGCCAATTCTACTTTTTATGGAGTTGTTTTCTTCAGTGAATTTTTTTTCCCATTTGTCCAATTGTACTTTTTAAGGAATTATTTTCTTGAGTCAATTTTTGTCCTTCTTATTCCAAGCTGTTGACTCTCTTATATACATCTCATTTCTTTTCCCAATTTTTCTTCTATTTCTCTTATTTGATTTTTAAAATCATTCTTGAGCTCTTCCAAGAAGGTTTTTTGGGCTTGAGACCAATTCATATTCCCCTTTTGAGATGTAGGCATATTGGCAATGTTGTCCTCTTCTGAGTTTGTGTTTTCTCTTCCCTGTCACTATAGTAACTTTCTATGGTCAATGTTTGTTTTTTACTTCTGGCTCATTTTTTGGCCTGTTTCATGGATTGTAAAATTGAGCTCTCCTCCTTGGGCACGGAAGGCACTGTCCCAAGTTTTTTGTGGTGGGGTCCAGGGACCTGGTCACTGGCTTTGTGCACTGGGGCCTCAGGTACTGGTAGCTGGAGGCTGTAGTGGTCTGGCAGCTTACCCGGTGCTGAGCTGGGATTCTAGTGGTGGTGTTTGCCATGTGCTAAGGACAGGTGGGTTTTTTTGCATTTTTCCAGCGCTGCACTGAAGCACATGGAGGTCTGGCCCCTGAAGGACATCTATTTGCTCTGGACTGCACTGAAGTATGTGGTGGTGTTTGGAGCTGGAGTCTGCCAATTCTCCTGTCTATACTAAGGCATGTGAGAGGTCCTGGTGTTGGTATTTGCCTGTTCCATGACACTGGGGCTGAAGATCTCCAGCTGGTTTGCTGAAATGGGGCTTGGTGCTGTCTTGCTGGGACACTTCCTGTCCTGGACTGCATTCCCCCTTTACCTGAGTGATATGGATCTTTCTTGGTGATCCTCCAAGTCTTCTGGGCTAAAAGACTTACTTATTAGTGACTTACTTATTAGTGACTCTGGGCCAGTCACTTTGCCTCTGTCAGCCTCAGTTTTTTCATCTACAAAATGGTGATAAAAAGCAAACTTACCTCCCAGGGTTGTGATGAGGATAAAATTAGATGTATATTTATAAAACTTTGTGCAGAGCTCAAGTTAGATATCAAATATAGCTAAATATCATCATCACCATCACCATCATCATCATCATCATCACTGTGATTATTATTATTGTTATCCATCAACAAATATATGCTGGATGGAAATATTTTGAATGCAATGAATTTGTGGAATACTTCAGTGAGAAAACCCTTATTATCCATCAGAGAATCCAGACTGGAGTGAAACTACTTAAATGGGATGAATGGGGAAAATTCACTATTCAAAAGGGATACCTTAATAAAGATGAGAGAACCCATACCAGAGTGATATCCTTTGATTATAAGGAGTGTAGGAAAGCCTGCAATGCAAAGCAGTCTCTTATTATCTATCAGGGAATTCATAATTGGATTAAACTGTTTCAATGTAACAAATGTGGGAGAGTAGTAAGTAAAAAGAATTATTTAATTTGTCTTCAGACAACTCATACCATAATGAAACCCTTTAAATGTAATGCTTGGAGAGGATTTTGGGAAGATGGCAGAGTAGGTCAGAAAATTCCAAGCTATCTAGATTTTCTCCATGAACGAGGCAAAATAGTGCCTCGGGGTGAATGTCCAGCAGCAAAAATAAACAAGAGCTGTGGCAGAACAGTGGTCCTCCTGGAACAAATGGAGAAGATATGAAGAAAGATCTCAGGATGGAGGTTTGGCCTGAGTGAAGTATAAACACCTCCAGGTTAGCTCTGCTGAAACAGCAAGCAGTAAGTCCTGGGCACAGCTGGGTTGGGAGGTAGCTTTGGCCTCAATCACAGGAACTTTCACCTCCTGGACAATGTGGGGAATTGGGTGTCTGAACAGGGAAAGAGTAAGGGAGCCTCTGCTGACAAGGGACTCCGGGCCCTGCTATGCTGCCAAGGTACAGTCCTAGGCAAGAAGGAACCAGCACAAAGCTGGGTGAGTGCAGAAGCAGTGGAGTGAGGATGCTGCTGGCTGTGGATACTTACACAATAGCTGTGTGCTTGGTCTTGATTCCAGGCCAGAGGAAAGAACTGAAGGTTTATAGCCCTGAAGGGTTCTCAGAGAGCAAGCGCATTCTCAGCATAGTGTGCTGAGGGGCCATAGTTGTGACTTGGAGGACAAAAGGAGTGCAGAAGTTGGGCTCACAATAAAGCTCAAAAAATAACAATAAAAAGAACTTGAGGCCAGAGGCAACATCCACCACACCCCAAGATTAGAGGTAATTATGATAACATGCTGTTAAAAAAAAATGAGCAGGCAAAGGAGAAAGAACCCAAGATAGTTACTATGGGAATAGAGAAGACCAGGATTCATCTTCAAAAGAGGATACTAAAGCAAAAGAAGTCTTTCTTACCCCAAATAGTGACATGAAATGGTCACTTGCCCAAAAAGAATTCATAGAAGAACTCAAAAAAACTTTAAAATCAAATAAGAAAGATTGAGGAAAAATTTTAAAAAAAGAACAACCCAAGAAAAACAAGAAGATTATGAAAAGAAAGTCAACCAACTGGAAAAAGACATCCAGAATCTTAAGGAAGAAAACAACTCCTTAAGGAATAGAATTGGGTAATAAGAAGCCAGTGAAGTTGTAAAAGACCAAGAAATAATAAGACAAAATACAAAGAATGAAAAAAAAGAAGAGAATGTGAAATACCTTATAAAAAAGACAATTGATCTGGAGAACAGATCAAAAAGAGAAAACATAAGAATAATCAGACTACCTGAAAGCTATGATCAAAAAAGGAATATTGATAAAATAATACAAGAAATGATTAAAGAAAATGTCCTGAAGCATTAGAACAAGAGGGGAAAGTAGAAACAGAAAAAATCCACTGATCACCACCTACAAGAGATCCTAAGAGGGAAACCTACAGGAATATCATAACCAAATTCCAAAGTCATCAAGTTAAGGAGAAAATATTATGAGTAACAAGAAAAAAACAATTCAAATACAGTGGAGCCACAATTAGAATTACAGAAGATCTAGCAGCAGCTACATTAAAGACCACAGGTCTTGCAATACTATATATATCAAAGAACAAAAGAACTGGGGATACAGCTAAAAACATCATAACCATAAAAGTTAAGTATAATCCTGAATGAATAAGAATAGATATTGAATGAATTAATAGACTTTCAGGATTTTTTTGCAAAACAACCAGAACTTAATAGAAAATTTGACAAACAAGATCCAAGAGAAATATAAAGTAAACAGCAAAGACTAATTAAAGGAACTCAATAATGATAAGCAGTTTACTTTTTATATGTGAAAAAGTAAACCGTATGTCTAAGATTGTCATTGGTAATTGGGTAGTTCAAAAGAAAGATTGAGGTAGAGCTCAGTATGATCTGATTCTAAAAGGGAAAATGGTGTAGGAAAAGGTAAAAAGAGTAATTATTTCATACAAATGAGGTGTGAGAGGAAGAACTGATACAGAGGAGTTAAATGGGGGAGACGGGCTAGTAGTTCTGGAACTCTACTCTTATTGGGAAGGGGTTAAAGAGGGAAAAATACATCCATATCTATATCTATCTATCTATCTATTTGAGTGTGTGTGTGTGTGTGTGTGTGTGTGTGTGTGTGTGTATGGTTATAAAATCTTTAAATTCAGAAAGAAATAAGAGGTTAAGGGGATAGGAAGAGGGGGAGGATAAGGGAGGGATTCTTTGAGGGAACCCTACTCATATCAGGTCTGGGTTAAAGAGAGAATAGCATATACATTAAAAGGGTATAAAAGTTTTTTTTTTAGTTTATAAAGCAATAAGAGTGTGAAAGAACTTGATAAGATAGGGAATAAAAGTGTGTAGACTGATGAGAATGAGACAAAGGGGGAACAACATGTATATCTAAAAGAGTATAAAAGTCTTCTAAATTCAGATAGAAACAAGAGGGCAAGGGGATAGGATGGGAGGAGAGGATAAGGGAGAGATTCTTGGAAGGGGAGTAGATTAAGGAATAGGAGGGTAAGGTAGAGCTTAGAAGTAAAGTAGAAGAGTGAGGAAGGATAGGAATAGGGTGAGAAGGATAGTGAGGAAAATAAACAATAAGTTATTATAGCCTAGAATGTGAAAGGGGTTTTCAAGAAATCTTATAAAAATGAGAGCTACATACAAACATAAAATAAAGATCAGGAGTGGAATTTATTATGTAAAAAAATAAGCAGTGCTAGTAATCATGATCTCAGACAAAGTTAAAGCAAAAATAGAATCAATTAAAAGAGAAAAATAGGAAAATTACACTGTATGTCAGCCATATTAATCAATATTGTTTTATACTATTTAAAATAACTAGACAGTATAAAGTTGGAATATTGTTGTGGTGTAGGCAATGATGAACTAATAGATTTAGAAAAGTATGGAAAGACTTGGACATATGAAGGAAGATGCTGTCCACCTTCAGAGAAACAGAGGACAAGTGGAAATAAGCATAGTACAGACTTACATATATGGGTATGAATGTATATGTGTATATATGTATATAATTATGAATGTCTTCATCTATGTATATGTATATATGTATACATGTAGATATATACATATAAACACACACAGAAGCACACACATACATGTAGTGGGGGGCAGAGAAGAAGGGGAAAGAAAAAACAATAAAGTAAAAAGTGCACAGCAGAGAAAAAAAGAAAACCTACAAGGAAGCAAATAAAAGATGGACAGCTTTGGACACAATGTATGCTGTTTATTATATAGGTTTCCTTTAAATGGAAATTGATTACTTTATATATTGAATCTTCTCTTATGTTCTGCGCTGTACATGGCAATTTTTTTTCTTAAAAATAAAAGTAAATATAATGTGTGTCAAAAATACTTCCTTGAGAGACAGACTCTTATTTGATATCAGGGAGTCATCAGCTACTCATCTCCTATTCTCCCCTGGAACCGATAGAAATTGCTTATCTTGAAAGTACATGTCCTTAGCCAGAAACTGATCAAAGGGAGTTGGGGTCCAGGCAGATTAACATGCAGTCATCAAGGTAGAACTCAAAGTTAGCACTCTGCTAGCAAAAACATTTTTCTAGAGTCCTGCCAGAGGCCTTATCTTGCTAATGAGCTCTCATTTCTTACACATAATTTTATCTTTTCTTCTGGATTTAAAGGCTGCTATGACATGTGAAAAGAATTTCTTATATATTGGTCCTTAGCAACCCAGCAGGACAAGGAGGTAAAGTCACAAGCCTGACAGCAACAGGATCAACTACAGAATACAGAGAAGGGCATCTATGGTGTCCATTGATAAAAGACAATCCTTGAGGGATTGAGACTAGTTGTTACAGGAAATGGGAGTGATTCCAATTAAGGGTAGGAATGGGAGGAGATTAACAGGCAATGTCAAAGCTGCTTCGATTCTTCTACCTTCCCGTACCTACTATGATTCCAGAGCTCTGTAATGGACACAGAGCACTTTAAAGCAGCATCAACACACCTATCATATTGGACTTGAAGAGTTACTAGGTGGACCCAAGTATAACTGTACTTTAAGATTATCACTTTCCAATCTCGAAAGACCTGTATAAACTGATGCAAAGTGAAATAAGCAGAACCAGGAAAACATTGTACACAGTATCAGCAACATCGTGTGATGATTCAGTATGAATGACTTAGCTCTTCTCAGCAACACAATGATCCAAGACAAATACAAAAGACTCATGAAGGAAAATGCAATTCATATTCAGATAAAGAACTGATGGACTCAGAATGCAGATTGAAGCACATTTTTTCCACTTACTTCATTCTCATGGTTTTATTTCCTTTTGATATGTTTCTTCTACCACAATTGTGATGAATATGGAAATATGTTTTACATGATAGCACATGTGTACACTATATCAAATGTCTATCATTTTCAGAAGAGGGGAGGGGGAAGGGAGAAAAATTTGGAACTCAAAATCTTCTGAAAATAAATTCTAAAAAATTTTCTAGATATGTAATTTGGGGAAAAATAAAATACTATGTAAACAAAAAAAGGTTCTCTCCTCTCTCTCTCTCTCTCTGATTTGCTTTATTTATTTCAGTTCCAAATTCTCTCACTCCCACCATCCTCTGCTCTGCTCTTTGGGAAGGAAGAAATACAATACTCACTATACATATGAAGTCATACAAAATATATTTCCATATTAGCCATATTGCAAATAAAAACAAACAAACAAGAAAAATGAACAAAGTGAAAGATATGCTTCAATTTGTACTCAGAGTGCTTCAAGAACTGATATACTACATCTCTTTGGATGTAGAGAGAATTTTTCATCATGAGTCTTTTGGAATGATCTTTTTATTGATTAGAGTAGCTAAGTCTTTCCCAGTTGTTTATCACTACAATGTTGCTTTTAGCATGTATAATACTCTCCTAGTTCTTTTCACTTCACTTTCCATTAATTCATAGAAATCTTCCCAGGTTTTTCTGAAACCATGACCTTCATCATTTGGTATTCCATCACAATTGTATACCACAATTTGTTAAGCCATTCCCCAATTGATGGGCATCCCCTCAGTTTCCAATTCTTTTCCATCACAAAAGGAGGTGCTATAAATATTTTTTTTTACATATGAGTCCCCTTTCCTTTTCCTTTGATCTCTTTGAAGTACAAATCTAGTATTACTGGGTCAAAGGGTTTGCACAGTTTTATATACCTTTGGGCACAGTTCCAAATTGTTCTCCAGAATGGTTGAACCAGTTTCCAACCCCACCAACAGTACATTAGTGTACCTATTTTTCTACATCCCCTCTAGCATTTGTCATTGTTTTTTCTTCTCATCTTAGTCAATCTAGTAGGTATGAGGTGGTACTTAAAAGTTGTTTTAATTCACATTTCTCTAATTATGAGTGATTTAGAACATTTTATATGACTTGATATTTTTTATTTATTTTTAAAAACCTCTTGTTTGGCTCTTTTAAAAATCTCTTTCTTTAGCTCTTCTAGGAATTTTTGTTGGGTTTGTGTTCAATTTCATTTTTCTTTGAGGCTATGCTTGTAGATGTTTTCTTTCTTTTTTTTGTGAGGCAATTGGGGTTAAGTGAGTTGCCCAGAGTCACACAGCTAGTGAATGTTATGTGTCTGAGGCCAGATTTGAACTCAGGTCTTCCTTACTCCAGGGCCAGTGCTCTATCCACTGCATCACCTAGCTACCCTTGTAGATTTTTTCAAGTCATTGTTTTCTTCTAAGTTTGTATCTTGAGCTTCCCTGTCACCATAATAGGTTGATGGTTTCTTAATTTTTTCGCTCTCTTTTGTGACTTTAGACTTCATATTGGAGTTGGACTCTGCTTACCTATATTGAGGGAGAGGAGATGTTTCAGACTTCATGTATTTTTGTCCTGTTTTCTCAGTTAGGTCTAGGGGCTTGTAAGTTTCCCAAGCTTCATAAATGGTGTGGTTAATGAAGAAGTAGGGTCAATGCCATCTGTCTCAGGTTCCTATCTAGGTAGGGTCCCTGCTTCCTTGTGACCACAAGCCCTGCTCTCTGCTTTGGAACTACATCCCATAACTGAAGAATAGGCAATCAAGTTGTCAAATAGTGCTCTGTCCTCTGTCAAGTGCTAGCAGAGGAGTCCCTATAATCTCTTTCTGATCAAATGTTCAATCCCTTTACTATTTCTGGGCACTGAGCTCTCCACAGGATCACTGTTTCTGCTGCTACCAATGCCACTGCTGCCACTTCTAAGACCCACTGCTAGTGCTGCTTCTGTTATGTCAACCTCTCATCCAGTCCCAACCCCAGAGTACACAGACCTCCCTTTATGTCCTTCTAAGTTATCCTAGGCCAGAAAAATTATTCACTTGGACTTTTTATGGGCTTTCCTCCTTGGAATTTGATTTGACACTATTTTAAAGTTGTTTAGAAGGGAATGTTGGGAGAACTCAAGAGGATGTTGACCTTAATCTTTCATCATGTCTCTGCCCTCAACTATCATTCCTCAATCATTTGATTATGATAATAGGAAACATGGTCCTTTGATTGTTTCCATTGGTTTCCTAAGAAAGATGGAGAAACCAAAAAGTTCTTCATTATATCTGCATAGCAGCAAAAAAAATTTTCTATGAAGAGAGATTTCTGCATATTTTATTTTTCATTTAAAATCTAAAGTATTCACCCCACCATGTAGAGAATTTATGATTTTGTCAGAGTTTGTACTATTGGCCCTCTCTGAAAAAGTACATCCAAAAGAGGTGCCTACAAATCATGCAATATCTGAAGTATATGAACAGTCCTACATCATATTAGTATCAGAAAAAAGAAAACTCTGAAAGAACTTGGAACTCAGATTAAAAGACAAAACAATAGTGACTTCCAAAAGCTGGAAGTAAGTCTTACTTTTTTCAACTAAATTTTAAGCAATCAGAAGACAGAGCCTAAACTGATAATTTCCTATTCCCTACAGAGCTTAACAATGCTGAGAATACAATAGTGTTCAGATAATTATTGACTAAATGATGCTTTCAAGTCTTGTTTTTATCCCATCCTATTAAAAGTTATATCCTTCCTGTGGTCCTGAGGGGAGATAAAGAAAGAGTGGAGATAAAGAATAAATGAATATTGGTGAGACATCTGGAGTATTGCAACCCCCACACTCAAAATCTTCCATTTCCCTTCCCTTCATGAGCTAATCTGAAATCACAGGTTCCTGTTCTCCCCAGATAGATAACTGGGAGAAAACTAACTTCAGATGTTGATGGTGATGATGAGGATGATGAAAGCCAGTATGCTGCATTTGGCAGATGCAGATATCTCCACATTAGGGAGGGGAGGGTCATTTCCAACATCACTAAGGGCCTAGAAAATTCAAACTCTATCATGGATTAAACATACCCATCTACAACCCTAGCTGCCTCTTCCTGCCCAATAAAGAGCTACTGGCCTTCAATGGTACCAGTAAGGAAACCAATGACAGAGCAGACAATCAGGTTGTGGCATCTCAGGAGAGCCATCTTTGCTGGATATCCAGTCACTTCATGCTCAACTGGAAGAAAAAAGTACAATCCTGAGTGAGAAAGTGGTATAGTTTTTCTTATTAAAATCCTACCTCAGTCTCCATAGCATAGAAAGGTTCCAGTGCCCCCCAGTTTTTTTATAGCCTGGATATAGGAAAGATTCCCAGTAAGCCATACACCCTGGCTAACAGGAAGCAGCAGAGGTTCATCAATTCATGTTGCTGAATTATTGCTGCTCAGACTCATCAGCTTTCAGGGATACAGAGATATTATCAGGTGAGTTTTCTGATTATAGATTTTTTAACTTTACAACTGGGCACAAAGGGCATTTTTGGTTGATTTTGGACCACTTCAAGAGATTTCCAGATCAAACATTAAGAGATATTGCCAGTCCATTGAAGAAGTTATTTGGGAAAGTTTTGCATCTCTTATGCTAAGCAGTTAATTCTCCAAGTTTTTCTTATAAATCTCTCTCTTCTTTTCTAATTCTTTACTTTAGCATTATTCTGTCATTTAAATATCACCTTAAAATCTTTTTTAAACACTTTAAAAATTCTTGCATCATTTCTTCCAGGAATTACAATTGACCTCTCACCAAAACACCAAGCAATATTTTTCTTCAAACTTATTTGGAGTTCTTCTCTTCTGAGTTGGATTCTAAGCACCCTAGCAGTTATTTGTGCTCAGAGTTTCTTTGTCTACTCACTCTTCCAGCTTCAATTCTCAAATTGATATTAGACTCCAGGGAATATCTTAAGGGAGTATCATGGTCTGGTGTCCTGCTGCTGTTTTCCCTGGGTATTGCCTTCTTCATGAATCACAGAGGCAGCTCAGACCAGGGAGCTACAAACATTCAATGGGCTCAAGTGCTCTGAGCTGGGGAATCACCTAATCATTGCCCTCCTAGACTTTGCAGGCTCTAAACCTTTTGTTAGGTTTTGGCAACACAACTGAAGTTTAGGGCTGGAAAGGATCCTAGCCGTTATTTGGCCCATTCTCTCCCCAACTGCCATTTTATACTTTAGTAAATTGAATCCCATAGAATTTGAGCTCCTAGACCAAGATCACACAGAAAGTCATTTGGAGAAATCATTCCTTTACTCCACAGTTCAAATGTAGCATGATCCTTCCTGACAATCCCAAGCAATGGAATGATCATTTATTTGAACTTTCTTTGGACTCCTGTATCAATTTCTTGTATGTAACACACATGTGGTCATTATATTTTCATGTGGACAAGGATTATGTATAGTATTATACTTCATATGTCCCATAACCCCAAGCATGGTGCTAAGCACTGAGTAGTTACTTAATATATATTTGTAGTTCAGATAACTGGGCACATGGGGGTGTTGCCTGCACAACATATCCACAGCTAACACAAGGACTGAGTAGATTGTAGGTTCTGTTAAGAAACCATCTCACCCTCCAGGGACTTAGAGTTCCTGCTATCTTCATGTTTTCACTGCTCTGGCTCCTGTCTTAGGCTCAACCCCCAGGAATGGGTGGTATTCATGAAACACTCAGCTGGAAAGATTATGCAGGCTGCAATCATGAAGAAGTACAAAGTTCTGACAGATGTCAATTAAATTATTGACCCCAAAGACAGAGTTTTTGGAAACTCCAGGTGGCAAACCAGGCCAGACTACAGTCCTTCATCAGATACTTTCTAACTACAAGATAGCCCTGGTTGGAGGTTCATAGCCCAGAGGTCTCCCTCCCCAGGACAGGGGATCCCTCACCTCCTGCTGTGTGATAAGAGAGCTCCCAAATATAGATTCCATGATCATCAGCTAGAAAAAGAAGTGGTACTAGTTGATTTGAGATCAGGAAATAAGCCCTGGCTCAATTAGAGATGGGAAAGTGAGAAAGGGGTTGGGGAAAGTTGATTCTGAGCATGTTTTTTCAATTCATTAACATACAATCATGAAGACATAAGAAACTGCATCCTGGTTCAGCCCTCTTGGTTTCTCCAGCACAGTATTAACTTCTGATCTAGGGATAGAGAAATCTTCCTCCCCACCACTCCCATTCCATGATGTTTTCTATAATGTCTAAGACTGGGTACATATTACCCCCAATTTATTAAAATCCTTCCAATCTCACCTGTAAAGGGAAAGTAAGCAAAGTTTATCCTTCAGTAACACCAAAGTTAAAATGAACTTAGCAGTTTAAGCATGGCAGTGAAAATGGTAGGATAGAAGGATTTATATTGAGGTTTGATGCATTAGTTCTAGACTTTTAGACCTTGGGAATGTGAAGAAAAAAGACTTTGAGAAAAATCAATTTATGTTTTGTTTTGTTTTCTTAATGTTGAACAGCATAGGAGTAAATAGCACTTATCATAGTCTCTGGCACACTGTAATCACTTAATAAATAACTGTTGACTGGTTGATTGTCTGTCAGTCAAATGGCAAAGTAGGTGAAATTGGTATTTATTGCCCCCAAATCCTCTTCCTGTGTGCTCTCCTTCCTTTGACTCACTTCTCCAAGATTCATTGCCATCTCTCTCTGAAACCCCAATCAAAAGCTCTTCATGTTTTTGTCTTTAGTTTTTTTTGTTTCTGAATTAGGAATTTTTCTCCTTTTAATTAGTACTTTGTTCATACAATTACTTTTGCTCAAAGTACTTTAAAGCAACCCTGTTTCTAACATTCTTTCCTGTACTTGAAAACCACCCTTTTTCATTTGCCAATATTTTACCCAGTTTTAAAATTTTGCTTCACTTTTAAATTTGATTTTCTTTCTTTCTTATATTTAGTTACCTGTTTGTTCCCTTCTTTTTCACCTCTCATTTGATCAGTTAATTCAAAATCCTCCCTCCCTAACTCTCCAAATTCTTCAAAAAACATTATATTCCCTTTTGTAAAAAAAAAAAATTTCTATTTTTTTCAATTCCCTAGTTTTCTTCCCTTAATATGTAATTTTTAACTCTTATCCTTCAATTCTTGTTCTGTATGTGTATTGATTCTTTCATTAATGTCTTTGTGTTCCTCATGAAATTAAAGCTTCAAAAAAATCAAGTTTCAGATTCCTCTTCAAATCAATTTTTATGTCACTTCCAATGTAGTTCTTATCTCCTTATCCCTCTTTTCTATTGTGCCTCGGTCTTAAAGTATCAATTCATGAAGGAAGTGAGGAGTACAGAATCATTGTTCCCAGATAGAAATTTACTCATATCCTAAATCCTTCAGTACAGTTCTACTCTTCATCCTCCTTGTGATCATTTTCTTTTTCATTTGTCATGTGATGTCCTCTTTGAATCTTACCTTCTCACTCTTCTGGATTCCAGGACCCGTAACAATTCCATTCTCCTATGGAAGGGTGTGGCCCACTCAGAGGAGTGTTGCCATGGTTCATGGCGTCCACATAAACCAACCCATTGTAGATTGGATACGTCATTTGTTGTGGAATATATCTCTCCCTCCTATGCATTGTTCTTCTCTGGAATTGCTACTCCTCTCTATAGAATTATGATATGTCACTGTTTTCCCTCCTCTTTCAGTCTCTTTCTTTGCCTCCTAACTTATTCTCTTATGCCTTTTCTTTTTCTTGAGAGATGATAGTACTCATTTTGACTTTGTTGTTTACCATAGATTTGATCAGAGTACATTGAATATTCCCCCTCCAAACTCTACCTCCTCACAACCCTTTTGTGCTCTCTCCCATTGTGAAATGTAGTCTCCAAAGATATATTGATTAAGCCATAGGGTGGGTTATGGGGTTTAGTCTGCAGTAATGATGTTCAGTGTTTTTTGATCGATAAATCCTTTTTAGTAGAAAAATGTGTTGTGAGTGCCTGATGTTATTTTAAATAAGAGTTATAAAATTCTTTTAGATTTAATAAGTGCTTACATTAACTACAATGATAACTTTTGGTCCCAAACATACAGATTAAAAATTAACACTATATAATTATGAAATATAAAATTTTATCATACCCATAATTTTGAAAACTATATACAAAATTAAAAATCTCTAATTATAAAACAATTATGTATATTTTATTTGGGACATTCTGTAAGAATTAGAAGAATAATTCAGTAAGGCCTCATATACTTAATGTTATCTGCAAGACTTCTTTTTAAATTTCTTTATTTTACAATTTTTGTTGACTATAAATAATATTTTAATTGAGTTACAAGATGCAAGATGTTTATTGTAACATAATAGTCATATATAAATTTAAATTCAATGTTAAAATTTTTCATTTAAAAAAGGTTTGCAATATTTGGCTCATCAAACAAATATAATATTATATTTGTTTCTATATCAAGTTTATTTCCGGATTTTGATTTAATAAGAGAAAAAAGTCAAAATGCTCACTCACATGCAATGGAACATGGTTGGACAATAGTGCAATTACTTTTGCTGAAAGATGGGAATTCATTTTTGTTATTAGCCAAAAATCTATTGGGCTATATTTTTTTTTTATTTTTTATTAATAAATTTATTTATTTTTAGTTTTCAACATTTACTTCCACAAGATTTTGAGTTCCAAATTTTCACCCCATCTCACCCCTACCCCCACCCCAAGATGGCATTCATTCTGAATACACCTTCCCCTAGGCTGCTTTCCCTGCTATCTCTGCCCTCCCTTCTCTTCTTCCCTTCCCTTCTATTTTCCTGTAGGGCAGGATAGATTTCTGTACCCCATTTCTTTTATTTCTTATTTCCCAGTTGCATGTGAAAACTTTTTTTTAAACATGTGTTTTTAAAACTTTAGGTTCCAAATTTTCTCTCTCCCTCCCTCCCACCCACTCTTATTGAAAAGGCAAGCAACTCAATATAGGTTATGCATGTGCAGTTATGCAAAACACTTCCATAGTAGACATGCTGTGAAAAACTAACTCTTTTCCTTAATCCTATCTTGCCCCCCTATTTATTCTATTCTTTCTTTTGACCCTGTCCCTGCTCAGAAGTATTTGCTTCTGATTACCCCCTTTCCCAATCTGCCCTCCTCTCTATCATCCCCCTACTCTCTTGTCCCTTTCCCGCCCTATTTTCCTGTAGGGTAAGACAGATTTCCATTTCCAATTGAGTGTATATGTTATTCCCTCCTTAAGTCAAATCCTATGAGAATAAGATTCACTCATTCCCTCTCACCTTCTCCCATTTCCCCTCCACTGTAAGAGCCTTTTCTTTTCTGTTGTTTTTTGTGAGATAATTTACCTTGTTCTATCTCTCCCTTTCTCCTTCTCCTAGTATAATCCTCTCTCATCCCTTAATTTTATTCTCCAGATATGACCCCTTCATCTTCAACTCACCCTGTGCCTTCTATCTATTTATCTATCTATCTATCTACATCTATATCTATATCTCCCTATATATACACATACATAAAATTTTTTTCCCTCCAACTACTCTAATACTTACAAAGGTCTCATGAGTTACAAATATCATCTTTCCATGCAGAAATGTAAACAATTCAACCTTAATAAGTCCCTTATGATTTTCTCTTTCCTGTTTACTTTTTCATGTTCCACTTGAGTCTTGGATTTGAAAGCCAAATTTTCTATTCATTTTGGTCTTTTCATCAAGAATGCTTGAAAGTCCTCCATTTCACCAAAGACCATTTGTTCCCCTGAAGGATTATACTCAGTTTTGCTGGGTAGGTGATTCTTGGTTGTAATCCTATCTCCTTTGCCCTCCGGAATATTATATTGCATGCCCTGTGATCCCTTAAAGTCTTGTATTATCCTGATTGTGTTTCCACAATACTTGAATTGTTTCTTTCTGGCTGCTTGTAATATTTTTTCCTTGACCTGGGAACTCTGGAATTTGACTACAATATTCCTAGGAGTTTTCCTTTGGGGATCTCTTTCAGGAGGAGATCAGTGGATTCTTTCAATTTCTATTTTGTCCTCTGGTTCTAAAATATCAGGCAGTTTTCCTGGATAATTTCTTGAAAGATGATGTCTAGGCTCTTTTTTTGACCATGGCTTTCAGATAGTCCAATAATTTTTAAATTCTGTCTCCTGGATCTATTTTCCAGGTCAGTTGTTTTTCCAATGAGATATTTCACATTGTTTTCTAATTTTTCATTCTTTTGGATTTGTTTTACAGTGTCTTGATTTCTCATAAAGTCACTAGCTTCCAATTGCTCTATTCTAATTTTTAAGGAAGTATTTTCTTCAGGAATCTTTTGGACTTCCTTTTCCATTTGGCCAATTTTGCTTTTTAGGGCATTCATTGCCAAATTTTAGGGCATTCAAAGCCTCATTGGCTTTTTTGGACCTCTTTTGGCATTTGGTTTAGGCTATTTTTTAAGGTGTTATTTTCTTCAGTATTTTTTTGGGTCTCCTTTAGCAAGCTGTTGACTTGTTTTTCATAATTTTCTTGCATCATTCTCATTTCTCTTCCCGGTTTTTCCTCTACTTCTCTCACTTGTTTCTCAAAATCTATTTTAAGCTCTTCCGAGTCCTGGGACTGATTCATATTTTTTCTGGAGGCTTTGGATGTAGGACCTTTGACTTTGTTGTCTTCTTCTAGTTGTATGTTTTGATCTTCTTTGTCACCAAAGTAAGATAATATAGTCTGACTCTTTTTGCACTGCTTACTCATGATCCTGGCCAATTACTTGAGTTTTAAGCTCTTTGTTAAGGTAAGAGTTTGCTTCCAGTGTGGAGAATGTACTGTCCCAAGCTTCAGGGATTTGTACAACTGTTTTCAGAGGGACTTCTAAAGACCTGTAATTTTTCACTTCTTCCAAGGTGGTATGATAAGGGACGGGGTGTTTCCTCTCCACAGCCACAACAAGCTCCACCACACCAGCACTCCTCTTCACCCTAGGACCACCCCTCAGAACTGTGACCCAAATTAAAGCATGGGCAAAGCAAGAGATTCCTGCCTCAGCACTGGCAGAGAGATCCCTGCAATACCTCTCTGATCAGCCACTTTATTCCCCCTCAGTCTGTGGACTGGAAGCTCAAGAGGCAGCCACTGCCACAGAGGCCTAGCTCAGGATGTGCGGCTGACACCTAGCTCCTCTCTCACCACAGTCACAGACTTTTCCCACTGACCTTCTAAGTTGTCTTTGGTGTTTGAGGGTTGAGACCACAGCTGCCTGCGATTCAGCCCTCTGAGCCCTGCTCCAGGGTTGCTGTGGCCTGTGTGCCCACGCCGAGCTGCACTCCTCTCCCAGCCCAGTGTGATATACCTTTCCAATCAACCATTCAGGTTGTCTTGGGCTAGAAATTTGTTTCACTCTGTCTTTTCGTGGGTTCTACTGCTTTAGAATTTGTTTAGAGTCATTTCTTACAGGTATGTGGATGGGTTTGGGGGAGAGCTCAAGCAAGTCACTGCTTTCATTCCGCCATCTTGGCTCTGCCCCCCCCAACCCGGCTAAAATTTTTTATTGTTATTTTTAGTTTTCAACAATCACTTCCATATGCTTTTGAGTTTTAAATTTTTTCTCCCCCTCCCTCCCCACCTCCCTGCCCAAGACAGCATGCAATCTAATATAGGCTTTACATGCAAATTCTTATTAAATGTATTTTTGCATTAGTCATGTTGTAAGGAAGAATTAAAACCAATAGCAGGAACCACAAGAAAGAGGAAACAAAATGAAACAGAAGAAAAAAAAGAGCAAATAGTATGCTTCGATCTGCATTCAACCTCCATAGTTCTTTCTCTGGATGTGGATAGCATTTTCCATCCTGAGACTTTTGGAGACCCTTGCATTGCTGAGAAGGTCTAAGTCCATCAAAGTTAGTCATCGCACAAAGTGGCTGTTACTGTGTACAACATTCTCCTCGTTTTGCTCACTCCACTCAGCATCAGTCCATACAAGTCTTTCCAGGTTTTTCTAAAGTCAGCCTGCTCATCATTTCTTATAGCACAGTAGTATTCCATTACATTCATATATCACAACTTATTCAGCCATTCCTCAATTGATGGACATCCCCTCAACTTCCAATTCTTTGCCATCACAGAAAGAGCTGCTATAAATACTTTTGTACATGTGGATCCTTTTCCCATTTTTATGATCCCTTTATCATACAGCCCTGGAAGTGTTATTATTGGGTCAAAAAGTATGCACAATTTTATAGCCCTTTAGGCTTGGTTCCAAATTGCTCTCCAGAATGGTTGAATCATTTCACAACTCCACTAACAGTGCATTCATGTTCCAATTTTCTATATGTTCAACATTTAACATTTTCCTGCTTTATCACATTGGCCAGTCTGGTAGGTGTGATGTGGTACCTCAGAGCTGTTTTGATCTGCATTTCTCTAATCAGTAGTGATTTCGAGCATTTTTTCATATGACTATAGATGGCTTTAATTTCTTCATCTGAAAACTGCTTATTCATATCCTTTGACTACTTATCAATTGGGGAATAACTTGCATTCTTATAAATTTGACTCAGTTCTCTATATATTTTAGAAATGAGGCTCTTATCAGAGACACTGGCTGTAAAAATTCTTTCCCAGTTTTCTACTTCCCTCCTAATCTTGGTTGCATTGTCTTTTTTTATGCAAAAACTTTTAAATTTAATATAATCAAAATTATCCATTTTACATTTCATACTGGTTTTCTGTTCTCCATAAATCTGACAGGTAAACTATTCCTTGATCTCCCAGTTTGCTTGTAGTATCAGCCTTTAAATCTAAATTATGAACCTATTTTGACTCTTTTTTGGTATATGGTATGAGATTTTGATCTATGCCTAGTTTCTGCCATACTCTTTTTCAGTTTTCCTAGCAGTTTTTATCAAATAGTGAGTTCTCATCGCAGAAGCTGGGATGTTTGGGCATATCAAATAGCAAATTACTACAGTCATTGACTACTGTGTCTTGCATACATAACCTATTCCACTGATTCACCACTCTCTTTCTTAGCCAGTACCAAGCAGTTTTGATGATTGCTGCTTTGTAATACAAGATCTGGAATGGCTAGGCCACCTTCCCCTGCATTTCTTTTCATTAGTTCCCTTGATATTCTGGACCTTTTGTTATTCCAAATGAATCTTTTATTATTTTTTCTAGCTCTATAAAATAATTTTTGGTAGTTTGATTGGTATGGCACTGAATAAGTAAATTAGCTTAGGTAGAATTGTCATTTTTATTATATTAGCTTGGCCTACCCATGAGCAACTAATGTTTTTCCAATTATTTAGATCTGACTTCACTTGTAGGAAAAGCATTTTGTAATTGTGTTCATATAGTTCCTGGGTTTGTTTTGGGAGGTAGACTCCTAAATATTTTGTAATGTCTACAGTAACTTTAAATGGAATTTCTCTTTCTATCTCTTGCTGTTGGCTTTGTTGGTATTTGATTGAAATGCCGATGATTTATGTGGGTTTATTTTATAGCCTGCAACTTTGCTAAAGTTGTTTATTATTTCAAACAATTTTTTTTACTTGATTCTCTAGGATTCTCTAGGTATATCATCATATCATCAGCAAAGAGTGATAGCTTTGTTTCTTCTTTGCTTATTCTAATATCTTCAATTGCTTTTTCTGGTCTCATTGCTAAAGCTAACATTTCGAGTATCATATTGAACAACAGTGGTGATAATGGATATCCTTGTTTCATCTCTGATCTTATTGGAAAAGCTTCTAACTTATCCCCATTACATATAATGCTTGGTGATTGTTTTACATAAATGCTACTCATCATTTTAAGGAAGACTCCATTTATTCCTATGCTTTATAGTGTTTTTAATAGGAATGAGTGTTGTATTTTGTCAAAAGATTTTTCTGCATCTATTGTGATGATCGTATGGTTTCTGTTAGTTTTAGTGTTGATATGATCAATTATGCTAATAGTTTTCCTAATATTGAACCAGCCCTGCATTTCTGGTAAAAATCCTACTTGGTCACAGTGTATTATTCTTGTGATAAGTTGCTGTAATCTATTTGCTAATATTTAATTTAAAATTTTGGCATTTATTCATTAGGGAAATTGTTCTA
This sequence comes from Vombatus ursinus, assembly GCF_900497805.2. Taxonomy (NCBI): domain Eukaryota; kingdom Metazoa; phylum Chordata; class Mammalia; order Diprotodontia; family Vombatidae; genus Vombatus; species Vombatus ursinus. Next base: position 12,293,840 of record NW_020954604.1, on the reverse strand, counting down.
TAATTTTCCTTCTGTTTTGATTCTTCCCAGTTTAGGTATCAGTACCATATTGGTATCATAAAAAGAATTTGGTAAGACTATTTCTTCACCTATTTTCCCAAGTGGTCTATATAGCTTTGGAATTAATTGTTTATTAAATGTTTAATAGAATTTGCTTGTAAATCCATCTGGCCCTGGAGGTTTTTTCTTAGAGAGTTCATTGATGGCTTATTAATTTCTTTTTTCTGAGATGGGGCTATTTAAGTATTTTACTTCCTCTTCTATTAATCTGGGTAATTTATATTTTTTGTAAATATTCATCCATTTCACTAGCATCAAATTTATTGGCATACAGTTGGGCAAAATGGTTTCTAATTATTGTTTTAATTTCCTTTTCTTTGGTGGTGGATTCACTCTTTTCATTTTTGATACTGGTAATTTGGTTTTCTTCTTTCTTTTTTTAAGTTAAATTAACCAAAGGTTTATCTATTTTATTGGGTTTTTTTTTCATAAATCTAGCTCTTAATTTTATTTATTAGTTCAATAGTTTACTTAATTTCAATTTTATTAATCTCTCCTTTGGTTTTCAGTATTTCTAATTTGGTAATTAATTGAAGATTTTTAATTTGTTATTTTTCTAGTTTTTTTTTGTTGTATGCCCAATTCATTGATCTCCTCTTTTTCAATTTTATTTATGTATGCATTTAAAGACATAAAACTTCCCCTAAGGACCACTTTTGCTGCATCCCATAAGTTTTGATGTCTTATCTCATTATTGTCATTCTCTTGAATGAAGTTATTGATTATTTCTATGATTTGTTGTTTGACCCATTCATTCTTTAGGATTAGATTATTTAGTTTCCAATTAATTTTTGGTCTATCTTTCCATGGCCCTTTATTACATGTAATTTTTATTGCATCCTGATTTGAAAAGGCTGCATTTAATATTTCTACCTTTCTTCATTGGATTGTGAAGTTTTTATGCCATAGTGCATGGTCAATTTTTGTGTATGCGCCATGTATCATCAAGAAAAAAGTATACTCCTTTCTAGCCCCATTCAATTTTCTCCAGAAGTCTACCATATCTAACTTTTCTAAAATTCTATTGATCTCCTTAACTTCTTTCTTGTTTATTTTGTGGTTAGATTCATCTAGTTCAGAGAGGGGGAGGTTGAAGTCCCCCCCAGTATAATTTTGCTATCTATTTCTTCCTATAAGTCCCTGAACTTCTCCTCTAAGAATTTGGATGCTCTACCACTTGGTGCATGTATGTTTAGTAATGATATAGCTTCATTGTCTATGGCCTGTTAGCAGGATGTAGTTATCTCTTTTAATAACATCTATTTTTGCTTTTGCTTTGTTTGAGATCAGGATTGCTACCCCTGCTTTTTTCACTTCAGCTGAAGCATAATATATTCTGCTCCAGCCTTTTACCTTTACCCTGTGTGTCCCTCTGTTTCAAATGTGTTTCCTCTAAACAACATATTGTAGGATTATGGTTTTTAATCCATTCTGCTATCTGCTTCCATTTTATGAAAGAGTTCATCCCATTCACATTCACAGTTATGATCACTACCTGTGTCTTTCTCTCCATCCTATTTCCCCTCATTTATGCTTTTCTTTCTCCTTTCTCCATTTCCCTCCTCATTAGCAGTTGACTTTTGACCACTGCCTCCCTCAGTCCTATCTCCCTTATATTATTAACCCCCTTCCTTTTCTTCCCCTTTACTCTTACTACTTCTTCCTTCCCTTAGATCCCCCCTTTCTTTTCTTTTTCCTTTTTCCCTCCTACTGCTTATAGGGCAAGTTAGATTTCTATGCCTAACTGATTATGTTATTCCCTCCTTGAGCCAAATCTGATGAGAGTAAGGTTCAAACAATGCTCATCTTCCTCCCTTCTTTCCCTCTACTGTAATAGATTTTTGTGCCTTTTCCTGTACCTTTGTCTACGTCCTCTTTTTCTTTTCTTTCAGTACAATCCCTTAATTAGATCCAGTTAATCCACTTACTTAGATTCATTTAAATTATTTAATTAGTTTTTTTATCATTACATCAAAAACAACTTATATTCACCCCCTCTGTTTATATACACCCCTTGAAAATTATGTGATAACAATACAGTTCTCAAGAGTTACAAGTGTCATTTTCCCTTGTAGGGATGTAAACAGTTTACCTTTATTAATAACATGTTGTTGTTTTTCTGTCCTGTTTACCTTTTTATGCCTCTCTTGAATCTTGTATTTGAAGATCATATTTTCTATTGAGCTCTGGTCTTTTCTTCAGGGAGGTTTGGAAGTTCCCCATTTTGTTGAAAGTCCATCTCTTCCCCTGAAAGATTATTCTCAATTTTGCTGGGTAATTGATCCTTGGTTGTAATCCAAGCTCCTTTGCCTTGTGGAATATTGTATTCCACACCATATGATCTTTTAATGTAGAAACTGCAAGGTCCTGTGTAATCCTGACTGTGGTTCCATGATATTTAAATTGTTTCTTCATGTCTGCTTGCAGTATTCTCTCTTTGACCTTTTAATTTTGGAATTTGGCTACAATAATCCTTAGCATTTTCAATTTGGGATCTCTTTCAGGAGATGATTGGTAGATTCTTTCTATGGTTCCTAGAACCACTGGTTCTAGGATCTCAGGGCAGTTTTCTTTGATGATCTCCTGAAAGATGCTATCCAGGCTCTTTTTTTATCATGGTTTTCGGGTAGACCAATAATTTTTAAATTATCTCTCCTGCATCTATTTTCCAGGTCAGTTGTTTTACCAATGAGGTATTTTACATTTTCATCTATTTTTTCATTCTTTTGTTTCTGTTTGACTGATTCTCACTCTGTCATAGAGTCACTAGCTTCCACTTGCCCAATTCTAATTTCTAACAAGTTCTTTTCTTCTGTTAGATTTTGTTCCTCCTTTTCCATTAGGCCTAATTTACCTTTTAAGGAGTTCATCTCCTCAGTGAGTTTTTGTGCCTCCTTTTCTGTTTGGCCAATTCTGCTTTTTAAGGAATTGTTTTCTTCAGTGTACTTTTTTTTTTTCCAGTTAGCCAATTTTATTTTTGAGGTACTTGTTTTCTTCAGTGTACTTCCTTCCATTTGGCCAATTGTATTTTTTGCTTTTGACCACCACCTTCTTCAGTCCCACCTCCCTTCTATTAGCCCTTTCCCTTTTCTTCCCCTTTACCCTTACTGCTTCTTCCCTCCCTTCTATCCCCCCTCCCTTTTCTTTCCCCTTTTCCCTCCTACTGCCTAGAGGGCAAGTTAGATTTCTATACCTAACTGATTATGTTATTCCCTTCTTGAGCCAAATCTGATGAAAGTAAGGTTCAAACAATGCTCATCCCCCTCCCTTCTTTCCCTCTGCTCTAATAGGTTTTTGTGTCTTTTCCTGTAATGTAATTTACCCTTGTCTGCATCCTCCTTTTCTCAGTACATTTTCTTAGATCAGACTAATTCACTTACTTGGATCCATTTAACCCACTTGATTAGATTTTTTTTATCATTACATCAAAGTCAACTTATATCCACCTCCTTTATGTATACTCCTTTAACATGGTGTAATATCAATACAGTTCTCAAGAGTTGCAAGTAACATCTTCCCTTGTAGGGATGTGAACAGTTTGCCCTTATTAACAACATATTGTATCTTTCTGTCCCATTTACCTTTTCATGTCTCCCTTGAATCTTGTACTTGAAGATCAGATTTTTTGTTGAGCTCTGGTCTCTTTATCAGGAAGGTTTGGAAGTCCCATTTTTCATTGAATATCCACCTCCTTCCCTGAAAAATCATGCTCATTTTCTCTGGGTAGTTCATCCTTGGCTGCAATCCAAGCTCCTTTGCCTTATGGAATATCATGTTCCATGCCTTATGGTCTTTAAATGTAGAAGCTGCAAGGTTATGTGTAATCCTGACTGTGGTCCTATGATATTTAAATTTTTTTTTCTAGCTACTTGCAGTATTTTCTCTTTAATCTGGTAATTTTGGAATTTGGCTATTATATTCCTTGGCGTTTTCAATTTGGGATCTCTTTCAGGCAGTGAGTGGTGGATTCTTTCTATAGTTATCTTACTGTCTGGTTCTAGACTTCAGGGCAGTTTTCCTTTATGATTTCCTGAAAGATACTGTCCAGGCTCTTTTTTTCAACATGATTTTCAGGTAGGTCAATAATTTTTAAATTGTCTCTCCTGGATCGATTTTTCAGGTCAATTGTTTTACCCATGAGGTATTTTACATTTTCATCTATTTTTTCATGTTTTTGTTTCTGCTTGACTGATTCTTGCTCTCTCATAAAGTCATTAGTTTCCATTTGTCCAATTCTAATTTTTAACATATAGTTTTCTTCTGTTAGATTTTGTACTTTCTTCTCCAATTGGCCAATTGTTTTTTTAACAGATATGTTTTCTTCTTTGTACTTTTTTTTCCAGTTGGCCAATTGTATTTTTTAAGGACTCTTCTACATCTCTCATTTGACTTTTAAAATCCTTCTTGAGCTCTTCTAAGAAGGCTTTTTGGGCTTCAGACCAGTTCATATTCCCTTTTGATGTTGCAGATGTGGGTTTGTTGACAATGTTGTCCTCTTCAGAATTTCTGTCTTGATCTTCACTCTTCTCATAGTACATTTCTTTTTACTCTTGGTGTTTCTTTATTCTCTGGCCTTTAAGGAGATTGAGCCCTCCTGCTGGGGAGCAGAGGGCACTGACCCAAGCTTCTTGTGTTGAAGGCCTAGGTCTTGGTCACTGGCTTTGTGTGCTGGGGCCTCTTACATTGGCAGTTGGAGGCTGTAGGGTTCTGGCAGCTTACCTGGTGTCAGGCTGGAATCAGCAAGACTGGAACTTTTGGGCAATTTTAGGTTACCTTCTTTTCCTTTCCTTTAGCTTTCTTCAGCTCCTTTTAGATGGGTAATGCAGGGTATTTATATGCCTGGGGCCCCTTGCAGTGCTGCCTCCTTTAGTTCTGCCGAAGCACTGGGAGACTCCTTTGCTGTAGGCACCTGGTGGTTTTCTGAGCTGGTTTCCACTGGTTCCCCCACCCTCACTGAGGCACTCAGAGTTCCAGATGTTGGTGTTTGCCTTCTCTACCACCTGGGCTTCAGGATCTCCTCCTGGTTGGCAGTTGGAGGCTGTAGGGTTCTGATAGCTTACCTGGTGTTGGGCTGGAATCAGCAAGGCTGGAACTTTCAAGAAACCTTAGGTTGCTTTCTTCAGCTCCTTTCAGATGAATGCTGCAGGGTGTTTATCTGCCTGGGGCCCTTTATAGTGCTGCTTCCCTTATATTTGCTGAGGCACTGGGAGACCCATTTGCTATAGAATGCTGAGGCACCAGGATCACCTGTTAGTGTGCTAAAGTTGGGCTTTCTGCTAGCTGGGTGGGATACCTCCCCTTCCATACTGCTCCCCTTCCCCCAGGGTAAGAGAGGCCTTTCCCGTTAATCTCTCAAACTACCTGGGCTACTGCACTGCTGCTCCCCATCTTTCTTCTGGTTCTGCTGTTCCAGGGTTTTTTCTGGGGTGATATTTTCTGGGTTTTCAGAGGTTGATAAGGGAGGGTGAAAGCGACTACCTTTTTACTCTACCATCTTGGCTCCCGGAAGCAGAAGTCCACCAATTGTATTTTTTAAGGACTTGTTTCCTACAGTTAATTTTTGTCCTTCCTTTTCCAAACTATTGACTCACTCTTGCATACCTCACATTTATTTTAACAATTTTTCTTCTATCTCTCTTTTTTGACTATTGAAATCCTTCTTGAGCTCTTCCAAGAAGGCTTTTTGGGCTTCAGACCAGTTCATATTCTCTTTTGAGGTTTCAGATGTTGCCTTGATCTTCCCTGTCCCCATAATAAGAATCTATGCTCATTGTATGGTTATTTTTGCTCATGGTGTTTGCTTATTTCCCGACCTTTAAAAAAATTGAGCTCTCCTGTTGGGGAGCAGGGGGCACTGATCCAGGCTTCCTGTGTTGGGATCCCGGGGCCTGGTCACTGACTTTATATGCTGGGGCCTCAGATGTTGGCAGTTGGAGGCTACAGGGTTCTGGCAGGTTACCTGGTGTCGGGCTGGAATCAGCAACACTGGAGCTCTAGGGATAGGGGTGGGGAGTCTGGCCCCTGGAGGATGACTGCTCACCCAGGCCTTGTGCTCTTTTCTTTGGCTCCTGCTCACTCAGGCCTTGCAGAGGGATATTTTGCTGCTGCAAGATATTTCTCTGCCTGGAGCTTTCGCTCATGGAGTTGTGCTTCTCAGACTTTTGCTGAGGCACTGGAAGACTTGGTTGACTGAGAATGCCATGGCACATGATGGCTTTCTGAGCTGGTTTCCACTAGTTTCTCTGCCCATACTGAGACACTCGGGGGTCCTGGTGTTGGTGCTTGCCTGCTCCACCACTCTGGGGTTCAGGATCTGCCCCTGGTATGCTGAGTTGGAGCTTTCCACTGGCTTGCTGGGATGCCTCCCATTCTGTACTGCTCCCCTTCCCCCAGAGCGAGAAGGGCCTTCCCTATTAATCCCTCAAGCTTCCAGATTGCTACCAGACTGCTGCACCCCATCTTTCTATTGGATCAGCCATTCCAGGGTTTTTCCTGGGACTGTATTTTCTGGGCTTTCAAAGGTCAATAAGGGAGGGTGAGAGCAACTTACTTCTTTCTGTGCCATCTTGGCTCTTGGAAGCAGAACTCTGGGCTATAATTTTACAATTATGTTTGTAGTCCAAAATTCCCTGATATATCAATTACATTTTCTTTTTAATCCACTGTCAATCAATCAATCTCTCTCTCTCTCTCTCTCTCTCTCTCTCTCTCTCTCTCTCTCTCTTTCTCATTGACTCTAAACCACTGTCTTTCTCCCTTGCTTGGTCTTTCTTTCTCATTATATCACACCCAAATTTATAAGATTAGGACAATCAGAATGAATATCCATTCATCTTATTAACAGTCTCAAAGAGCATAGGAAACAGCAAATAGATATTGAAACAAGGTATGGTACACTGTAAAATGACAGGCAGTCAGGGAGGAATTTTTGTCCTTTTTTCCTGCTACCCCCACAGATGGTCTGAGGTGGTGCTGAAGGAAGACATTGACCCTTAAATTCTAAGTAAAAATTTGTCTAGTACTGCACTCTGGGGGAAAAGGAGATGAAAGGAGATGTAGCTTGGACTTCATCCAATTCCCAAACTGATCTGCTGGTTTGGATGATTGGTATTCTACCCTGACAGTTTTTTCTAGCCTTTTCCCCAATGAAAAGCTCTTCTCTCTTTTTCTTCTGTTTCCTGGTTCATGTACCATCGTCAAAGGATTTTCAGTTCCTCTAGATTTCCTCTGCTTGAGATGATAAGGTTAATGTCCATCTCATGCTCCCTGATGAGCTCAGAAAGGGAAGAAGAAAGACCAGAGCAGCATAGAGTCCTTCTTGGTTTCTATTATGTGGTTGCTGGGTGAAAGTTCATGTCAAAGCCAATATCTTTGAAGCCTTGAGTAACTCAGAGTACCTGCCTTCATACACACAGCCCAACCTAGCAAATTTTCATGACATCTCTGTGGCAGTGGTGATCTAATCCCAGTTACATTTAGCTTATAAGGAAGGTATATTGGGGGTGGAGAGAAGTAGGAGGATTACTGGGAAATGACAGCAATATAAAAGAAGGAAGTATCAAATAAAACATGTTAAAAAATAAAATGGGATGAGGAGATTGAACTAGGTGAGCTCTAGGTCCCCTTCAACTCAAAATCTGTGATCCATTACCAGATTGTATGATTTCTTACCATCTCATTTCTTTTCTATTTCACCTCCCAATTGATCATTTTTGTTTTATCCTTTCCAAACCAAAGACTATTATGTCTCCTTGGTAGAGAAAACAGAAGCACAATGGGGATGGGTTACTTCTGCCTTTTCAGAATTCATCTGTTATCTCTGTTCCATCTACTCCCAGGTGTGGCTCTATCCCTTCAATTCTACTTCCTCAACATGTCTCACATGTGTCCCTTTCTCCATTCTCACAACTTCTCCCCTATTTCAGGTCCTATTATCATTGCCATGGAAAAATGCGATCATATCCTACCTGGTCTCCCTGCTCCCAGTCTCTCCTTTCTGATACAACCTTCACACAGGTGCCAAAACAATCTTCATAAAGCTCTGACATTGTCAAGGACAACATTTGAAACATTCAACCTGGTCTTTAATGCCCTCCATGATAGGCAGCATGGCATAGTGCAAGGGTACCAGACTTGAAGTCAAGGAGATATGAGTTCAAATCCAGCTCAAATACTTACTAGCTATGTGCCCTTGGTAAGTCACTTAATTTCTCTTTGCCTCATTTTCCTCCTCTGTCAAAAGAGAGAGGTTTGATTCAATGTCCTCGGGTCTTTTCCAGTTCTAAATCTAGGATCCCATAATTTCCACCTCCCTTTTCAGTCTTATGTCCTATGACTCACTTTCATGGATGTCCTATTTCAGTCAAATTAACCTGCTGCTAGTTGTTGCTCATAACTGATATCACAGCCCCTGTCATATGGATCTTTGATCTTTTGAGAATGAGTTTCTCCATGTGCTTTTTCTTTATCTCTGCATCTCAGAATCTGTAGATTCTTTCAAAGCTCAGCTCAGAGTCACATTCTTCACTGGATTTTTCACCATTCTCTTTCTCCTCTACCTCTCACCCTCGCCCTGAAGTGTCATCATCTGTCCCTCTTGAAATGTTTCTGAAGGGGGAATCCACTGAGTCCATTCTACCACACTCCATAAAAGGGAGTGATATATTTGTCGATTGAGAACTCATTTCCCTTGTTCACTAGATTTGACAAAAGCCTTGACAATTTCCTGGTGCTGGTTAGTTGTTGTCCACCGTTCTCAAAGAGGACAAAATGACATCATTATGTTGTAGTCAAGGTACAATGTGTGTGACTGTGGCTGATCAGACCAGTATGAGTTCAGAAGACTACCATAATTTGACTACACATAGTCCATATGAACATTTGGAATGGAGATGTCTCTAAATTAGTGCTTCTCACATTTCTTTTGATTTGCTGCAATTCTGCTTTTCTCATAGAGCACAGTGCCCTCTTTGTTGCAGGCATACCTTGTCAGGCTGTCCTTTGCCATTGTTTTCCATGTTGCACAGTTGATTCCAAAGTTCTTCACAGAGACCATGAGAGCATCCTTGTATCTTTTCCTCCGACCACCATGTGAGTGTCTACCTTGGGTGAATTGTGCTCTCTGTAGTAGACTTTGAATGCTTTGCAGTTCAGCTCCAGAAGGGACCTTAGCTCTTTTTATGGTGGTGAAGAATTGGAAATTGACAGGATGGATGCTATCAATTGTGAATAGCTGGACAAGTTGTGGTATATGAATGTAATGGAATACTATTGTGCTATAAGAAATAATGAGCAGGTAGATTTCAGAAAAAACATGGAACAACTTACATGAACTGATGCAAAAAAAGAGAATTGAATAGAACCAGTAGAACACTGTATACAGTAATAGCAATATTTTAAGGATGATCAACTGCGAATGACTTAGCTTGCCTCAGTAGCATAATGATCTTTCTCTTTTCTTAAAAAGCATACTCTCTAGCTCATAGTCTTCCTCTGAACCTCAATGCCCTATCCTTAACTTTTGAGTATTTCCCCATACATACTGATCTTCTTTCAGTAACCCTAGCCTCCCAGTTTTTCAATCTCCTCAACTCCCTATTCCTTCATTCTACTACAACCCCACCTATAAGAAAGGTCATACTTTTGATCTCACAATTACCCCCATTTCTTCCACTTCCATGATCACACATTTTCTAACTCCTATATCTGAAAATAAGCTCTGATCATTCCCCCATTTCCTTGAAATTTACTCTGTCTGCACAATTTTCTTCAGTCCCTCCATCCCTCAGTATTCTCCCAGGTGATCACCCCTGAATCTTCCTCTTTTACTTATGTACTATGTCATGGTGCTCAAGGAAGTCACACAATCTGGGTACCAGAGTCCACTACACATTTATGTTATCTAACTTCATGTGAGCCCTTACTGGAGCAAAGTAAGCCTTTCATTCCTCCTTAACTGATTCTTTATCATACTCACCAAAACACTTTTTCTAAATTGTTTCTTCTCTTCTCAAGTTTCCTATAGAACGCCTGTTTCCACCCTCTCAAGAGATAACTTAAACAAACCTTTCTTTTTTTATTTTTTTAAAATTATTTATTTATTATCCCACAATTACATGTAAAAACAACCTTTAACATTTGTCTATAAAACTTTGAGTTCCAAATTCTCTCCATGGCTCCCTCTCCACCTCACACCTCATTGAGAAGGCAAGCAGTTCAATATAGGTTACATGTGTAGTCATGCAATAAATATCCATGATAGTTATGTTGTGAAAGAAAACAGAAAATAACTCAAGAAAAAAAGTTTAAAATAGTATGTTTCAATCTTTATTCAAACAACCATCAGTTCTTTCTCTGGGTATGGATAGCATTTTTCATCATAAGTCCTTCAGAGTTGTCTTGGATCATTGTATTGCTGAGAATTGCTAAATCATTCACAACTGATCATCTTGCAATATTGCTGTGACTTTTACACAGTACATTTCACTTTGCATGACCCCATGCAAAAGTCTTTCCAGTTTTTTAAGAGTATCTTGCTCATAATTTGTTATAGTGTAATAGTATTCTATCGTAATCACAAAACACAACTTGTTCAGTCATTCCCCAATTGATGGGCATCCCCTCAATTTTAATTAGTTGCCCTCCAAAATAAGCTGCTATAAATATTTTTGTACATATAGGTCTTTTTCCTTTTTTTACATTTCTTTTGAGATACAGAACTAATAGTGATATTGCTAAGTCAAAGGGTAGGCATAGTTTTATAACCTTTTGGTAGTAGCTCCAAATTGCTCTACAGAATGGTTGATTCAATTCACAACTCCCCCAATAGTGCATTAACATCTCATTTTTCCCACATTCCCTACAACATTTGTCATTTTTCTTTTCTGTCCTGTTAGCCAAACAAATAGGTATGAGGTATGAGGTAACACACACTTCATAATTGGTTTAATTTGCATTTCTCCAATCAAAAGTGAAAGTATTTTATCATATGACTATAGATATATCACCAGAAAACTGATCATATCTTTTGATCATTTATCAATTGAGGGATGGTTCTTATTTTTGTAAATTTGACTCAATTCTCTATATGTTTGAGAAATGAGGACTTTATCAAAGAAACTTGCTTCAAAATTTTTTTCACAGTTACTGTTGCCAACTATATTTTCCTCCATCCTATCCCCCCCTTATTTATTCTATTCTTTCACCCTGTCCCTCCTCAAAAGTGCTTTGCTTCTGACTACCCCATTCCTCAATTTGCCCTTCCTATCACCCCCTTCTTCTCTTATTCCCTTCCCTTCCTACTTTCCTATTGTATTTCTATACCTAATTGAGTATATACATTATTTCCCTCTTTGAGCCAATTTTGATGAGAGTAAGGTTTATTCACTCCTTATCATCTCCTCTCTCTTCCCCTCCACTATAAAAGTTTTTTCTTGCCTCTTTTATGTGAGATAATTTACCCCATTCTACCTCTCTCTTTCTCTTTCTCCCAGTATATTCCTCTATCACCCTTTAATTTTATTTTTAAATATGATCCCTTTATATTCAACTCACACCTGTGCCCTCTGTCTATATATACTCCTTCTAACTACCCTAATTATGAGAAAGGCCTTGTGAGTTACAAATATCATCTTACCATGTAGGGATGCAAATCATTTAACTTCACTAAATCCTTTATGATTTCCCTTTCTTGCTTATCTTCTTATGCTTCTCTTGAGTCTTGCAACTGAAAGTCAAATTTTCTATTCAGCTTTGGTCTTTTCATCAAGAATGCTTGAAAATCCTCTATCTTATTGAATATCCATTTTCTCCCGTGAGGGATTATACTCAGTTTTTCTGGGTAGGTGATTCTTGGTTGTAATCTTAGCTCCTTTGCTATCCAGAATGTCATATTCTAAGCCCTCCAATCCTTTAATGTAAAAGCAGCTGAATCTTGTATTATCATTACTGTGGCTCCACTGTATTTGAATTGTTTCTTTCTGGATGCTTGCAATATTTTCACCTTGACATGGGAACTCTGGAATTTGGCTATAATATTCCTGCCAGTTTTACTTTTGTGATCTCTGGAGGTGATCACTGGATTCTTTCAATTTCTATTTTACCCTCTAGTTCTAGAATATCAGGGCAGTTTTCCTTGATAATTTTTTGAAAGATGATGTCTAGACTCTTTTTTTGATCATGGCTTTCAGGTAGTCCAATAATTTTTAAATTATCTCTCCTGGATCTATTTTCCAGGTCAGTTGTTTTTCCAATGAGATATTTCACATTATTTTCCATTTTTCCATTCTTTTCTTTTGTTTTATTATTTCTTGATCTCTCATAAAGTCACTAGCTTCCACTTGCTCCATTCTAATTTTTAAGGAATTATTTTCTTTTTTTTTCCCAATTGTAGCACAGTTTTATTTCTTCACAATAGAGAAATACAAAGAACATAGGACTTTTAATTTTTTTCATTAGTTTTTTTCCCCATATTTTGCTTTTTTAAAAAAAAAATTTCTTTTTAACATATTGTAAACTTAAGGCATTATTTTCTTCAGTGAGCCTTTGGAACTTCTTTTCCATTTGTCCAATTCTGCTTTTTAAGACATTCCTCTCATTGGCTTTTTGGATCTCTTTTACCATTTGGTCTAGTGTGTTTTTTTAAGGTGTGATTTTCTTCAGTATTTTTTCTGTGTGTCTCCTTTACCAAGCTGTTGACCCATTTTTCATAATTTTCCTGCATCACTCTTATTTCTCTTCCCAGTTTTTCCTATACCTCTCTTACTTGATTTTCATAATCCTTATTGAGCTATTCCATGGCCTGAGACCAATTCATATTTTTCTTGGTGGCTTTGGATGTAGGATCTTTGACTTTGTTGTCTTCTGAGTGTGTGTTTTGATCTTCCTTGTCACCATAGTAACTTTCTATAGTCAGAGGGTTTTTTTTCCTGCTGTTTGCTCATTTTTCCAGTCTACTACTTGACTTTTTAACTGATTATTAAAGTAGGGCTCTGCTTCCAGGGTAGAGGGTGCACTGTCCCAAGCTTCAGTGGTTTTGTGCCACTGTTTTCAGAGATACTTCTAGGGACCTTTAAGTTTTCAGTTCTTCTAAGGTGGGAGGAACTAAGGAGAGGTGTTTACTCTTCTCCTGGCCTGTGCTCTGGTCTGTGAGCAACCACAAATACTCTTTTCTGCTCTGGAACTGTGAGGAAGGTTCACCTCTCCCCTGTGTCCACAAGCTCTGCTATGTTAGTGCTCCTCCTCCCCCTGGGACTGCCACCCAGGACTGTGACTCAGATCCCAGTATGGGTAAAGCAACAGAATCCTGCCTCTCTTCTAGCAAAAAGACCCCTGTAATCTCCTTATGACCAGTTTTTTGACCCATTTACCATCTGTATTCTGAAAGCTCCCAAAGTAGCTGCTGCTGCTGCTGCTGCTATTGCTACTGCTACTGCCACTACTACTGATTAAGTCACTCCCATTTGCTGGTTTGTTGGGGTTGGGGCCAGGGCTCTGCTAGTGAGGCCTGAGCTAGTCTATGACCTCTCACTCAGGTCCAGCAGACCTTTCCTGCTGACCTTCTAAGTTGTCTTTGACATCTGTGGGCTGAGAAGTCTCGAAATCACCACTCCTGCCAGTGATTCAGTCACTGTGAGGCCTGCTCCAGGTTCACTGGAGCACAGTCTACACTGACACTGATGTAGCCTGCCCTTGACTGTGCTCCTTTCTCATCCTGGTACAACAGAATTTTCTGCCAACCTTCCAAGTTGTTTTGGGCTAGAAATTTGTTTCATTCTATCTTTTTGTGGGTTCTGCTGCTGTAGATTTGTTTAAAGTCCTTTTTTAAAGGTATTGAGTCGGGGAGAGCTCATACCAGTCCCTGCCTTTACTCCACCATCTTGGTTTTGCCTCCCTAGACCAGGCCTGTACAACTTGTAAACTTCTTCAGGCCACAGATAGGTTAGACTAGAGTCAGAGTGACAATGGTTTGTTGCCATGGGTCACATGACAAACAGGGGAGAGTGTACAGTGGCAACCCTACCTTTTTCGCTGGCTGCCCAAAATCCTTTGGGGAGCTACAAGCAGCCCCTAAGCCTGTTGTGCAGGCCCGCTCCAGAGCCATGATGGAGTCTTTAGGGGGTGTTCAGTAGGACCTCAACACAATCAGCCCTGTGCTTTAGGAATATCCCTTTGGAAGCTGTGGGAAGTGAGAGGAACTAGGTTGGGAGCAGGGAAAGTGACCAGGAGGCTAATGAAATAGTATAGGCAAGATGTGACCCTTGGGGCCCCTTTATTCCCTGAAATTCTATGACTTTGGTGACCTTTTTTTTTTCACCAGAAAAACATTTAAGTATTAGAACAAACCCTGCAGAAAGAACCTCTGCCTGGGAACCAATGATGCAGTTCATTCCTAATGCTAATTGGTTCTCTCATCTCTGAGGTTGCCCCACAGTGGTGCAGACCAAAGAGTCTGTAAATTCTTAGTCTAGGATATATGAGGGGTAGTTCCCATGAAGTAAGGGTCATCCTGACTGTTATATCTCTCTGGGTCCCTTAGCTTCGTCTTGTCTTCAGGATGGTGTGTGTCTTACTCCCCACAGGCGCCTGTATACAAGTTCTGGCTATGACCCTGTTGGTTGTAAATTCCCACATGGTTGCAGGCAGACACACCCCAGGTAAGTACAGAGCAGCAACTCCCCAGAGAGCCCAGGTGGGGCCCATGGGGAGCACTCTTCTCTCTACACCAAGACCATGAGAAGGACTTGGGACTGGGTAGTCTTTGGACAGATGGGCAGTAGGTAAAATTTTTCAGGCTCCTCTTCCAAATAACTCCTCCTTAGACCCTTGCTTCCTTTCTCCCTTTTTCTCAGGGTTCAAGGACTTCTTAAACTGTCCCTCCCCTGGCCCTGACCCAATGAGCTGAGGGCTCCAGTAAGTTTAAAAATAATGATATCAAAAACTTACTATCTGTCAGGCACTGTGCTAATACTAAGGATAGATAGAAAGACAAAAGACAGTATCTGCTCTCAGGAAATCAGCTTAATGAGGGAGGCAGTATGCAAACAACTCTGTAGAAGCAAGATTTATACTGGATAAATGAGACATAATCAACAGAGAGAAGGCACCAACATAAAGCGGGATCAAGAAAGGTGGGGAAGGTGGAATTTGAGCTGATACTTGAAGTAAGCCAGGGAAATTAGGAGGCAGAGGTGAGGAGGAAGAGTGTTCTGAACAGGCGGACAACCAAAGACTGCCCAGAGTGGGGAGATGGAGTCATTTATGGGAGGAAGAACAGGGAGGCCAGTGTCACTGGATAGCTGAGTACTAGGGGCCTGAGAATATACAGTATAAGAAGGCTGAAAAAGTAAGAGGGGGCCAGATTGTGACAGGCCTAGAAGGTCAAGCAGAGAATTTTATATTTGATCTTGGGGGTGATAAGGAGTCCCTGGAGTTTATTGATTAGGGGGTGCCATGGTCAGAAATACCAAGGTCTCCCACCACTTTCTAAAATGTTCTGTCCTGTTAAACACCTTCACAGAGTCTAGATAAGCTGCTGGAAAGGTTTCATTATGTCTGTTATTGGGGGAGCAAGGGGTAGCCTTTCTTGAATTAATTTCCCAGATATGATTTCAAGTCCTTAAGAGAAGCTGGAGTTTGAGACCACCCTTGGTTTTCATGAATAACATCATGATAGAGTAGGAGAAGGCCTCCCCATCCATTCCTTGGAGGCAGGATAGAGACAGATACTGGGCTGGAGAGACCAAGGGAATTGACCCAAGATAGTTTTTCTCCTATCTTCATGATCCCTTGTTAATGAGATGAAAAAACAGAGGTGCAGACCCAATGCTACCCAATTCCCCACTCTTCTGGATCAGGAAATTTTGCACTCTCTACCTCCTCTAGTCTTTCATTGTCATCTCCAGTCTCCATAATGGTGCTGCTCTCCCTGAACCCTGGTTCTGGAGCAGTGGACCTCTATAATGACACAGAAGGAGCAGGAGATCTTTTGTCCTGAGCAGGGAGGGTGGGATGGGACACAATCCTCTTCCAGCAAGTGTAAATATTGTAGGGAAGCAGATAAAAGTCCCTCTGGTACTATCCATATTATTGCCCCTGCAGCCTGGCCTGACAACTGGCCTGGGCAATGACAGTCTCTTCAGGATTCTAACCTGCTCTAGAGCTGTCCTCCAGGAATCTGTCCCTCTTTTGAGCTTTGTCACCTGCACTGCCTCTGGGGGGAAGAGTATGTCATGTGTAACACCCATTCTCCAGGGCTGGGAAAGAGAGAAAGGATCTTCTAGAGACAGTCTGTTAGGGCCTGAGTAAGGGAAATCCAAGGGCAGTGGGATCTCCCAGTCCTAGCAGGGTGATGGCTGCTTAACCCAGCTGACAACTCAAAGAACAACCTGTTATCTGCTATGGGTGTACTAAGTAGGTGATGCCCCCATGTGGACAATCATCCAAACTACACCGTATTTAAATAGCCTCCCAGCTAGAAGTTAGTGAAACTTTTGTTAAGCTCTTACTATGTGCCAGGCACTGTGTTAACTGCAGGGGATACAAAGAAAGGTAAAAGTCCAAGGGGATGTCAACAGGAAAACAACTGTGTGCAAACAAGTTATATATAGGATAATTTGAAAATAACCAACAGAGGGAGGCACTAGAATTAAGGGGGAGTGGAAAAAGGCTTCCTGTAGCAGATGGGATTTTAGTTGGGACTTGAAGGAAGCCAGGGAAGCCATGAGTCAGGGATAAGGAGGGAGAGCATTCCAGACATGGGGGAGAGCCAGAGGAAATGCCCAGAGCTGAGATATAGAGTGTCTAGCAAGAGGGATAGCAGAGAAGCCAGTGTCACTGGATCACCAAGTACATGAAGGAAAGGGGAAAAGTCATGAATAAGGAGAATGAAAAGCAAGGGGGTCCAATAAGAGAAGGTCTTAGAAGGCCAAACAGGAATTTTAAATTTTATTCTGGAGGTGAGAGGGAGCCACTGGAGTTTATTGAGCAGGTGGGTGACGTGGTCAGATCTATGCTTTAGGAACATCCCTTTGACAGATGAATGGAGGATGGACTATAGTGGGGAGAGATTAGAGGCAGGTACACCCATCAGCAAGCTATTGTACTAGTGCAGGTGGAAGGTAGTGAGGGCCTGAATCAGAGCCATGGCAGGGTCAGAGGAGAAAATGTGGTATATTCAAGATGTTACAAAGGCAAAATTGCCAAGTTTTGGCAACAGATTAAATATGGGTGATGAGAGTGAGCACGACACTGAGATTGTGAGCCTAGGTGACTGGGAGGATGGTGGTACATCACCACAATAGGGAGAGAATACACATCTGTGGGGGAATGACCACAGAAAAGGGCAAGGATGAGGAGGAACTAAGACTTTGGTTTAGGCTCAGTTCTCATGTGGGCAAAAGTGGAAAAGAAGGCTAGAAAAGGAAATGGGGGTAGAGGTGGAAAAGGCCTTGATTTCTAGACTAAAGAAGTTGTTCTTTATCTAAACAGCAATGGAGAGTCATGGGGTGAGCTGAGTGTTTTAGAGAAGAGAAAATTTTAAACCACAGATAGCAGTTAGAAGGCCACTGCCGATGCTGAAGCTTGAGCCATCATGCCTGGCCTCTGGTGCTTGGCAGAGAGACATTTTGTAGACTTTCATCCTGGTAGGAAGGACTGAGCTGAGTAGGGCATTTAAAGACATGGAGATGAACTCAGGAATTATCAGCATAGATAGCTCACAGTGTCAAAGAAGTAAAGAGGGGTCAGAGGCTCCAGACATGTCCAAAATTCAGAAGCACAATGTCAGGAATTTGGTAAGATAAGGATCTAAAAGTGAGAAAATGTTAGAATGCATTTTCCCACTTTTAGATCCTGAATTCACCAAGAGAACAGGGAAATGTCTAAGAAACCAGGAGGCTAAAGACATTTGAGGTCCTTCCAAGGGGTCCAGATCCAGTCTGAATCACTTGAATTGGTGACCACATTGGTGTCATTCTGAGCCCCAATATCTGAGGCCAATCTTTTCCCCCTTCCCTCTAATCTCTTATTCTTCTGAATGAGCTTTATGGGTAATTCTCTCAAACTGTCTCCTTATCTGCACAAAATCCCAGGATTTGCAACTTAGAGATCATCTAGGCCAATTCTCTCATTTTACAGAGGAGGTTACTGAGGCTACCAAATTAGCGACTTAGCAAAGGTGACATAATTGTAATTACTAGGGTAATGTAGTTAGTATGGTAAGCTGCTATATTAGTGAGGGGGAGGATATTTGAGGATTAAAGGGTTTTAAATTAGGTGGTCATGGCATGGTTGGAAAAGCTGGAGCAGAGATGAGACAGTGGAGAGGAAACATCAGCAAGGTTTTCTGACTTGTCTGTGAGAGGTGAGGGAAAGAGAGATACCCAAATTATTCCAGATGTTCTATAGCTTTGTGTAAGGCAGAATGGCAGTGTCATTCTTAGAAATCAGGAAGTCAGGAGGAAGATTTAATATCAGAGACAAGATGACAACTTTTTGCATTTTTAGTTTGAGGTGCTTGGGAACAGCCAGGTAGAAATGTTTCATAGAGACATTTGACAAAGAGTTGGAAACTAAGTCCTCTTGATCAGGAGGTGGCATGTTTCACCATTAGTCCTCTGGAATTATGGTTGGTTATTATGGTGATCAGAGTTCCTCTGTCTTTCAAAGTTGTTTGCCTCCAAACTCATCCTGTCATCTTGCTTTCAAACCAAAAATTATGATTTGGAGGAAGTTCTGCTCTGAGGCCCTACTCTCTTGATTGATGACTAAACCCTCAGAGTTGTTGTCGTTCATACATTTCAGTCATGTTTGACTCTTTGTGACCTTATTTGGAGTTTTCTTGGCAAAGATACTGGAGTGGTTTGCATTTCTTTCTCCTGCTCAGATGAGGAAACTGAGGCAAACAGGTTTAAATGACTTGCCCAGAGTTACACAGCTAGGAAGTGTCTGAGCCTGGATTTCTACCCAGGTCTCTCCACTTCACTCACTGCTGAGGTCCCTGACTTTCAGAAAAAGTCCTGTCAGGCTTCTCTGCAGCAACTTCTCCACAACCCCCTTGCCAACTTCTTCATAGAGATGCACCTACCCTTTCCTCATAGTTCTTCCCCACTCCCCAAGGTAAAATCTGGATCCAAGAGATGTGACAAAATCTACTTTTCCATTGTTCCTGGATGAGCCACATTTATCTACTCCCCTGTGGTTACACTTACCACCTTCAGCCCAGTGTCCCTCCCTAGCCATGACTGCCCTGAGATTATAGAGGAAATGTATTATTAGAAAGAAAGTTGGATGGGTCGTATGGGTAACTTCAAAATATCCAAAGACCCACAGTTATTCCTCCAGCATGTAGGGGTAGGCCTTCTATAGAGTATCTATGGAAAAATCACAAAAGAGGAGCAATGGCTGGGTTATGCTCCATGCTGTTGGAGGGAAGACCCACTGGGATGAGATCACAGATGCATCAGAAAATCAAAGCAACTTCTACTGATATGGTCTCTCTTGTTACAAAATGCTGTCCATATACAATCCTTTCTGACCTTCACCACGAGTCTATGAAAAAGGCAATGTCATTTTTATTGTCTCCATTTTACAGATAAAGAAATTGGTTCAGACAGAAGTGATTAGCACAAGGTCTCAGAGTCATCAGCACAACTGGGATTGGAAGCTTGTATTCTGACTACAGAGACAGTGTGGTCCAATGCTGCCTCCTGGATATTTTAGGCCCAATGTCTCTAAGCTCTCTTAAACACATGTCCAAAACTGAGCTCATTGCTTTCCACCCAAACCATACCTCTTTCAGACTTTCCTATTCCTAATGAACATAATGCAATTCTTCTAGTCTCATGCTTCATGGCCTTGGTTTTATCATCAATCCCTCTCTCTCTCTCCTCCAACGGACTCACTGCCACAACGTCCCTTACATTTGGTGAGTGAAAGATGAAATGACCAAGGAAACAAAGGTTCAAGCTTCTGAACATAATCAATTTATTCAGAAATGTATGTCAATTACTCAACAAACCAGGACCAGACCTCCCCAGCTTATGGTTATGTATATATGTATATGCATATACACATATTCCAAAATTTGGTGGGAGACAGATTTTTATATGTTAAAAACAATTAATTAAATAAGGACAATGAATTTAAAAGGAACAATATAATATTAGGTAACTTGAATTCTAACTGGAGGAAGGATTAGAGACTTTCAAGTTGGGAAGGAAAATGCAAACAGGTGCAATTCCCTGAAATCAGAAAAGGAGATGTCCCCTTACCACCCCCCCCCAAGTGTTTGTGAACAATCAAAGGAACATGGAAACAATAACTGATAAGACAGATGGGTTGCTTAGGATGTACAATTGTGAGAAAACTCCTCGCCTCAATCTCTGCATCTGCCCTTGTTTCTGCTCAGCATAACCTTGGGCCTTAGTTAAGGGTCTCTAAGTATCAGGGAGAGGTGGTCCAGCTTCCCAGCTGTGCAGCACTAGGTTCAAACAATGAAATAAGGATTTCTCCCAATTCCCGCAACTGAATACAATTTTCTCACAAAACAGATATTGGACTCTGCCCACAATCAAATAGAAAGGGAACTAAGCTATCTCCACATCTGAGTCACAAGATGGAGTCAGTGTGGTTCACCCAATTCCCACAATTCAACACTTGCTGAACTAATCTCAATTTCCTCCTACATACAACCCTTTCTGCTCCTATGGTCACCATATGAGCAGACCCTCATCACTTCTCACCCAGATTATTATGATGGCCACCTAATTGCTCTCCCTGCCTCAAGTCTCTGTTCACTCCAGACTATCTTTCACACACCTAAAAATGTGTTTTTCTCTAAGAGTAAATCTGACTAAGTTACTCCTCTCCTCAATAGACAGCAGTGGATCCCTATTGCTTCTGTGATCAATTAGAACTTACTCTCTTTACACCTTCACAATCTGGCTGGAACCCTAACTTATATGACAATCCTCCTCTTTCTGTACTCTGTGATCTACCCAAACTTGCCTTTTCCTCACACATGGAACCATCTCCCATCTCTGGCCTGGACCTTTGCCCCAGCCATCCCCAGTTCCTGGAATACACTCCCCCTTTCCCTCTGCCTCATGGATCCTCTCTTCTTTCAAGGCCCAGCTCAAGCACCACTTTCTAGGTGAAGCCTTTCCTGATCCCCCCAAATGTCAGTGTCTTCCCTCCCTCCCTCCCTATCTTCTCCTCATGAGGATTCATGCTGTCTACACTTTTATGGACATTTGTCACTCCCATTTGAATGTAAAGCTAAAGATTTTTCCATTCTCTATATTTGTATTCCCAGTACCTAACATGGTGCCTAGCACACAGGAAGCACTTAATAAATGCTTGTTGATTGGCTGACTCTCTTTGGGGAAGTACAGCAGTGCACAGAGAAGGAAGGAGTGTTAAGTACAAAGAAAGCAAGGAATCTATGAGTTTGGGGTAGGGCAGAGGGCATGCCAGGCATGAAGGCTGTTCACAGGTGTGGAAGTGGGAGATGAAATGCTGCATTTGGGGAGCAACAAGTAGGCCAGTGTGACTGAAATATAAATCATGTGTGAGAAGGAATAATAGGAGATTCTGGAAAGGTAGGCTGGAGTCAGACTGAGGAGGGCTCTAAATGCCAAGGTTAGGGTTTTGAAATTTCTCCAAGGATCCATAGGGAGCCACCCACAGCTTCTTGAGGAGGTGACTTAAATGGTCAGATTTATGCTTTCTAAAAAATTATTTTGTCATTTGTGGGATGGATAGATAAATTATATCAATCAGTCAATAAGCATTAATTTAGTGCTTACTACATGCCAGGCATTGTGCTGAGTGCTAGTTTACATATAAAAACAAGTAATTTTCTGCCCTGGAGGAGCTTACCTTTTGGAGGAAGATGTAAGAACATGCCCAGGAGGGGTGACTGGGGGAGGGATACCTGGTCCAGCAGTCACAGGAATTGTGAGCAGAGCCATACATAGCATAGCAGATCATGCCCTTTTCAGTAACTAGGGTAATATTGATCTGATTGTTGCCCCCTGATCAAAGGGGAGAGAGGGGGTGTGACCTCTAGGTTATGGAAGTGTGTGGAGGGTCTGTCATCTGTCCAGGTCTCTAAAGAGGGGCTGGGGAGGGGGATACAAAGATATTCTGGAGGGATAAGGATCAGAGACTTGGTGAACTTGGATAAGGAGGATTTGTGATGGTTGTTGGATAAAATTTCCTGGGAGTGTTTGCACCAGGCTGGGTGCATCGAAGAGGCAGCTATGACAGACAGGACCGGTCTGGGAACCTGAAGGTCTGGGTTCTAGTCCTGCCTCCATTCCAGATTTGCAGTGTGACCTCGGAAAAGTCTCTTGACATTTCTGGGCCTCAGAGAGGGTGGGGCTGAGAATGCGCAGGAGGGGCAGCCGGATGTTGGCCTTGTTTTCTTTGGTCAGTCCCAGGTTGTGGTGAGTGATTCGAGGACGGGGGTGTCCGTCAGGGCTGATTTTCCCTCACCCCACCCCCACCAACCCTCACCCCATCTCCACCTCAGAGCACTTCACCGAGCATGCTAAGTCCGAGTCTCACTTTGAGAACGGGACGGAGCACATGAGGTTTGTGGATGGATACATCCACAACCTCGAGGAGTTTATGCGGTTTGACAGCCACGTGGGGGAGTACGTGGCGCTGACGGAGCTGGGATGTCCCAGTGCTGAGTATTATAACAGCCGCAAGGAGATTCTGGCAGACACTGGCGGCGGTGAACTGGTTCTGCAGGGTCTACTGCAAGGTGTCTGAGCTCTTCTCAGTGCACAAGAGCGGTGAGTGTGCGTCCCCGGGAGGAGACGGAGGGACCAAGGGAGCCAAGCAGGGACCCAGGGAGACAGAGAAGGGATCGTGAGAGGGGCATGGGTCATGGGGAGGGGGCAGAGCAGGGAGGGAAGAGAAGAGAAGGGGCTGGAAGGGAGCGCAGAGGGAGAGGATAGCGGGTGGAGGTAGTAATGGGAGGGGGACAGGTGGGGAGGAGAGAAGGGGTGTCACAGGAGCAGATGCGGAGACAGGGGCCCCCAAAACAGGGAAAAGATAAGGAAAAGAAGGGATGAAGGGAGGGGGAGATGATAGATTGGGAGAGAAGAGGAGATGGGACCAAGAGGGAAGGGAGATGGGGGGGTTATTAAGGACAAAGAGAGGGATGAAAGGGAAGGAAGAAGAATTGGGGAGGGGATTGAGATAGAAGGAAAAAGAAGGAAGGATGAGAGGGAGAGGAGGTAGAGAAGTGAGAGAGGAAGA
Organism: Vombatus ursinus; assembly: GCF_900497805.2. Classification (NCBI taxonomy): domain Eukaryota; kingdom Metazoa; phylum Chordata; class Mammalia; order Diprotodontia; family Vombatidae; genus Vombatus; species Vombatus ursinus. The sequence goes on along the minus strand of NW_020954604.1, from coordinate 12,270,509 downwards.
TAGGCAACAGAGATGATGGGATGGAATTAGGAGCAGAAAAACTGGAGATGAGTGAAGGGGACTGGGAGGGAAGAGAGAGGAGAAGAAAAGGAAGAATGAATGGGAGAGAACGAGGGTAGGAACACAGGGAAGGGGGAAGAAGTGCTGGAGAGGGAAGGGAAGAACCCTCTTATAGCAGCATGGATTTTGGTTCCTTGAGTCCGTTTTCCTCCGTCAAATTTAGGTGGGTTTTTTTTCTCTCTTCCAATTCTAGTGGGGATCAATTGCAATGGGAACAAGCTAAAAACCTTTCACCAATAAATAACTCACATTTATACAGTGATAAATGGTTAATAGGCAGCTAGGTAGCAGAATAGAAAGAGTGCCAAGCCTGCAGTCAGGAAGACTCATCTTCCTGAGTTCAAATCTAGTCTCAGACACTTAATAGCTGTGGGACACTGGTTGTCACTGTTTGCCTCAGTTTCCTTATCTGTAAAATGAGCTGGAGAAGAAAATGGCAAATCACTCCGATATCTTTGCCAAGAAAATCCCAAATAGAGTAATAAAGTGTTATACACAATTGAAAAACGAGAGAACAACAACAAAATAATTAATATTAAATCCTCCAAGTCTTGAGTGCCCAGGCTTCATGAACCTTTTTGAGTTGTAAATAAAAGTGTTCCTTTTTTTATCTCTAATCTAAGCTCAGAAGAGGCTTTCCAAGCTCTACTCTCTCTTGTCTCAACCACATTCTCTCTCTCCCTTCCCCCTCCCATCTTTCTCTGATAACACAAACTCTTACAACTGACGTCTCATCACTGAAAGTATCTTTCTCCAGAGACCCAGACATATTTCTGCTTCTCCCAGGACCCCTGGGCTTTGACTCAGGATGCTCAGGTTTCTATTTGGTCAAGATGTTACCCACAGGTGTCCTGATTCAGAATTTCTTCAAAAGACTGATAGCGTCTCCTGATATTATAAATCTCTCTTAAAATAGTTTATTACCTACACCTATGATCTACTTTTGGAAATAATCCATTGCAAAGTATTCATTTATATTGAGAAAACTCTCCTGCTAATTTCTTCCCATGTCTCTGAATCCTGATGAGCTGGGGCTGTGATGATTCAGCACCATGGACTCCTGGGCCTACTTCCTGCTAGTTCAGACTTCTAGTCTTACGGGGAGCTTAAATGTTTACTGTGATGCCATTTCTGGTTCTGGGGAGAAGAGGAGACCTGAAACTGTTTATGGATCAGGTGACAGAGGTAGGGGCTGCACTAGGAAGACTTGCTCTGGCTCCCTCACTCAAGATCTTTCTTTTTTCTTCCAGTTATGCCTGAGGTGATTGCGTATCCATCAAAGATGGCCCCCCTGGGACTCCACAACCTGCTTGTCTGCTCTGTCAGTGGTTTCTATCCTGGAAACATTAAGGTCAGGTGGTTCCTGAATGGGCAGGAGGAGACAGCAGGGATTGTGTCCACAGGCCTCATCAGCAATGGAGACTGGACCTACCAGATCCTTGTGATGCTGGAAATGACCCCCAAGCGTGGAGACATGTACACCTGCCAAGTGGAGCACTCCAGCCTTCAGAGACCTGCCATGTTGGGTTGGAGTGAGATAGAACTCCCTCACCCTCCAGTTCTAACATTGCTCAGGACATGGAGCTAGCTTTGAGATCCCCTCAGTGTGTGCCCTGTGCCTTGTTTTCTTCTGCCCTGGGCTAATACAAACTCTTTCCCCTCCACTTTTTCCCGACCCTTGAATGGCAATGCTGACCTAAGAGCTATGGAGACCTAGAACCTTGTCAGCCTCCTCACTGGCCCCAGCCCTGGGAGCTGGCCTCTTTATCAGACTCTGTGATCAGCCTATAGACCCCTTCCCCTGGGGTAGGGGGGCTATGCTTTGAGACAGATTGATGTCACTGTCCCTGGATGAGCTTTCAGTTCCTGAGTCCTGAAAAGTCCTTTGCACATCCACCCCTTCCTTTCTTAGACAGGATTTAGCCCCTTCTCAGGCTCCTCTCAGACCCATCTGCTCCCCACATGGGGCTGGCTCCTGGAGGAAAAGTTTTGATCCTTGGTGTCTTCTCCCCAGAAGCACAGTCTGAATCTGCCCAGAGTAAGATGCTGAGTGGAGTTGGGGGCCTCGTGCTGGGGCTGATCTTCTTTGGGGTTGGCCTCATTGTCCACAAGAGGAGTCAGAAAGGTGGGATACTCTGGAGAAAGCCCTATGGCCCCTCCCCTCCATGATCTCCTCCAGGAGAGAGGATATTTGATTGTGTCAGAAATCTGGCCCCAGGTCAGGGGTGAAGGGATGCTCTGGCTCTGGAGTCATGTTTTCCTTCCCTAGGAACTTGTAGAAGGTGGTGAAGGGGCCAGATCCCAGGGCTCAAAGGTCTTAGGGAATTTCATATTTACTAGGAGAGACAGACTGGGGAGGGGTCTGAGGTTCCAGGTTTAGACCCTCCCACATGCTTCTCTTTCTCTTCTCATCCACTCACACAATTGTAGAAGGATGGATAAAACATCTATTACATGTTTCCTCTGTGGTGTAAGGTATTGGGCTAAGTAGTGTTAGGAGCCACCTGTCCCACAGTGCTCAGAACCTTGGTACACTTTGCTTCTATGACTCTAGGATTTACAAGGATTTGTATGTCTGTCTCTCTTCCTTACTTTCCCAGGAAATCAAGGTTCTCAACCAAGAGGTAAGATACTTCTACCCAGGTAGCATCAGGGTTCTCATAGCTACAGTCTCTGCCCAGTGGACACTTAAGTTAAGAAGAGACTTGGGGCGCCTTAGTAGGAAGAAATGGTTCTACTTGGGGGTTCAGATATGACTGTTCTGTGTCCTCTGCAGGGCTCCTGAGCTGGTCCCTGAGGCTGTGTCCCCTGGAACTGTTGTGTCCCCTCAGTCTCCCTCCCATGTTTGGAGGCCCCTGCTTGTGCCCAGAGCTCCAAGAGATTAGTTCTACTGACTCCTTCCCTGGAATAGCTCCTTCCCTTTACCTTTGTCTCTGTCTCAACTCTTTAGCATTTCCCCAGCAGAGTTTCAAACGGCCCTTCCACTGTCCTATATTCCTGAACAGGGTTTTATCCATTTAATTCCTTGAGCCTCTACCCTAACAAATGAGAAGACTGAGAATTAAGTGGTGCTTGGTGACACAGAGACAAATTGGCGGGAGCAGAGGGAGGAAACTTCAGCACTGGGGATTTGTAGAGTCTGTCAAAGTGTGAAATGCCTCCAGAGGTACAGATTGCAATCCATCCACACCTTTTCATCCTGGTTGCCTCTTGTCCATTTCCTTCAATAATTTCTGCAGAAGTTGATTAACCAGCATGTAGACCTTCCTCTACATTTCTTGATATTACAGAGATACTGGTGCCTTAATGGATGGTCTGCCCAGAAATCCTTAGCTTTCCCTCTGTGATGGGCTCACCTCATTCTGGTGATACATCTCTCTAATGCCTTTCCTTCTGTCACTCCTACTCAGTTCTTCTTGGTGTACTGTAGCTTGTGCTTGCTTATCATGTGCCTCTCCATTGAACTTTTTTAAAAATTAAAGTTTTAATGATACATTTTGTGTTTGCATTTATTCATTGCTAAATATATACCCTACCCCATTGCCTTTTCTCATAATGAAATTTTTACTCAAAAATTCCATAACGACTCTCACATTGATCACATATATCCAACAGTATATGCAACAATACATACCCATAGTCTTCTCACTTCTTCCATGAAATGTTTATTTTCTCTTCTCTGTGGCCAAGCTTGGTAACTCTAATTCCATAACATTCAACATCATTCCCCCCCACTCCATTTTGTAGTATTGAGTATGTTTCTTTGATGGTTCTGCTCACACTCTTCTGTATCAGTTCATTTAAGTCTTTCTATGTTTCCCTGAATTGTTCATTTTCATTCTTTCTTCTGTTACAACACAATTCCATTTCATTTATGTGCCACAATTTGCTTAGCCCTTTCTCAGTTGATGGGCATCTGCTTTGTTTCTACTTCTTTACTACCACAAAGTGTTGCAATGAATGTTTTGATAGATATGTGTGTCTGAGATTTTTTTCCTTATCTTTAACAACCTTGGCATATATATTAAGCTGTGGGATCTCAGGATCAAAAGGTATGGAGATGTTAACACTTTTGAGCATAATTCCAAATTGTTTTTCATGATTGTTGTACCAGTTCACAGCTCCACAAATAGGCATCAATCTACCTGTCTTTGTGTATTCCTTCCTACATTGACCATTTTCATGTGTATCACCTTGGAAGATTTGCTGGAGAAGAGGGGAAACCTTGGAGTTGTTTTAATTTCCATTTCTCTCATTGTAAGTGATTTGGAGCAAACTTGAGAACTATTAATTTCCTTTGACCACTTATCTACTGGCGAAGACTCTTGGACTTAGAGATTTGTGTTCATTCCTTACATGTCTTGGTTAATGGACTTTTATCAGAGACAATTAAGGCAAAGACATTCTCCCTCATCAACAATTATTCTAGCTGTTGATGTTGTCATGCAAAGGCTTCTCAATTTTCGGTAATCAAAACTGTTTTCTCCTCTGGGTTTCTTCAAATTCTGATTTAGTTAACAATTCTCCCCATTGGCCACAGTTATGAAATCTACTTCCAAGCATTTCCTGGAACTTTGGTAGAAGTTTGTTAGCTTTTTATTAGTGACAATTACTGAGTCCTATCTAAGATTCCCCCTGTGTTAGTGCTATTTGAGGTAAGTAGAAGGAAATTGTTAAAAAATCATCACACCATTTACCCAAAATGCTCAGGAGGAAATGCTTTCTAAATGAGTGATTTTTTTTGAGGTCAGTTCATTGCCATGCAAGGGGTAGGGATGCCCAGAATTCGCCTTTACTTAATGAGGTTTACTGGAGATCGTTCTTGACCAGCAGAAGTGTCAGCATGGGTGAAAATGAGGATGCTGGGGCAATTGTTCTCCATCCAAGTTGGGCTCTTCTCCCTCTTTGAAGAGTACAGAAGCCTGTCAGTGTGAGAGCAGTAAATGGGAGCTGGGGAGATGTGGCAGCTCCCTAAAGGGCTGGTAGGGGATGACACACCCAAGATTGCCCAGCTACTTTTCCTTTTTGGACAGAAACAATATCATCTCTGAGCAATGTTTCAGTTTTCAGATTCCCATAGATTCTAATCCATTGGAATGTTTATCTTTTTTATCTCCACCAATGAATATTTGGAAGGATGCAGACATTTGTTATTATTCCTAGCATCTAGGCTGCCAAACTCCTTTATTTGGCTCAGTATGAATCTTATCTATGAAATCATCATTTTTGGAAACAAAGATCTCAAAAATTTAGAGATGTAAGGTAAAGCAGAAGAAAACAATAAATCACGCAGGGAAGTAAGAAACTAAATGATTGTTAGGAGCACGTGAATCCCAAGAGAGTTCTCTTTAATCTATAAGTAACCTGTCCATTTCCAAGAAAATTGCCCTTTGTGCATGTTCTTTGATGAGAAAGCAATAAACCATGGATTCAAGGAATTCATTGTTTTCTTTGCTGCATTTTCTAGCAATCAATGCCATTTGATTATCTATTATAGATCTAGAGTTGGAAGAGACCTCCGAGGCCATCTAGGCTAAACATGTCATTTTATAGAGGAGGAAGATGAGACAAGATTAGTCAAATCAATAAGTAAACATTGATTAAGTGCCTTTTGTGTGCCAGGCACTGTGGTTAAGTGCTGAGGATACAAAGAAAGGCAGAAAACAATCCTTGCTTTGAAGGAGTTCTCTTTCTAAAAGTCAAATGGGATTTTATTTTTGTTCCTGTAGGTAATAGAGGGCTACTGGAGTTTATTGAATAGGATAATAACATGGTCATATTTATACTTTGTTTTTTTAAATAGTATTTTATTTTATTCTGATTACATGTAAAGACAATTGTCAATGTTTTTTGAATTTATTTATTTATTTATTTTTAGTTTTCAACATTCATTTCCACAAATTTGAGTTTCAATTTTTCTCCTATCTCTCCCCTCTCCTTACCGCAATATGGCATGCATTCTGCATACCCCTTCCCCCAATCTGCCCTCTATTCTATCATCCCCCTCCACTTCTCTTATCCTTCTCCCCTTCTATTTTCCTATAGGGCAGGAGAGATTTCTGTACCACATTGTCTGTATATCTTATTTCCCAATTGTATGTAAAAACAATTAACACTCATTTTTTAAACTTTGGGTTCCAAATTTTCTCTGTTCCTCCCTCCCCACCCACTTTCATTGAGAGGGCAAGCAATTCCATATAGGTTATACATGTGTAGTCATCATGCTGTGAAAAAATAAGTATATTTCCCTTCTTCCTATCCCACCCCCCCACACATTCTATTCTCTCTTTTGACCCTGTCCCTTCTCAGAAGTGTTTGCTTCTGATTATCCCCTCCTCTAACCTGCCCCCCCTCCCGTTATCCACCCCCCCCCATCCTCTTCTCTCCTATTTTCCTGTGGGGTAAGATAGATTTCCGTACCAAATTGGGTGTGTATGTTATTCCCTCCTTAAGCCAAATCCAATGAGAGTAAGATTCACTCATTCCCTCTCACCTTCCCCCTCTTCCCCTCCAGTGTAAAAGCTTTTTCTTGCCTCTTTTATGTAAGACAATTTGCCCCATTCTACCTCTTCCTTTCTCTTCCTCCCAGTACAAGCCATTCTCACCTCTTGATTTTATTTTTTAAATATCATCCCTTCATATTCAACTCATCCTATGCCCTCTGTCTAGATGGATAGATAGATAGATAGGTAGGTAGGTAGATAGATAGGTAGGTAGGTAGATAGGTAGGTAGATAGATAGATAGATAGATAGATAGATAGATAGATAGATAGATAG
>NW_020954604.1:12159166-12263662 GCF_900497805.2 Vombatus ursinus | reverse complement strand
TAGATAGATAGATAGATAGATAGATAGATAGATAGATAGATAGATAGATAGATGTAGATAGATACAGATATACATAGATAGATAGATATAGATATAGATATATAGATATCTGTCTATATATATATTCCCTCCAACTACCCTAACATTGGGAAAGGTCTCATGAGTTACAAATGTCATCTTTCCATTTAGGAATTTAAACAGTTCAACTTTAATAAGTCTCTTGTGATTTTTCTTTCCTGTTTACCTTTTCATGCCTCTCTTGAGTATTATATTTGAAAGTCAAATTTTCTATCTAGCTCTGGTCTTTTCATTAAGAATGCTTGAAAGTCCTCTATTTCATTGAATATCCATTTTTCCCTTGAAGGATTATACTCAGTTTTGCTGGGTAGGTGATTCTTGGTTTTAATCTTAGCTCCTTTGCCCCTGGAATATCATATTCCAAGCCCTCTGATCCCTTAATGTAGAAACTGCTAAGTCTTGTGTTATCCTGATTGTGTTTCCAATATACTTGAATTGTTTCTTTCTGGTTGCTTCCAATATTTTCTCCTTAATCTGGGACCTCTGGAATTTCACCAAAGTATTCCTAGGACTGTTCCTTTTTGGATCTCTTTCAGGAGGTGATTGGTGGATTCTTTCAATTTCTATTTTGCCCTTTGGTTCTAGAATATCAGGACAATTTTCCCTGATAATTTCTTGAAAGATGATGTCTAGGCTCTTTTTTTTATCATGGCTTTCAGGTAGTCCAAAAATTTTTAAATTATCCCTCTTGAATCTATTTTCCAGGTCAGTTGTCTTTTCAAGGAGATATTTCACATTGTTTTCTTTTTTTTTTCATTCTTTTGGTTTTGTTTTATAATGTCTTAATTTCTCATAGAATCATTAGCTTCCATATGCTCCATTCTAATTTTTAAGAAATTATTTTCTTCAATGAGCTTTTGGACCTCCTTTTCCATTTGGCCAATTCTGCTTTTTAAGGCATTCTTCTCTTTGTTGACTTTTTGGATTTCTTCTGCCATTTGGGTTAGTCTATTTTTAAGGTGTTATTTTCTTCAGTATTTTTTGGGTCTCCTTTAGCAAGCTGTTGCCTTGTTTTTCATTATTTTCTTGCATCACTCTCATTTTTCTTCCCAATTTTTCCTCTACTTTTCTTATTTAGTTTTCAAAATCCTTTTTGAGCTCTTCCATGGCCTGAGACCAATTTATATTACCCATGAGCAGCTGATGGTTTTCCAATTATTTAGATCCGAATTTATTTGTGTGAAAAGTGTTTTGTAGTTGTGTTCATATAATTCCTGGGTTTGTTTTGGCAGGTAGACTCCCAAATATTTTATGATGTCTACAGTAACTTTAAATGGAATTTCTCTTTCTATCTCTTGGTGTTGGGCTTTGGTAATAATATATAGAAATGCCAGTGTTTTATGTGAGTTTATTTTATATCCTGCAAATTTGCTAAAGTTGTCTATTATTTCATGTAATTATTTACATGATTCTCTAGGATTTTATAAGTATACCATCATATCATCTTGAAAGAGTGATAGCTTTGTTTCTTCCTTGCCTACTCTAATTCCTTTATTTTCTTTTTCATCTCTTATTGCTAAAGCTAACATTTTTAGTACAATTTTAAAGAAGATTCCATTTATTCCTGTGCTTTCTAGTGGTTTTTTTTTAATAGGAATGGGTGTTGTATTTTGTCAAAAGCTTTTTCTGCATCTATTGAGACAATCATATTATTTCTGTTAGTTTTGTTATTGATATGGTCAATTTTGCTGATAGTTTTCCTAATATTGGACCAGCCCTGAATTCCTGTTATAAATCCTACCTGGTCATAGTGGATTATTCTCATGATAAGTTGCTGTAATCTTTTTTTAATATTTTATTTAAATTTTTTATATCTGTATTCATTAGGGAAATTAGTCTATAATTGTCTTCTCTGTTTTGACTCTCCCTGGTTTAGGTATCAGTACCATATTTGTATCATAAAAAGAATTTGATAGGATTCCTTTTTCACCTATTTTCCCAAGTAGTTTATATAGTATTGGAATTAATTGTTCTTTAGTTCAATAGTTTTCTTAATTTCAATTTTTAAAATCCTTCCTTTGGTTTTCAATATTTCTAATTTGGCATTTAATTGGAGATTTTTAATTTGTTCTTTTTCTAGCTTTTTTTATTTGCAAGCCCAATTCATTGATCTCCTTTTTCTCTATTTTATTCATGTAAGCATTTACAGATATATAACTTCCCCTGAGAACCACTTTTGCTGCATCCCATAAGTTTTGGTATGTTATTTCATTACTGTTGTTCTCTTGGATGAAGTTATTGATTGTTTCTATGATTTGTTGTTGTTTGACTCACTCTTTGAATTAGATTTAGTTTCCAATTAATTTTAATTTATCTTTCCATTACCCTTTATTATATATAATTTTATTGCATCATGATCTGGAAAGGATGCATTTAATATTTTTGCCTTTCTGCAGTGGATTATGAGGCTTTTATGCCCCACTATATGGTCAATTTTTGTATAGGTGCTATGTACACCTGAGAAAAAGGTATATTCCTTTCTATTCCCATTCAGTTTTCTTCAGCAGTCTACCATATCTAACTTTTCTCAAATTCTATTCATCTCCTCAACTTCTTCCTTCTTTATTTTGTAGTTAGATTTGTCTAGTTCAGAGAGGGGGAGATTGAAGTCCCCTACTAGTGTAGTTTTGTTGTCTATTTCTTCCTGTAACTCCCTTAACTTCTCTAAGAATTTGGACGCTATAAATGACTATTGTTTTCTTTTAATCTTTGTTCCATGAACTCTCACTGGTTGGAAGAGGGCTTTGTTCAGAAATGAATATAATGTAAAGACAAAAACATCAAAAATAAAATTATTTTTCAGACAACATGAATTGAAAAGGGCCTCAAACATCTGGAAATCTTAAGGAATATATCATTCTGGACAGGAGACTTTCTTACACAGCTAAAGGTTTATCCCATAATGCACTAAAGTTTATAAATTGTATTATTTATTTGCCTGCTTTAAATAAGTAAAAATGCTTTGCAGACCTTAAAAAGCACTATGTAAATGTTAGCTGTGTTCATAAATAAAATATCTTGTATATTTAAAAAAAAAGAATTTGGATGCTATACTACTTGGTGCGTATATGTTTACTAACGATATTATTTCATTGTCTATGATAGCTTTTAGCAGGATGTAGTATCCTTATCTCTTTTAATTAGATCTATTTTTGCTTTTTTGTCTGAGATCAGGATTGCTACCCCTGTTTTTTTTTCTTTAACTCCAGCTGAAACATAATATATTCTACTCCAGCATTTTACCTATACCCTGTGTGTATCCCTCTGTTTCAAGTATGTTTCTTATAAACAATGTATTATAGGATTATGGTTTTTAATCCATTCTGCTATCTGCTTCCGTTTTATGGGTGAGTTCGTCCCATTCACACTCACAGTTATGATTACTATCTGTGTCTTTCCCTCCATATTATCTCCCCCCCATTTACGCTTTTCTTTCTCCTTTCTCCTTTTCCCTCCTCACTAGAGTTTTGTTTTTGACCACCTTCTCCCTCAATCTGCCCTCCCTTCTATCAGCCCCCTCCCTTTGCTTCCCCTTTTCCCTTTCCATTTCTTTCTTCCCTTCTCTTCACCCCTCTCTTTTCTTTTCCCTTTCCTCACCTACTTCTTATAGGGTTCATTAGATTTCTGTACCTAACTGATTATGTTATTCCCTCTTTGAACCAAATCTAATGAGAGTAAGGTTCAAACAATGCTCATCTCCTTTCCTTCTTTCCCTCTACTGTAATAGGTTTCTGTACCTTTTGATGTGATGTAATTTATCCTTTTCTGCTGCCTCCTTTCCTGCACTTTTAAAGTACAGCCAAATTCCAAGGCCTTCTCATTCTACCTCCCACCCAATACTCCATCATCTCCTGTCTCCATGTCTTTTCACTGGCTGTCTCCCAGGCTTGGAATGCATTCCTTCTTCATTACTGTCTCCTCAAATACTTTCCTTCAAGACTTAGCTCACATTCCACCTTCTACATGAAGCATTTCCTGCTAGTGCCCTTCCTCCAAAAACTATCTTTCATTTTCTTTCAATGTGTATGTATGCATGTATGTATGTATGTATGTACATACTCATAATGTGTGTATGTGTGTGTATGTATATGTATGTGTGTTTGTGTGTATGCATTGTTTCTCTTGATGGAAAGTAAGTACCTTGAGAGCAGGGATTCCTGTTTTCCAACCTACCTAGTTAACTTGGGGTTTACTGGCTAGATTTCTTTCTCAAAGACCAAGCCTTAAACCCAATTCACTCTGGGTCTCATTGATTGGATAACAATAGGTCCCTGCCCTGCCCAAACACCACTTATTGGTTATTTTTTGGGCCCTACTGGCTCAGAGAGAATGTAAATTGTAATTGTTTCTCTTTTGGTTAGCAACCAGGGTCTTTCCTTCAGTTTGATTTTTGTTTGTTTTTGTGTTTGTTTGTTTATATTAAAAGGGCCATCCCTTGACTCACTTCTTAAAGAGGCTTATTCACTGAATGGACATTGCCTCACTCAAAGTGAGAACTTGAAAAGACCTTAGCTTAAAAAGGCTAAGGTCCCCCACTGCATCCTGGGCCATCTCCTGGTCATCTTGATGGACATCTAGCCACTGGACCCAGATGGCTCTGGAGAAGAAAGTGAGGTTGGTGACTTTGCATAGCCCTCCCTCACTCAAATCAAATTCAACTGTAAGTCATGTCATCATCTCCCTGATGTCATGGTCCTCTTTGAGGATGAAGGACAAATCACATTTGTTTGCTTTGTTTTGTTCTCTGTATGCCCAGTGCATGTCATACAATAAGCACTAAATAAATGCTTTTTAGTTGATGATATGCTTGCCACCTTCTGTGCTCATCCTCTCAGACATATAATTCCTTCTGTTTCATCTCTACTCAACACAATTCTACCTGTCTTTCTAGGTTTAGTTCAAATGTCACCACCTCCATTAAATCTTCCATAATCACTCCAGCCTGAAGAATCATAGTTATATGGTCTCTCCTCACTCTAATCCAATGCTCATACTTCACCCAAGGTGATTTTCCTAAAGGAAAGGTCTGACCATATCACTCTCTACTACCACCACTCTACCAGTTTAATGACTTCTGGTGGTCCCTGTTGGTTCTAGAAACAAATTGTCACTCTACTGTTAGGCACTTCAAATACTTTATTCCCAGACTATGGCCTCCCCTTCAAAACTCCTTTTCTTACATTCTACAGTGGAGGTGTCAAATATGACCCACAGGCCTCATGTGACAGACACCACTGCTGTGTGGCCCAAACCAAATTAAAATGTAATTGGGAAATATTTAATGAAATAAATAAAAATCCAATGCAAATAGATAATATCCATATGTTATTTTCTAAGTCAATGTGCAGCCCACATGGGGCCATTATTGATGGTTTAGTGGCCCCTCTTGCTATTTGCATTTGACACCCAAAATGATCTTCTACCAGTCCCCTATATGCAGTATACCATCTCCCATCTTTTGTCACCTGCCCTCATGCCTGGAATGCCCTCCATTCTTACCTGCCAAGTAGAATTCCTAGTTTCTTTCAAGACTCTGCTCAAACCCCAGCTACTACATGAAGCCCTTCCTTTGGGGCCCATCTACTCTAGTGCCTTTCTCCACACAACTACTTTGTATTTATTTTTTGAGTATTTTGAGTATAATTTTATGTGTGTGAGTGTGTATATACACATGTAATACTTGTTACACACGTGCATACACACCTACAGTCTGATAGAATGTTTACTCCTTGAATAAGAACTAAAGTTTCATTACTGTCTTTGTATTCCCACTACCTAGCAAAGTGCCTAGTACATAGTTAGGGCTTAATCAATACTTGTTTCTTGATTAATTGATAGAATGTTAGGACTAGAAAAGATTTTGGTAATTATTTGGTCTAATCCCCTCCTTGCCACCACTACTACACAAACACCATTTTATCATTTAGGAAAGTGAGGTTCAATACTTTGCCCAAGGTCATATGGAAAGGCACTTGCCAAAAGTAAAGTCACCATCAGCATTTGTGCAGCCCTGATCCTTTTTGCGATGTCCATGGCATGTATCACATCCAGCCTTGTTGTGCAGCCTTATGGGCCTGTACTTTTGTCTACCAGCAAGATTACAAACTCCTGGGAGCAAAGGCAACTTCCTGTACTGTTTAGTGAGCCCTACTGTCAGAGTGACTCTCATGGAGTAAATTCTCAGCGAGTATTGCTTAAGTAAGTGAAGGAAGCACGATGGTGCTCTAGTAGATAGAGCATTGGAGCTGGAATCAGGAAGACAAGTTCAAATTCAGCCCCTGACACTTGCTAGCTATGTGACCCTAAGCAAGTCCTTAAATTTTGTCTTTTTCAGTTTCTTTATCTATAAAATGGGAACAATAACAGCACTTACCTCCCATAGTTGTCTTGACAAGGATATAATATTTACTTTAAAAAAAAAATTTGCAAACCCTCAAACACCACATAAATAGTGAAGGAGCACTTAAGCTGAGCTCTCCACATCTTGGTCCAGCTCAGATCCTACCTGCTCCTTCATTGCCCATGCCATGCCATAGGAATACCCCCCTGCTTTCCCCTCTTTCTGTACTTCCCCTCTATACCACACACAGACAGTTGGGGAGAAACTTGGATCATTAGCAACGTTTTCGTGTAGGTCGAGTGCTTCTGATACTTTGTATTACCCACACCCCCAAGCACAGGGCTCAGCAGACAACAGTTACTTAATGAACACATCTACTTTGTATGACTGGTTACATGGGAGCACTGCCTCCTCATTCTACTAATGGCTGCCTCTAGGCTAGACTAAGTCTGGGAAACTATCCAAGAAGCCATGCTGAGGCTGAGATCCCACTGCTGTGTTTCCCTTGTTCAAGACCTGATTGTTCTACCCTGGACAGCTCCCTGTCTCAGGCTCAGCCCCTGGCAATAGGAGTTACACATAGGACACTCTACCTAGAGGGTTGTACTGCTCTAAACATCAAGAAATTGAAGGGTTTTCTAGAGACATTCTGGATGAGGGATCCAAGGCAGATGATTGACCTGATTAGAGAGGAGGTGACCAGTCTGGGGGCTAGGGCAGGCTGTAAAGGAGATGTTTGGGATAGCATTAAAGGGCCTTGGATCTGATCACTACCTACCTGTTAGGTTTACAGGATCATTAGCAACTGGTTCAACACCCTCTGGTTGGAGGGGTTTCTGTCATAGTCCAGAAGCCTCCCTATTGAGGACAGAGGACTTTTGACAATGTGGCTCCAACTTTTACCTTTCCAGTTTTGTTATATACATTTTTCTCCTCCCTGAACTTAATGGCCTCACCAAATTAATCTTTTTACTGTCTCTACACCACATTCAATTACTTGTATCCATGTTTTTGCATTAGCTGTTCCCTATACCTGGAATATACCCCCTTCTCTTAGAGTCCCTGACTTCCTTCAGGAAAAAAATCCAGCACTGTTTCTCCATGAAGTTTTCCATGATCCCCAGACATGCTAGTGCCTTACCTCCCTAAATTAACTTGTACTTATTTTTAGTTTATTCTGTGCAGAGTTCTATCTATACAAAGTGATCTCCTCTAAGAGACTCTAAGCCCTTTGAGGGAAGAACTAGTTTGGGTCTTTTCCCTTCCTAACCCCAGCATCAAGTATAGTGCCAGATGCATGGTAGGTACTTAATAAATGCTTATTGATTTGGTTGATTGGTGCTATCTTCATGCAAGAAGTCCTATGATCCAGATCCTGGGTTCAGGGAGCAGTAGCAAGGAGACAGGTGATAGAAGTGGCTGATGTGAAGTCAGGATGTATATCTGTCAATCACAACAGGAAATAATCCCTGACTGGAACAGAGAAGTAGAGATTTAGGAAATATTGAATCTGGAATATTTCTTTGGCTCATTAACAAGGGATTCTGAAGATGAAAGAAATACCATTCTAGGTCAACTCCCTTGGTCTCTCCAATTCATAGTTTGCCTCTGACCTGCCTCAGGGAAATGCATAGCAAAAATGCTTGCCATTACCATGTTAACCCAAAGACTAGGGATGGGTCTCAAATGCCTTGGTTTCACACAAAACTTTTAAAATCCTCTAATTCTTCCAGGGAGATGTAAGCAAAGCAGGAGAGTTTTTCCCTTATAAACACCAAAATTGAAATAAGTTTAGCAAATTAAGCCATCCATGGGAAGGTATTTAGAAGAACAGGAAAGTTTAGGTGGGAATTTGTTGGATAGGGTATAGACTCAGAGCCCCTGAGAAGAGATGGGTTTAGGGATGGAGAAAGGAAGGGGAAACAAGAGTACACCTGGCATGCAGTTAAAGGGAGGAGGGGAGTACAGGAATAGGAAGATGGGACTTTAGAGACTGGCTTCTTCCACTTTCCCGTATCTCCAAGTGCCAGCCTGCTCCCAGCCCTTCTTTGGTCTCAGCTTTATGGGGAGGAGCATTTCTCTTATTTCTCCACCTATCCTCTCTGGGGACCTACTGCTCTGTAGTTAGTTGGGCTTTCTCTGCCTTCAGTCACCAGGGAATTCAACACCATCAGGTTCATTATCAGAACTTCTGTCCACACACATTGCATCCTGGGGACAGAGAAAGGACAAGGGATACACAGGAATGGCAGTCAGTGTGGTCCCCAGCCCCCAGGAACTGCCACTAAAACTTCCAGAAGAAGAATTTAAGTGCTTTCTTATGTGCTCCAGGATTGAGCAACCTCAGAGATGGGAGAACCAAACTGGATCAGGACTGAGATACATCATCAGTTCCTAGACAGAGGTTTCATTGGAAGATTTTCTTTGAATACTTAAATTTTCCTTATGGAAAAAGAGAACAGAATTCCTGGAATCTCCTGGTTACCAAGGACCTCAGAGGTTACCTCTTCCCCAGACTATTGCAATAGTCTCCTCCTTGGTCTCCTTGCCTCCAGTCTCTCTCCCTTCTTGAATCCATTGCATAAAAGTGATTAAATTACATTATTGAAACATAATAATATCCCAAATACCTCCTGTGGCTCCCTGTTCTCCCTATAATTAAATACCAAGTCCCCTGTTTAGCATTTGAAGGCCTTTGTAATCTAACCCTGGACCTCTCCAGCATTTTGACACCTTCCAGTCTTTTATTAAAAATAGAACTACCCAATGAGCTTTCAGTCATCCTCTGATCTGCAGGTTGTCTGGAGCCTGCTGGTACAACCGCTCCAGCCCTCTCCCTAACCTGGCTCAGTTTCAGGGAAGTATTATCAATCTAGCTTGGAGATACATCCTCAGGGTGTATAAACATAAAACACATACAGATTAGCATAAAAGGAGAATAAACATATTAGCCCAGATTGAGTCTTATAGAGCATCAGGATACAATTCCCAAGGGTCAGGCCAGATCACACTTCAACTTGGTCAGATTACTTACCCAGTGTTATAGGATCCAGTTGTAACATAGTTAAGGAGTACAAATAGGGGTCCCTTGCTCTCCTTTCTTATAAAAAAGATATCCATGAATTATGTTGTGTGGTAGAAGGCCCTTTGGAGCCAATTTCTTATACAAACTTTGAGCAAGCATTTGTTTATATTGGAATTTCTGTTTTCCACAGTTCTGGATTGGAGATGGTAGCCACACTGTAGTATACATATATGTGTGTGTGTGTGTGTATATATATATATATGTATATTTATGTATGTATATATACATGTATATCATGAACCTTGAACTCCATGAACCCCACAAGCCCCAATTTGAAATAGTCTGCTCTAAGAAAGAGACAAATGAAATTGGGGTACAAGTGTCCACAGTTTATTTTCTCAAGTTAGCTTGACATGCATTGCATGGGAATTCAGCCCAAAACTGGGCCCTCCAAGGGGGCCAGTTCGGAACTGACTTGGTTTGGGATTTTGGGGTACACTATTTTATGCCCTTTGAAGAACAGGTGTTCCCAAAGGGTGCAAATCAACCGTGATTGGTTGACATATTAAGAGGTAGATCATATTAAAATGAGGTCTTGAGTCCGTGCTTTAGATCAAAGTCCTCAGGGGCCCATATTACCCACCATCAAAAGAAATACCACTCTCAGTCTTAGAAGTCTGCCTCCACTCAAACCTGAATAGGATAAAATCAATTCAAGCCTGGGTTTGGAGTTTGATCAAAATAAGAAGATTCAATGCAATCTCATTATCAGAGATGTCCTTCTGAAGAACTTTGGTCGGAAGGCTGACAGGTGGGGAGCTCTGAATCTTCAGTACATAGATTACCAAGAGAAACCATTTTTAACAATATATGTAAAAGTGGCACACATTTTATAAGTCAGATATTCCAATATATAAAATACAATATTTATTTTATATTTGTACTGTGCATTTATATGATATGTTTACAGAATATTATGTACATATATCATACAAAAAATTTCCATCTGACCAATGAAATGTGTACAATTATTACTTTCTAAAGTGAGTGGCAATCCGCAGCTCATAGTGAATTCCTTAAGGAATTTCTTAGCTATGTCAGTGGAGTCTGCATGAGCGTAAGGGGAGGCTTTTACTCATCCAGAGTCTTCAATTACATGACAGAGGGCAGACAGAGTGGTATTAATAAAAATATCAACAACAAATATTATTATGTATTATATTATATAAATAATAGATGCAATATTTAGGTAATTCAACACGCAAGTTTACAAATGGTCCTTGAGATGGACAGCTAGTATGGTTATTACCCATTGACCAACTTGAGGCCAAGTTCATTGGACAACAGAAACAATGCTTTTTTGTCAAGGAGGGTCAATCTGGAGCAGCCAACTTTCTCTGATTTCCACAAGAAAACTATTTCCACTTTGCTCTTGTGAACCAGAGTGAGACAAGGAAGAAAAGCAAGAAGTTATTTTGGTGCCCTCAAGTGGCTATCTGTGGGAAACATCAAGTTGTCACAATATAGAGAATATGATTCATCAAGGCAGCGATCTTTTTCTTTGTATGGTCTCTGATCTTGGAGGATGGCCAGATCCAAAAGGCTGACCAGGGATCACTGGTCTATGGATAGACAAATGAGAACAGAAGTAGGAGTCTGAGGGCTGGAAAAGGAAGGGAGAGAATGGGGTTTATTTCTTAAGTGTCTACTTAGCCAGGCATTTTGCTAAGAACTCTATAAATATGATTTTATTGGATTGAAAGGACCACTAATCCAGTGGAATGGGCTTACAGGTCATTTCCTCTAGTAATGTCCCACTAAGGGCTATAGGAGTCTTATAGTTTAGAAGTTTGAAGAGGGTTATACACTGGCATCTCACAGAGATTTCTTCATGGATAAAGGCTCCAGGTGAAGTCAGGAGTCTTACTGTTTTCTGTGTTCAATTAAAATCATGCACTGCACTGAAGTTTCAGCATTCCCAAGTTTCAGAACCCTTGCTCTCTCCTGCTTGCCCATGTAGATAAGTTGGCAAAAGGCAGATAATGATTGATCAAATTAGGTCAACATCATCTTCATGTGATCAGCCCAAATCTTCACCCTTTCACATTTACAGATGCAGCAATCCCAAAACTCTAAATGACATACATGGCCTTTGCATTTGATTATCATTATAGTCATGACTCAAAAGCACTAACTGGGCCTTCTCCCTTTCCTTTTCTATACTGGGGTTTCTATTGCCTTGAATCAGAGCACACAGTAGACACTGAATAGAAACACAGCCTACCAGATTAAAGTGAAATTTGAGAGTTCATTGAGCTCAGTCTCTAGTAGAGATTCCTAGACTAGCCAAAGGAAAGGACAGTTGTTTCTCTCTCCATCTTGAGGACAAATGTTCTCACATTGGCAAACAAACATTAGGATTAGACTAAAGACAGACAAAAAGAAATCAGTCAGAATCTACCTAACTAATCCTCTACTCCTACATGTGCAGAAAACGAAGTATGTGTCCAACCACAGAATGTGAATACCTAAAATTCCCTTTCTTCTCTCTATTAGTACAAAATAATCTTATAAAGTCTAATTCAAATGTCACATCCTCCAGAAAACCTCTGATTCCAGTTATCTAGAATACTCACATTTCCCTGACTTCACACAATGCATTTTGTACCTCTCCTATGTACTAATTTTTGGGAGTTCTTTAGGCATATATCTTAATCCCTTACAAGACAGTAATCTCTACAAATGTTGGGCCTTCTCTTGCCTAATCTCATTATCTCTCCCCAGTGTATCTCACACTTTGGTACTTTGACCATATTAGGAGTTTAAAAGAGCTCTGAAATGGAATTTTCTCTTCCTCAGTCAACAGTGTCTCCATAGACCTATCACTCTCAGAGGCCATGGATGCCTCTATGAAACTCACATCAATCAATTAAGAAGCATTATATTAAGGGCCTGTAACAGGCAAGGTACTATTCACCCGGGTCTCATCCGCCCCAAGAGGAGTGCCAGGCCCGGTTGTTGCCATCCTCCCAGAGGGATGAAATTGGCTTTTCCCAAGTGGCAATGAGACCTGCTTCCAAATTAGACAATCCTGTGGGATAGCATTGTGGGAGACTGGTGCTTGATGACCACAACGGAGGTGGAGATAATAGGAAATCAGAAATTTGGCCAGCCTGGGACTTCTCAACCATTGAACTAAAAAACAGAAAAAACTGGAGCAGGGTACCAGTGTGGAGTGCTACACCAGGCAGGAAGGAAAGGAGTCTAGAATCTAGCTGGAACCAGTTCTGTACTCACTGAAGTCACTTGGTGTAGGGACTGAGGCTAGTGAAATGTGAATTCCCAGTGTGGTGTGGGAAGAGGCAGAGACACCTTAGAATTCCAACCTTCAGGGGATTTGCCATCAAAAGAAAAGGAGTCAGAAACTGAATGAGAAGGGAACAAAAGAAAAAAGACTGAAGTTACCAGAGATCCCAGAAGAAAACTCTGTTTAAAAAAGTTGAGTGTGCACAAATATATCAACAGTTTAGCTATTAGTAACAGAAGGGAAGATGGCTTCTAAACAAACCCAGAAATCTCTGAGTAAATGTAACAAGACAAAGAAAAATGAAGCAACATGTGATGAGGCAGCAATAATTTTGGATTTCCAGGAGTGTATGGAATCACAGCAGGATGTTCTTGAATGGTACAAGAGAGAAATAAGAATCTTCAAAGCAGAATGCATGGTCTATACAGGAGAAATAATTGACAGAATTGAAAAACTTGAATCTGCCTTAGCAAATCTCTCCAAAGAAACAGAAGAGAAAAAGCTTTAATTTTTAGGGACATAGACTAAAGAAGAAATAAAGATATATAAAGACCATGAATGAAAGAATAAAAGATTAGAATAGACAGAAAAGAGAATTAATGAAGATAAAAAAGTAAAGAAATCCTTT
The DNA here is from genome assembly GCF_900497805.2 of Vombatus ursinus. Taxonomy (NCBI): domain Eukaryota; kingdom Metazoa; phylum Chordata; class Mammalia; order Diprotodontia; family Vombatidae; genus Vombatus; species Vombatus ursinus. Next base: position 12,250,284 of record NW_020954604.1, on the reverse strand, counting down.
TTTAGAAAAAGACACAAAATATTTAAAAACTAACAAAATTAGTTAAAGGAGAGAAGAGGAAGGGAGGATTTTAATCAACTAATGGAAAAAGAAAAAAGAGGGAGAATTAAATTATGTAAAAGGAAGAATGAAAAAGTCATGAATAAGTAAACTCTAAAAACTAGGGGAAAGGATGACAAACAGAGGGGGTACTCAGAAAGGAAGAATATTTATTTATTTCTTTATTGCATTCCTTTTTTATTTTTTGAGTTCCAGATTCTATCCCTCCCCCACCCATTGAGAAGGCAAGCAATACGATAACCCATTATATCTGTGAAGTCACTCAAAATATTTCTGTATTAGCCATGTTGGAAGGGAGGAAAAAGGAGGGCAAAAAAATAACAAAAATGAAAAACAGTGTTCTCCAATCTGCACTGAGTTCATCAGTTCTGTCTCTGGAGGTAAATAGCATTTTTCATCATGAGTCCTTTGGAATTACCTTGGATGATTGTATTGATCAGAGTAATTAAGTCTTTCATAGTTGACCATCATTACAGTATTGCTGTTTCTGTGTATAATGCTCTGCTAGTTCTTCACTTTTTATCAGTTTGCTAATGTCTTCCCAGGTTTTTCTGAAACTGCCCTGCTCATCATTTCTTAAAGCACAATAGTGTTCCATCACAATCACATACCACAATTTGTTCAGCCATTCTACAATTAATGGGCATCCCCTAAATTTCCAACAATTTGCCACCACAAAAAGAGCTGGTATAAATATTTTAGTACATATAGGTTCTTTTCCTTTTTCTTTGATCTTTTTGGGATACAGACCTAGTTAGTGATATTGCTGGGTCAAAGGGTATGCCCTTTGGGCATAGTTCTAAATTGTTCTCCAGAATGGTTGGACCAATTCAAAACTCCATCAATGCATTAGTGCCCCTATATTTCCACATTCCCCCCACCCCCAGCATTTGTCATTATCCTTTTCTGTCACATTAGTCAATCTGATAAATGTGAGGTGCTACCTCAGAATTGTCTTAATTTGCATTTCTCTAATCAGTAGTGATTTAGAGCATTTTTTTTCATCTGATTATTGATAGCTTTGATTTCTTCTAAAAACTGTCTATTTCCTTTGACCATTTATCAATTGGGAATGGAGGGATTAATTTAAGGGTGAAGAGAACCTATGGAAACAGGGTTTCCTTAAAATAACTTAAACAAAAAGAAATTCATATTAGAGACAAGGATAAAAATATTAACCTAATTCATAACTTTACATATGAATTTATTAAATAATCCAATAAAACAAAAGAGATACAAATTGAAAAAGAAAACAAAAACCCAAAACCTCTTATCAATTTAGTTAAGAGTTTTTTCCTCTCTTCATTCTTTTTTTTTCTTTTAAAAATAGTCTTTGTTATATGGAGTGACTCCTAGTGAAAGGAGAGGGGTAGTAGAAGAAATTAGTCAATGTAACAACAAATTATATCAATAAAAATTTTAAAAGAAAAAAAAGGCAAGGTACTGGGCTAAGGGCTAGGAATACAAAACTACAAATGAAACAATCTCTGCCATCACAGAACTCTTAATCTATCTAAGGAGAAAATATTGGTTTCTTAACAAGATAGATAGTACTTAAACAGAGTGGGGCTGCCTAGTTCCCCTCACCTACTCCAGAAAAAGCTTGAAATTCACACCAGGACAAATAGTCATTGAGAAATCCAATAAGAAACTACAGAATATGATTTTTTTTTACTCCAAAAGTCTTCAAAAAGTTAACTAGTAGCCCATGGACAGCAAAGAGGGTCACCAGCAAAGACAGCATCAGAGCAAGCAAACAATCCAGTATTGTCCCAGTTCCACCACAGACTCATGGAGCCTTCGGGGTTCTGTTTCTAGAGGCAACAATAGAGGAAGACTCCCCTTAGAAAGCCCTAGAATAGTTGTATTTCCACAGTGGGGCTCCTTAGAGCCCCAGGAAGCAGCAGCAACCAATTGGAATGAGGCAACAATTAGTGCGACTGAAGCTCTGACCAGGACATCCCAGGCTCTCAGTTCCCTACTGTCCTATCCTGAGATGGTATAAAGGGCCCTGAAAATCTAGTGATCTCATCTTCAAAGATCCAAGCATTGTCCCTCCCCAGAAGGAGGAAGTCAGCACAGGAACTCAGGTGACCCAAGAAAATTATCCTTCTCAAAAGCATGTTGGGGGTTAGAGTCTCTCCCTGGCACAAAGTCTTCATTCAAGAATTAAAGCTAAAGAAATATGTAAACCAAGGAAGATAGAAATACATTTGAAAATTTTGCAAATCTAGATTCCCTAAAAGAAAAAGGAAATGCCTCTGTACAAACTTTAAGTAGTTACTCAAAGGAAAACATAGATTTTCCTGGTCTACATGGATATCTAGAAGAAGCAAAGCAAAAGATATAAATGATATATAAATTCTGGAGGAAATACATAGAAGGAGAATAAATACTAGAAGAGAATGTGGTAAATCTTGCCCAATTAAGGGACTTCATAAAACTAGAAGAAAAAAAAATCACAAAAGTCAGAGATGAGAAAGACATGTGAGAATAAGACTGAAGCATCTAGGTCATGCAGTGGATAGAGCACTGAATTTATAGTCAAGAAAACCCAAGTATGAATCCAGCCATAGACTCTGACTAGCTGTGTGATCCTGGGCAAGGGACTTAACCTCTCTGCCTCAATTTCCTCATTATTTTCCCCATAAACCTTCACCCCCTTCCAAAGCTAATTATTACTGTTGCACTCTCCCAATCCACCAAGGTCCCAGCCCATCAGGCTCTCAACTTAGGTGGCATCCATCCTTGACTCCTCTATCTCTCACACTGCTCCCCAGATCCAATCAGTTTCCAAGGCCTGATGACCTTACCTTTGTACCATCTCTCATGTATGCTGCATTCTCTCCTGATTCTGACACTGTCCTGGTATAGACTCTCATCACCTTAACCCTGGACCATTAAAATAGCCTACTGGTTAGCCTTCCTGCCTCAAGTCTCTTCCCACTCCAATCCTCACTCAGCTGTCATGTGATCTCTCTAATGCAGATTTGATCATGTCATTCTCCCCTCCACCCTCTTCAGTAAACTCTAGTGACTTCCAATGCCTTCCAGGATTAAATATATAACCCCATTTGGCATTCAAAGTCCTTCAAAACATGACCTTCTATCTTTCCAGACTTTTTATGCTTAATGCCCCACCATATAGACTGTCATCTAGGGATACTTGCCTCCTTGGCATTCTATAAAGACACTCACTCTCTCAACTCTGGGCAATTTCACTGACTGTCCTCCATGCCTGTAATGCTCTCCCTCCTCATTGCCACCTCCTGATTTCCCTGGCTTCCTTCAAGTCTCAATGAAAATCTTATCTTTTACAGTCAGCCTTTCTTGATCCTGCTAAATTCTAGGACTGATTCTCTCTCTCTCTTTCTCTCTCTCTCTCTTTCTCTCTCTCTCTCTCTCTTTCTCTCTCTCTCTCTCTTATTTCTGATTTATCATGTATACGCAGTTTATACATAGTTGTTTACACATTATCCTCCCCAGTTGACTTGTAGCTACTTGAGAACAAGTACTGTCTTTTATCTTTCTTTGTATCCTCAACACTTAGGCACCTATGTGCCTGGCACATAGAAGACTTTTAGTAAATATCTATTGATTGATGATTTATTAGCTAAATGACTCACTAAAATAGAGACAATTATACTTCTCCCCCATCAATGCTGTGAGGATAGAATGAGATGATATTTGTGGTTTTTTTCCTTTTTAAAATTAATTAGTTAATTTATTTATTTATTCATTTATTTGTTTATTTTTCATTGTCAACATTCACTTTCTTTTTTAAAAAATTTTATTTTTATTTTTTTCATTCACTTTCACAAGATCTTGAGTTCCAAATTTTCTCCCCTTCTCTCCCCTACTCCCACCCCAAGACAGCATGCATTCTGATTACCCCTTCCCTCAATCTGCCCTCCCTTCTATCACCCCCCAATCTCCTTCTCCTTCTATTTTCCTGTAGGGCAATATAGATTTCTATGCCCCATTACCTGTATATCTTATTTCCCAGTTGCATGTAAAACAAATTTTCATTTTCATTTTTAAAATCTTGAGTCCCTTCCTCCCTCCCCACCCAACCTCATTGAAGAAGGCAAGCAATTCGATATAGGTTATGCATGTGTAGTCATGCAAAACACTTCTATAATAGTCATGTTTGAAGGAATAACTGTATTTTCCTTTAGTCTATTTTGCCCCCCCATTTATTCTATTCTTTCCTTTGACCCTGTCCCTCCTCAAAAGTGTTTGCTTCTGATTACCTCTCCCCCAATATGCCCTCCCTTCTATCACCCCCACTTTCTCCCCTTCCTCCCTACTTTCCTATAGGGTAAGATAGATTTCCATACCCAATTGAGTGGGTATGTTATTCCTTCATTAACCCATATCCAATGACAGTAAGGTTCACTCATTCCCTCTCACCTCTCCCCTCTTCCCCTCCACTGTAAAAACTTTTTCTTGCCTCTTTTATGTAAGATAATTTATCCCATTCTATCTCTCCCTTTCTCCTCCCAGCACATTCCTCTCTCACCCCTTGATTTTATTTTTTAGATATCATCCCTTCATATTCAACTCACCCTGTGCCCTCTGTCTATATATATTCCCTCCAACTACTCTAATACTGAGAAAGGTCTCATGAGTTACAAATATTATCTTTCCATGTAGGAATGTAAGGATTTCAACTTTAATAAGTCCCTTATGATTTCTCTTTCCTGTTTACCTTTTCATGCTTCTCTTGATTATTGTATTTGAAAGCCAATTTTTGTATTTAGCTCTGGCTTCTAAAGAATGCATTTAATTCAGAGTCCTCCTTCTGGGAGCCAAGATGGCAGAGTAAGAAGTAAGTTGCTCTCACTCTCCCTTATTGACTTCTGAAAGCCCAGAAAATATCACCCCAGAAAGAAACCCCGAGCCAGCAGAAAGATGGGGTGCAACAGTCTAATAGCCTAGGAAGTTTGGGAGATTAAGGGGGAAAGCCCCTCTTGCTCTGGGAGAGGGGGAGCAATACAGGACAGCAGGTGTTCCAGCAGTAAGCCCCACCTCAGCATACTGGGGGAGATCCTGAGAACCAGGCTGGTGGAGCAGGCAAATGCCAACACCAGGACCTCTCAAGAGCCTCAATACAGGCAGGGGAACCAGTGCATACCAGTTTGGAAAACCACCATGGATGATGGCTTTCTCCAGCAGCCAAATCACATGGTGCCTCAGTACAACTCTGGGAAGCACAACTCCAGGAGGCAAAGCTCCATGCTGACAGACATCTTCCAGCAGTAAAAAATCCCTGTGCAAGGCCTAGGTGTGCAGGAGCCAAATATACAAGTGCAAGGCCCAGGTAAGCAAGAATAGAAGCTTAGGTAAGTGCCCCCTTCATTCTAGCAGGAGAGATCAACATTTTTTCAAAGTCAGGAAATAAGAAATACCAAGAGCAAAAAGCAGAAACAGACAATGACCATAGATTCTTATTATGGGGAAAGGGAAGATCAAGGCACAAATTTAGAAGAGGACAACATTGTCAATACACCTACATATGAAACATCAAAGGGGAATATGAACTGGTCTCAAACCCACAAAGCCTTCTTGAAAGAGCTCAAGAAGGATTTTAAAAGTCAACTAAGAGAGGTAGAAGAAAAATTGGGAAAAGAAATGAGAGGTATGTAAGAGAGAGTCCATACCTTGGAAAAAGAAGGACAAAAATTAACTGTAGAAAACAAATCCTTAAAAAATACAATTAATCAAGTGGGGAAAAGTATGCTGAAGAAAACAACCCCTCAAAAAGAATAATTGGCTAAATGGAAAAGGAGATACAAAAAGTCACTGAGTGGAAGAACTCCTTAAAAAGTAAAATGGGCCAAGTGGAAAAGGAGGTACAAAATCTAATAGAAGAAAACAATTCATTAAAAATTAGAATAGGGCAAGTGAAAGCTAATGACTCTATGAGAGATCAACAATCAGTCAAACAGAAGCAAAAGAATGAAAAAAATAGAAGAAAATGTAAAATACCTCATTGGAAAACAACTGAGCTGGAAAAGAGATCCAAGACAGACAATTTAAAAATTATTGGTCTACCTGAAAACCATGATAAAAAAAAATAGCCTGGATAACATCCTGAAGGAAATTATCAAAGAAAACTGCCCTGAGATCCTAGAACCAGAGGGTAATATAGTCATTGAAAGAATCCACCAATCACCTCCTGAAAGAGATCTCAAATTGAAAACGTCAAAGAATATAGTAACCAAATTCCAAAATTACCAGGTCAAAGAGAAAATACTGCAAGCAGCCAGAAAGAAACAATTTAAATATCATTGAACCACAGTCACAATTACACAGGATCTTGCAACTTCTACATGAAAAGATCAGAGAATATGAAATACAATATTCAAAAATTCAGAGGAGCTTGGGTTACAACCAAGCATCAACTACCCAGCAAAACTGAGCATAATCTTTCAAGGGAGGAGATGAACATTCAACAAAAGAGGGGATTTCCAAACCTTCCTGATGAAAAGACCAGAGCTCAACAGAAAATTTGACCTTCAAATACAAGATTCAAGAGAGGCATAAAAAGGTAAACAGGAAAGAAAAACAACAACAAAATGTTATTAATAAGGCAAACTGTTTACATCCCTACAAGGTAAGATGTGACTTGTAACTCTTGAAAACAGTAATGTTATTATGACATTTAAAAGGGAGTATACTTAGACAGAAGGCATGGGTATAAGTTGACTTTAATGTGATGATAAAAAATCAAATTAAGTGGTGAAAAGGGATTGTACTGGGAGAAGAGGAAAGGAGGAGGCAGAAAATGGTAAATTACATCCATGAAAAGGCACAAAAACCTATTACAGTGGTGGGAAAGAAAGGAGGGAGATGAGCATTGTTTGAACCTTATTCTCATCAGATTTGATTCAAAGAGGGAATAACATAATCAGTTAGGTATAGACATCTAACATATAGGAAGTAGGAGGGGATAGGGAAAAGAAAATGGAGGGGGGGAATAGAAGGGAGGGAAGAAGTAGAAAGTGTAAAGGGGAAGAAAAGGGAGGGTACAGATAGAAGGGAGGGCAGACTGAGGGAGGCAGTGGTCAGTTGAAAGCAAAACTCTAGTGAGGAGGGAAAGGAAGAAAGAAGAGAGAAAAGCTTAAACAGAATAGAAAATAAAATGGAGAGAAAGTCACAGATAATAATCCTAACTGTGAATATGAATGGGATGAACTCTCTCACAAAACAAAGTGGATAGCAGAGCAGATTAAGAACCATAATCCTACAATATGTTGTTTACAGGAAACACATTTGAAGCAGAAGGATACATACAGAGTAAAGGTAAAAAGCTGGAGCAGAATATATTATGCATCAGCTGAAGTAAAAAAGCAGGGGTAGCAATCCTGATCTCAGACAAAGCAAAAGCAAAAATAGATCTAATTAAAAGAGATAAGGAAAGAAACTATATCCTGCTAAAAGGTACCATATAGACAATGAAATAACATCATTATTAAACATATATGCACCAAATGGTAAAGCATCCAAATTCTCAGAGGAGAAATTAAGGGAGATACAGGAAGAAATAGACAATAAAACTATACTAGTGGGGGACCTCAATCTCCCCCTCTCTGAACTAGATAAATTTAACCACAAAATAAACAAAAAGTCAATAGATCAATAGAATTTTAGAAAAGTTAAATGTGCTTGACCTCTGGAGAAAACTGAATGGGGATAGAAAGGAATATACCTTTTTCTCAGCAGTACATGGCACTTACACAAAAATTGACCATGGACCAGGGCATAAAAACCTCACAATCCAATGCAGAAAGGAAGAAATATTAAATACAACTTTTTCAGATCATGATGCAATAAAAATTACATGTAATAAAGGACCATGAAAAAATATACTAAAAATTAATTGGAAACTAAACAATCTAATTCTAAAGAATGGGTGGTTCAAACAAAAAAATCATAGAAACAATCAATAACTTCATCCAAGAGAATGACAATAATGAGACAACATACCAAAACTTAGGAGATGCGGCAGAAGTGATTCTTAGGGGAAGTATTTTATTACTAAATGCTTACATGAATAAAATAGAGAAGAGATCAATGAATTGGGCATGCAACTAAAAAAGCTAGAAAAAGAACAAACTGAAAATCTCCAATTAAATACCAAATTAGAAATTCTGAAAACCAAAGGAGAGATTAATAAAAATTGAAATTAAGAACACTATTGAACTAATAAATAAAATTAAGAGCTGGTTTTATGAAAAAAAAATAAACTATATAAACCTTTGGTTAATTTGATTTAAAAAAAGGAAGAAAACCAAATTACCAGAAAAACCCGGAAAGACTTATATGGACTGATGCTGAGTGAAGTGAGCAGAACCAGGAGAACATTGTACACAGTAACAGCTTCCATTTGAATTGTCTCAGGAAGATTCTGAAAATCACCTAGCAGGATAAGATACTGTACACTGAGGTCCTTTCTTGAACTAAACTGCCAAGCATTCAAACTCTGCTTTAGAAAGTGCAACTCCTATGGGCTGGCCAGTTTGTTCAAATGCAAAATGTACACTTGCCAAAAAGGCTATTTTATGGAGAACTCACACAGGACAACCATTCACATGGTGGTCAGAAGAAACAATCAAGGTCTCTCTTAAGAACTTTGGAACTGATTGTGTGACATAGGAGGCACTGGCATAGGACTGCTCAGCATGGTATGCCCACATCAGAAAAAGGTGCTACGCTCTATAAGCAAAGCAGAATTGAAATAGCTCAAGAGAAATACAAGATACACAAATTTAGAGAATCCACCCCAAAGGTTCACACAGACTATTTGTACCAGACCTGTGACAGAGCATTCCAAGCTTGTATTGATCTGATCAGTCACAGTTGAACACACTAAAACTGGATTCTAGCATGGTGATGTCATTTTGGTCCTCTTTGAAAATGAAAGACAGCAATAGATTCTATCATTAAGGGCCTCAGTTTCCTCACCTGCTATTATGAAGAGTTTTGTTATGAAGTTGTGTGGGACAGTGGTCTTAATTCTTCTTACTTCTTGTGTGACCATATTTAAGTCACTTGCTGTTTCTGGACCTCAGTTTCCTCATCTGTAAGATGAGGTGGTTGGAATGAGAAATATTTGAGGTCCCTTCAGGCTCTTCAGCTGTAATCTTCAAGCTCTCTATTAAGTCTAATATTAAATATTACCAGAACCTACCATGCTTCTTAAATAATTTCCACCACATATAAAATATTACTGTAAGTTATTTTAAAATATGAGATACAAAATATATTCCATTCAAAACTATGAATGAATACATGAATGAAAAAGCATTCATGAAGAAAAAAAGAAATAGAGTGGTGGATCAGTGGAATAGGTTAGGTATTCAAGATCACAGTCAATTTACTATTTGATAAATTCAAAGACTCCAGCTTCTGGAAAAAGAAATCATTATTTAACAAAAACTATGAGGAAAACTGGAAAATAGTATAGCAGAAAATGGACCATAGACCAACTTCTTATACCTTATACCAAGATAAAGTCAAAATGGTACAGGATTTAGGTATAAAGACTAATACTATAAGCAACTAGTAGAGCAAAGAATAGCTTGCCTTTCAGATCTATGGAGAAGGGAAGAATTTATGACCAAACAAGGGATAGAGAACATTATGAAATGCAAAATGGATAATTTTGATTACATTAAATTGAAAAGTTTTTGCACAAACAACCAAGATTAGCAGGGAAGCAGAAAACTGGGAAATAATTTTTACCAGTGTCTCTGATAAAGGTCTCATTTCTAAAATGTATAGAGAACTGAGTCAAATTTATAAAAACACAAGTCATTCCCCAATTGAGAAATGATAAAAGGATATGAACAGACAATTTTCAGAGGAAAACATTAAAGCTATCTATAGTCACGTGAAAAAATTCTCTATATCACTATCGATTAGAGAAATGCAAATCAAAACAACTCTGAGGTACCACATCACACCTATCAGATTGGCTAACATGACAAAACAGGAAGATGATAAATGTTGGAGAACAGGTGGGAAAATTGAAACACTAATGCACTGTTGGTGAAGTTGTGAACTTATCCAACCATTGTAGAAAGCAATTTGGAACTATCCCCAAACTGCTATAAAATTGCGCATACTCTTTCACCCAGCAATACTTCTGGGTCAGTATTCCAAAGAGATCCTAAAAATGGGAAAAGGATCCACATGTACAAAAATATTTATAGCATCTCTTTTTGTGGTGGCAAAGAATTGGAAATTGAGGAGATACCCATCAGTTGGGGAATGGCTGAACAAGTTATGGTATATGAATGTAATGGAATACTATTGTGACATAAGGCACAGGCCTGGGGCCTAGTCTGTGCTGGTGCATTTTTCACAGGACTGCACTCCTCTCTCAGTCTGGTGCAATAGACCTTTCCTGTCAACAATATAAGTTGTCTTGGACTGGAAATTTATTTCACTCTTTTGTTTTGTGGCTTCTGTTGCTCTAGAATTTGTTTAGAGTCATTTTCAAAAGTATTTAGACTGATTTGGGGGAGAGCTCAAGTGAGTCCCTGCTTTTACTCCACCATCTTGGCTCTGCCCCCCAAGATAATATTTATAAAGTACTTTACAAACATTAGGGCACTATATGAATGCCAGTTATAATTAGAAAACCAAAAGGTAGCAAAAGAATCAAAGAAAAGTAAGCAGTATGATATGAAAAAAAAACCTGACCTTGAAACAAGTTAATGAGAGATCATTTAAGAATCCTTACATCATTGAAGTCCATGACTAACAACAACAAAAAACAAAGCTTCAATGCTGCATTTCAAGAAATCTTAAAATAAACTGCCCAAAAGCATTAGAGGAAGGGAGAAAAGAAAGAAAGAAAGAATCTACTGATCATCTTGTCAATGATGTTCATAAGGAAAAGTCCCAGAAATGGCAGAGCCCAAATTCAGAACTCCCACAGAAAAGAAAACAGGCTGCAAGTATTGAGAGAGAAGGAGCTCAGGCATCAAAGAAGGAAAGTCAGAATCACATAAGACCTGGGAACTTCTACTAAAAATGAGAAGAAATCTCAGAATAGAATAATCCAAAAGGCAAAAGAAATAACTCAGATTCACCTAACCTGCAAAGCTGAATATAATTTTGCAAGAGTAGGGGGAGGGTGGGGAGGATGACCTTTGGGAATAGGGAACAGGAAAACTTTCCTGACAAAAAGACAAGATCTGAGTAGGAACAATGAAATACAAACACAAAAATCAGGACAAACCCAAGGAGGTACATTATTTGAGAAATTATAATGGGTTGTTTGATGATGGGGGAAAAGGAAAAAATGTCCCTTTAAACCTGTAATGTCTTCAAAGGAGACTGAGGATTTTAAGTAAGAAAAACAGAAGGCCTAATGGGTAAAATAGTTCTGCTTTGAGGGTTTTAAGAAGGGAAAAAAGAAGTACCAAAAGAATAAATTGATACAGAAAGGAGGAAAAGAAGGCACAATCTGCATAAATACTATGCACAAGAAGCATATACATACATGAAGGAAGAAGTGGGGGAAGGAATGAGCTTCATTACATGAATCTTAATCTTATCAAAAATGAAAGAACAATTGAACACAGTTTGGTGCAGAAAAACATTAAATTCACCTGGGTCAAAAAAGGAGGTTGAGGTGAACATGGTAATCAGGAAGATAATACTAGGAAGGAAATCGTTGAAAGGAAAGAAAGAAGAAAGGAAGAAAGGAAGGAAAGAAGGAAAAAGGAGGAAGGAAGGAAGGAGGGGAGGAAGAAGGGAAAGAAGGAAAAGAGGGAGGGAGGGAGGAAAATCTTCCTGATCCTTAAGGGATGATTAAAAGGAAAAAATAGAACTAGAATCTAAGAGCAGGTTGCCCATCAATTGGGAATGAGTAAACAAACTGTGGCATAGGAATTAATGAAATATTATTGAACCATAAGAACTTATGCCAGAGACTATCTCAGAAGATGCTAGGCAGTGTGAATTAAAGCAGAGTAAAGTAAGCAGAACCAGGAGAATAATTTATACCAAAAACCAACATCGCAAAGGAAAACAACTTCCAAAGATTTAAGAACTCTGATCAATGAGTGACCAGTCATGTCTCTTGAGGACCTACGTTCAAGCATGTTACTCACATCAAGATAGCATTGTAGTGAACTCAAGGTGCAGAAACAGATATTCATTTTTTATCATGACCACTGTGAGAAATTGTTTTGCTTGAGTATGCTTATTTATTATTAAGCTTCCTTTAGTTTCTTAACTGAAATGGCTTTGTGTTTGAGGGGGAAGGGGAAGTTAGCAATACTGATGTCAAAAAAGAAGGGCATTGGAACATTTTTTAATGCACAGAAGACAACAGAAGGAAATTCAGAAGGAAGCACAGACAGAAAGGACAGTTTTGAAAGCAAGACATAAAATTTATTACATATTTATTTTAAAAAGCACTGTGAAATGGAGTGTCACAATTCGTATTCAATACTCTTTTATTTTCTAATATCCATAGAGAAAACCTTTATTGTTAGCTAAGTTCAAAATTTTAAAAAAATGAAACATGAGATATATATATATATATATATAACCTTATACAAAAGAAACACAATATCATTTCATTTCTCTATCCATCCATCCATCTCTCCCTATAATATTCATCTCCTCCACATAACTCCTTTTCCTTGTCCTTCTGTAGATTTACGTCACTTCATTGGGCCTTCAATGTAGGACTGAGGCAAGAGAAGATTAAGGTTAAGCTGTTAACTATACAAACCTGGACCAGTAGTGCATGGAATGGGCCCTCAGCTCTGATGAGAGAGGGAGAAAGAGGACTAATGACTTCATAAACAACAAGGCACAGGAAAAGGCCTCAGGTGGAAACCAAGGAATTCAATTTCTAGTCTTTGTTCTTCCACTGATTGTCTATAAACTTTTAGGAAATACTTAATAGTGGAGGGGGCACAGTGTAGAGGTAGATGAATCCTTAAAATTTGTTCCAGGATTCTAAGATTAAAAATGGAAATCATGATCACATATTTGCACTCAAACCTCCCTTTCATATACTATATTTCAGACAAGTAAATACAACTTCCTCTGCTAGCTCATTTTCTTTGCAGTGTAGCTTCCCACTAGAATGGGAAGAGCTGGTCCCTAGAGTTGGCATGTTTTTTTAGGAGGGCAGGGACTTCAACTAATCAGATTTTTGGGGTCCCCACAAAAACTAACAGTGCCCTTCACACAGCTTGCCTTTCTCACTCAATTTCACACCCATATCAGCCTAATTCTTCTGAGTAGAGAGTCATCCATTCTGCTCCAAGGACCTAGGTAACACACTCTCCTCTTCCCTCTTTGACCTGAAGGGTTCACAGCTTCCCACTTAAGAGACCCCCTCCCAACTCAAGGACACAAGACACTATGGCATTTGTTTCTTACCCAGAGGGAATCTAATTCAGTCAGTCAACTCAAGATAAACTGAGTGCTGGGTGATGAGCATACAAAGAAAGGCAAAAACATTCACTGCCCTCAAGGAGCTCACATTCCAATGAGGTAGACATGTAAATAGCTAAGTGGGCACAATATACATTCAAACACATATATGTAAGTAGGTACATGCATATGTGTGCATGTGTATGTATATATACACATATGCACCCATTCATTAATACATACATACACACATGTATAGACATACAGACAGAGAGAGAGAGAGAGATGAGAGAAAGGAAGTGGGATACAATCTCAGATCATTTGGTTGCCAGAGAATGTGAAAAAAGCATCCCAAAGGAGATTGAAATTTGAGGTGAATCTTGGAGGAAGTCAATCAGGGAAACTAGGAGGTAGAGGTAAGGAAAGTGAGCATGTCAGGCATGGGGGATGGCTAATGACAAGGAACAGTGATAGGCAACCAAGTGTCATGAATGAAGGATCACAGGTAGGCCAGGGTAACTGAGTGTAGAATGTGGGAGGAAAGTCAAGTGTATGAGGACTGCAAAGGGAGGAAAGGGGAAGTTTATGAAGAGGTCAAAATGCAAAAAAGAAAATCCTGGAGATAACAGGGAATCACTAGAGTTCATGGATTAGGAGAATGATATGGGCAGATCTATGTTTTAGGAAAAACATTTTTGTACCTAAATGGAAAAGGGATTGGAGTGTAGAGAAACTTGAAGTAGGAAAACCAGTTAAAAGTCTGTTGCAATGGTCCAGACCAGAGTCAAGTCAACAAGTCCATGAGCATTTATGAATTACTTATGCATCAGGTGCTACCCTAAGTGGTGGGGATACAAATACATGCACAAAGACCATCCTGCTCTCAGGGAGCTTGCATTCTAATGGGAGAGGACAACACAGAAAAGGAAACTAACAAGACCTTAGGGGCAGAGGAAGAGAGGGAAGGTGCCTGTGGAAGGCATGGTGTTGTTATCAGGAAAATATGGCATGACTATTTGGGGCCCTTCCCCAACATGGAGGTTCTGGGAGAAACCATCAATGACAGAAGGGGACCTTGGGAGCAAGGGAGGAAGGCAGCTGAAACACAGTGGCAAAGTCCAGAGAGAAGCATCTAGAGAAGTGATAAGGATTTGAACAAGGATGGTGGCTATGTGAGGAAAGAGAAGGTGACAGATAGGAGAGAAGTTGTGATAGTAAAATGGATCAAGGTAAAACTAGAAACTCCTTGAGAAAAGGCTTTATATTTTATTTTGTTATTTAAATTTTATATTGTCTTGTCTCCAAAGAACATGCCTCAAAACAATTTCCTTTGCCAGGGAGCAAATTATTTAGGGACAAAGTGACTTTCCTTAGGTTCTAGGGTTCCCATCTGTTTGTTTTCATATTTACCTATGTAATTAATTGTCTCTCACTATTTTGAGTTATATCTCTAAATGCTGAGAAATCTTCCCTTGTTTTCAAGAGTTATGTTTTCACAGAAAATGATGATTTTTCTTAAATAAAGACCACTGCAGCAGCTTACATACAAGAGCTATCTATAAAAGATTTTCACATCCTTTTAAGAGTTTTTTTTTTTTGGTAGCTATCATCATCCACTAAAGTTCAACTTCTCCCCACACCTAGTAAAGGTCCTCTTTGCAATGAATTAAAATTGGCCCTATCTGAGAAAGTACATCTCCTTGTGAATCTTGAGAAATGGACACAAAATAAGTACCCACAAATCACAAAATATCTGAAGTATGTGAACAGTTCTATACCATATTAAGTACCAGAAAAACAGAACTCTGAAAGACCTCAGAATTCTGATCAAAAGACAAAAAACAGTGACTTCAAAAAGGTGGAAATAAGTCTTCCTTTCTTCAACTAAATTTTAAGCCATCAGAAGACGGAGACTAAACTGATAATTCTCTGTTCCCCACAGAACTTAAGAATGCTGAGGATACATTAGTGCTCCAATAATCATTGACTCTTTGATGCTTTCTGGTCTTATATCTATCCCATCCTACTAGAAGTTATATCCTTCCTGTTGTCATGAGAGGAGACAAAAAAAAAGTGGAGATAAGGGAAAAGTGAATATTGATGAGACATCTGGAGTATTGCAACCCTCACTAATTCTCAGGGAGTTTCCCATCCCACTCCCCTCCATGCATTAATATGAAATGACTGGTTCCTGTGCTGTCCAGATAGAGAGCTGGGAGAGAACTAACTCCAGATGGTGGTATTGGTGGTCATGGTAGTCATGGTGGTGGTGATGATGATGATGATGATGATGAAGAGGATGAGGAGGAGGAGGAGGAGGAGAAGCAGAAGAAGAAGAAGAAGAGAAGAAGAAGAAGAAGATTTGTAGTCTGTATGATTGGCCAGATGGGGCCATTGCTACATCCACAGCTCACACAAGGACTGACTAGAATTGTATTTTCTGTTAACAAACCATCCCACCCTCCTGGGACTGAGAGTTCCTGTTGTCTTCCTGTTTTCATTGCTCTGGGCCTGACAAATGATTCCTGGGAGGCCCCTGTCTTATGCTCATCTACCAAAAATGGGTGGTACCCAAAAAATACTCACCTGGAAAAATTTTACAGGCTGCAATCATAAAGAAGTTGGAAGTTCTGACAAATGTCAATCAAATTATTGAGCCCAAAGAGGGAGTTATTGGGAACTCCATGTGCCAGGCCAGGCTAGACTGCAGGGGACATAGCTAGATAGTGTCAGAAGGTCCTTCCTTGGATACTTTCCACCTACAAGACAGCCTTGGCTAGAAGATAATTCTATTTTGGCCCAAAGGATTTCCTCCCCAGGACAAGGGATCCTCACCTGCTCTTATGTTACCAGAGAGCTCCTGGCTAGAGATTCTATGATCATTAGCTGGACAAAGAAGTGGTACTGGCTGATTTGGGGTCAGGGAATGTGTCTGTCAGCAGCAACAGGAAATAAGCCCTGCCTGGGTCAGAGATGGGGAAATGAGAGAGGGCTTGGTGAAGGCTGAGTCTGGGCAGGTTTTTTTAGTCCATTACCATGTAATCATGAAAACATAAGAAAGTGCACCCTAGATCAACCCTCTTGGTCTCTCCAGCATAGTATCAACTTCTGAGCTGCCTCTCATGGACAGATAGGGAAATCTCCCTCCCATCACTCCTATTCCATAATGTTTTCTATAATGGGTAAGGTTGGATACCAATTACTCCCTGCTTCATTAAAATTCTTCCAATCTCACCTGCAAAGGGAAAGCAAGCAAAGCTTATCCCCCAGTAACATCAAAGTCAAAATGAGCTTCACAGTTTAAACACGGCACTGAAAATAGTAACATAGAAAGACTTAGATTGAAGTTTGATGGGGAAGATTTAGACTTTTAGGTCCTCTAGATCTATTTTGGAGATGTGAAGAAAAAAGCTTTTGAGAAAACACCGACTTATGTTTGTTTTGTTTTTTTAAATGTTGAAAAGTACAAGAATAAATGAACCTTTCCTACTATGGGCCATGTGCTGTGCTAAGAGCATAGTATGAGGGCACAAATGAAACAGTCCCTGTCCTCACAGAACTCTTAATCTATCTAAGGAGAAAATATGGGCTTCTGAACAAGATAGTGCCTAAACAGATGTAGGTTGCCTATCTACCCACATCTATTCCCATAAAAACCTGAAATTCATATCAGGACAGATAATGATCAAGAAATCCAATGAGAAACTACAGAAAATGGTTTCTCCCACTCCAAAAAGTCCTCACAAAGTTAACCAGTAGCCCATGGACAAAAGCAAAGAGGGCAACCAGCAAAGGCAGCACCAGGGCAGGCAAACAAACCAGTAGGGTCCCAGTTCAACCATAGACCCATGGTGCCTTCAGAGTTCTGTTTCTAGAAGCAACAACAGAGGAGGGTTCCCCTTAGAAAGCTCTGCAATGGTTGTATTCCCACAGTGGCTCCTAAAAGCCCCAGGAAGCAGCAACAACCAATTAGGATGAGGCAGATTATGATTGCACAAGAGATGTAGTAAAATTATTTAATCTTTTTGAGCTTCAGTTTTCTCCTCTTGATATGGGCTTAGAAGAGTGAGTTCAAATCTCAGTTTTTACATCTTCCTCCTCTATGACTATGGTCAAGTCATTTCCCCTTTCTGAGTCTTTATTTCATCACCTGTTCATATGGACTCTGCCATTCTGGACAGAAAATTGGAATTTTGCAATGAAAGTGACTAAAATGTCTATACCCTTTGATCCAAAGATCCCACTGCTAGGCATGTAGGCACTAAGGATATCAGTAAGAAAAGATCCAATATTTGTAGCTCTTTCTATGATAGCAAAGAACTAGAAACAAAATAGGTCTCCATTGATTGGAGGAATGACCAACAAGTTTTGGTTTATTAATGTGATGGAAGGTTATTGTGTTAAAAGAAAAATGAATATGATGAATATACAGAAGCAAGAGAAACTGAAGAACTGATATATGAACTGATATAAAGTGAAATAAGGAGAATCAAGAAAACAAAGACAATGATTTCAACTAAGTAAATGGAAAGAATAACAAGAAAGTAACTGAAACTGAAATCTTTAAACTGTAGTAACCGAGCATGACCCAAAGAAAAGATATGAAAAGGCACCTCCTTCCTTCCCCTTCTATTATTCAAATCAGTACAGGACTTTGGATATGGATGTTGCGGATAATATCATACATTTTGATATATCCTTGGTTAGCTTTACTGAGCTGTTTTTCCTATTTTTCTTTTCTTTAAATAAAAATAAGGGATGGTTTTCTGGGAGAAGAATAGAGGATTATGTCATTAAATGTTAGTGATGTACAAGAAGATATTAATAAAATTTACCTTAAAATATTGATACTATTTACCTCATAGAGTTGGTGTCTGGGAGGAATGCTTCATAACTTCCGTTTTTGCTATTTTTTCACAATAAAGATCCATTTCTAAAACCTAATTGATGTTCATTGGTTAAATGAAACTAGGGGTTACTAATCATCTAATCCCCACTGAAGTTGGGGCTCTAGCTGATATCATCAGCTGCATAACCATAGGTGTTCAAGGGTACCCCTACAGCCTTGACGTATCCTTGCTAGATCTGAACCCAATAAATATGACTGATCGTGTGACTTAGGGTTGGAAGGCAAGCATTTAGAGCCTTCCATCACTATGAAACTATTTTATGCAGTTCATATTCTAGATAAATACTTTCCCTTCTTACCATCTCATTTTTCTCCCTTG
Source organism: Vombatus ursinus (assembly GCF_900497805.2). Classification (NCBI taxonomy): domain Eukaryota; kingdom Metazoa; phylum Chordata; class Mammalia; order Diprotodontia; family Vombatidae; genus Vombatus; species Vombatus ursinus. The sequence continues at coordinate 12,231,583 of NW_020954604.1, read as the reverse complement.
TAAAATAATCCAAATTAAGGGGAAGAGTGGTGGGGTCCAGAAAGTACAGGTTCTAGAGTCAGAGCATCTGGGTCATATCCCATCCCTGCAACTGACTATTGCCACGTGCCCTTGGGCAAATCACTCCACCTCTTTGGGCCTGAATATCCTCCAAATGAAGGAATTGGACTAGTTAATCTCTAAAGTCTGTTCCAGCTCCAGATCCTATGATCATATTTTGACAGCTCCTAGCACAGTATGTGTAACATATGCTGCCCATCTAGGTGTTAGTTGCATGTGATGGTTTTCTACTTCCTAATTTCATAAGATAAAAGTTTCTGGTGCTTGGTTGACTGCTGAGAAAGGAAACCTCCTCTTTATGGCAATAACATTTAGGGGTCTTCACATATTTTTTTCTGGAAAAAAAATCCTTTCACAAATGTTTAACTTAACCTTTAGAGAAGCTGTAGAGAGTGGACATGACCTGACAACAAAAATGAAACTTCTTTTCTATGTTTGTATGTATTAAAAAGGACCAAGAGACACAAGTGTAAACTGGTTCACTAAGAAAAATACAACTAAGGGAGGATTCTTGAGAACCAGACTAGATCTGCTGAATTTAAACTTTTGGATTTCACCATCAAATTACTCTATATTCCTTTAAAAATACATAAGGAGGAGATAAAAAGAAAAATTAAAGTCAAAATAAAAAGCACTAAATATCTGGCAGTTAATACACCAGGACATATAGAGGGCTTAAATGAATAAATATAAGTACACAATACTTTTTTATAGAAATATAGGAAAAATCTTAATAAATAAAGAGAGTAACTCAGTATTCATATCCAGGTGATATTAACAAATTAAAAGTGATACCACTACAAAGATTACTCTATAATTCTTATATTATGCCAATTCCAGTATCAATGAGATACAAGATGAGATGAATTAATGCCAAAGTTCAATTATAGAAATAAAAAAAGCAAAGGCATGAAAAATAGTAATAAGGGAGCTTATCACTATGAAATATTAATTAAAGAAACAATTCAAGTATTGTGGAAACACAATTGATAAAGGTCTCATGAGTTACAAATATCATCTTTCCATGCAGGAATGTAAACAGTTCAACCTTAATAAGTCCCTTATGATTTCTCCTTCCTGTTTAGCTCTTTATGCTTCTCTTGAGTTTTGTCTTTGGAAGTCAAACTTTCTATTCAACTCTGGTCTTTTCATCAAGAATGCTTGAAAGTGCTCTATTTCACTAAATGTCTGTTTTTTCCCCTCAAGCATTATACTCAGTTTTGCCGGGTAGGTGATTCTTGGCTATAATCTTATCTCCTTTGCCCTCCAGAATATCATATTCCAAGCCCTCTGGTCCCTTAATGTAGAAGCTGCTAAATCTTGTGTTATCCTGATTGTGTTTCCACAATACTTGAATTGTTTCTTTCTGGCTGCTTGTAATATTTTCTCCTTGACCTGGGAATTCTGGAATTTGGTACAATATACCTAGGAGTTTTCCTTTGGGAATGTCTTTCAGGAGGTGATGGGTGGATTCTTTCAATTTCTATTTTTCCCTCTGGTTCTAAAATAGCAGAGCAGTTTTTCTTGACAATTTCTTGAAAGATGATGTCTAGGCTCTTTTTTTGATCATGGCTTTCAGATAATCCAATAATTTTTAAATTCTCTCTCCTGGATCTATTTGCCAGGTCAGTTGTTTTTCCAATGAGATATTTCACATTGTTTTCTATTTTTTCATTCTTTTGGTTTTGTTTTACAATGTCTTGATTTCTCATAAAGTCACTAGCTTCCAATTGTTCCATTCTAATTTTTAAGGAAGTATTTTCTTCAGTGAGCTTTTGGACTTCCTTTTCCATTTGGCCAATTTTGCTTTTGAAGGCACTCTTCTCCTCATCGGCTTTTTGGACCTCTTTTGCCATTTGGGTTAGGCTATTTTTTAAGGTGTTATTTTCTTCAGTATTTTTTTGGGTCTCTTTTAGCAAGCTGTTGACTGGTTTTTCATGATTTTCTTGCATCACTCTCATTTCTCTTCCCAGTTTTTCCTCTACTTCTCTTACTTGCTTATCAAAATCCTTTTTGAGCTCTTCCATGGACTGGGACTGATTCATATTTTTCTTGGAGGCTTTATATGTAGGAGCTTTGGCTTTGTTGTCTTCTTCTGGTTGTGTTTTGATCTTCTTTGTTACCAAAAAAAGATTCTATGGTCTGACTTTTTTTTGTCTCAGTATGTTCATGATCCCAGTCAATTACTTAAGTTATAAACTCTTTATTAAGGTAGAGGTCTGCTTCCAATGTGGAGAATGTACTGTCCCAAGTTTCGGGGGTTTGTACAGCTGTTTTCAGAGATACTTCTAGGGACCTGTAAATTTTTATTTCTTCCAAGGTGGTATGATAAGGGGTGAGGTGTTTACTCTTTCCTGGCCTGTGCTCTGGTCTATGAGTGACCACAAGCACTCTTTTCTGTCTTGGAACTGTGAGGAGGATTTCTTCTCCTCCACCACTACAAGCTCCACCAAGCCAGTGCTCTTCCTTGCCTCAGGACTGCCCCTCAGAACTGTGACCCAGATCCAAGCACAGGCAAAGCAAGAGATTCCTGCCTCAGCACTGGCAAAGAGATACCTGCAATCTCCCTCTGATCAGCCACCCAATTCCCCCTCAGTCTTTGGGCTGGAAACTAAGGAGGCAACCACTGCCCCGGGGCCACACTTGGGAACTAGGACTGAGACCTAGCTTCTCTCTCACTGCAGAAACAGACTTTTCCCACTGACCTTCTAAGTTGTCTTTGGTGTTCATGGGTTGAGAGGTCTGGAAACCTCCCCAGCTGCCTGTGATTCAGTCCTTTGAGGCCTGCTTCAGGTTCACTGAGGCCTGCACACCCATGTAGAACTATGCTCCTCTCCCAGCCCCGTGTGATATACTTTTCTGATCAACCATCCAGGTTGTCTTGGGCTGGAAATTTGTTTCACTCTGTCTTTTTGTGGGTTCTGCTGCTTTAGAATTTGTTTAGAGTCATTTTTATAAGTATTTGGAGGGATTTGGGGGAGAGCTCAAGCAAGTCGCTGCTTTCACTCCATCATCTTGGCTCCACCCCCAGGTATCACTGTTCTAAGGACACACAAATAAGAACAGATGTGGTGGTTTGAGGGCTGGAAAGGAAAGGGGAATAAGTATTTCTTAAGTGTCTACTATGATCCAGGCACTGTTCTAGTTACTCTATAAATATGATTTTATTGGATTGAAAGGACCACTAGTCCAATGAAATGGGCCCACAGGTCATCTCTTCTAGTCATGTCCTAATAAGGGCTCTACAAGCCTTAAAATTTAGAAGTTTGAAGAAGGTAATACACTGGCATCTCACAGAAAATTTGTCATGGCTAAAGGCTCTAGGTGAAGTCAGGAATCTTATTGTTTTCCATGTTAGACTAAAATCATGCACTGCACCAAATGTATATTTAGGATCCACAAATTTGAGTGTGGTCAAGTTATCAGAAACAATACAGAAATAAGTGGAAGTGACAAGTCCAGCAAATTGGGCAGAACAAACATAAGAGAACAAATAAGCTTCAGATAGATTACTGAGGGCAGACAGAATACCCTGTGGCAACTGCCCATTATAGTCTCCTCATCCATCCAGGAATAAGTGAGGAATGCACTTATGGAGAAGGACATATTTTAGGTCAAGCCTGGGAGGAAGGAGCTGTGCAGTGACAGAAATAGAGACATGGTGTTCTCCATTGTTGGATATAGGCAACAGGGCAGTAGGATTAAGGAAAGGGCAATCCATCAGGGATGACATGGATCACTGGCAGCAACTGATTTTCCTGCTTGAAGTGCTAGAAACATATGAGGCTTTGATCTTTGGAAGGAGGGCCATGACTGCATGAGGGACAGATATTGTCAGGGGAACTACCAGGTCCTTGTAGATCCCCTTAGATATATACTGCTATTTAACAAGTATGATCACATGGATCTATACCATATAGACCACTAAAACTGCTAGCTAAGGGGGCTGTTATGGTAGACAGCAGGATGGCTCCCAGATGTTCTAAGTATACACACAAATTCCCAAGGACAGATTAAAGGAAGCACCAAAAGATAATTTTAAAGCAAACCAGAGACAGTTCAGATCCTCCCACCCAGAAAAGTTCTATCCTAAGTTTACATCTAGCATGTCATGTGGCATGTAGGTGCTTAAATATTTTCAGCCTATCAGGTTTCACTAAGGAATCAGTCACAAAATAGTAACAGAGAAATGAATAGGAGAATGAAGTATTTATTCCTTTTGACCTGTCAGAAAATAAAGGAATCAAGAAACCATAAACCTAGGCAAAGAACTAGACAGTCAGCTGTGTTCTGAGGCTCCCACAGAGATTTTAAAAGCATCTACTTTTGTTCTATTGGACCTGATACTTGGAGGAAAGTGTTCAGTGGATTCTACTCACTTAGATTTCTATTTCAGATTCTTGGCCTTAGTGCACTAGGAACTCTGGTCATAATTAACCACAGTTCATACACCAGAAGCAAGTCAGTAGTAAAAGCCATTCATCTGAAAGAAAGAGCTATGTGACTGTGGAATATCCCTTTATATAAAAGAAATATTGATCAACAAGACTTGGAGAGGATTTTTATCCTTTTAGGGGAAAAAGCTAGTTTCTATCTTCAGGCATGTTGAATGTACATTTAGTCATGTTGCAAGCCCTTATGGTTGTTGCTCTACAATACAACTATGCCTTTCTCAGCCTAGCAGCAAGGAAAAATGGTAGGGTACATTTGAGCAGAAAAGGTAAAACCATGCATGATTCCCTGTAGGTGACCACTTAGTGCAAGGAGATGCATGGTCATCTTTTCCTATACCTCCACACTGTCCCAGGGGCTTCTGTTCCTCCACCAGAGAGCTTCCCTGAGCTTATGGTGAGCATTCCATATACATTCCACTTCCAATGGTAGAATGTTAGCCTGCAAACCCAGCAAAGGTTATGTGCCCAATGAACATCACACAATTATGAGGGTTCAGCATTCCTGAGGCTCATCAGCCTTAGTCTCCTCTGCTCACCCATGTAGGCAAGTAGGCAAAAGGCAGAGAGACATTGGTCAAGTCAGGCCAATATCACCTTCATGTGATCAGCCAAAATCCTCACCCTTTCATTTGCAGAGACAGCAAGCCCAAAGCTGTAAATGGACTTTGCTGGGCTTTGCATTTGATTGTCATTACGGTCATGATTCAAAAGCACTAACATCCTTCTCCCTTTCCTGTTCTGTACTGGGGTCTCTATTGCCTTGAATCAGAGCATACAGCAGACATTGAATATAGCCCAACCTCTAGTAGAGATTTCTAGACTAGCCAAAGGAAAGGGCAGTTGTTTCTCTCTCCCTCCTAAGGACAAATGTTCTCATATCAGCAGATAGTTTGAGATGAGACTAAAAACAGACAAAAAGAAATCAGTCAGACTCTACTCATCTACTCCCCACACTCTTGTGTACAGAAAAAGAAGTATGTGTCCAACCACAGAATGTGGATACCTAAAATTCCCTTCCTTCCTTCTCTTAGTGCATAATAATGTCATAAAGTCTAATTCAAATGTCACCTCCTCCAGGAAACCATCTCTGGTTCCATTTGTCTGGAATACTCACATCCCCCACACTTTGTACAATGCCTTTTGTACCTCTCCTATGAGTTAATTTTTGTGACAGTTTGTTTCGTGTAGATCTTAATCCCCTACCTGACAGTAACCATAACCTCTACAAAGGCTGGGTCTTCTCTTAGCTAATCTCATTATCTCTCTCCAATCTATTCCACACTTTGGTACTTTGGCCACATTAGGAGCTTAAAAGAGCACTGAAATGGAATTCTCTCTTTCCCAGTCAGCGGTATCCCCATAGACCTGTCACTGTCAGGGGCTATGGATGCCTCTATGAAACTCACATCAATCAATTAAAGAAGCATTTCATTAAGGACCTACTATGGGCCATGTGCTGTGCTAAGAGCATAGTATGAGGGCACAAATGAAACAGTCCCTGTCCTCACAGAACTCTTAATCTATCTAAGGAGAAAATATGGGCTTCTGAACAAGACAGTGCCTAAACAGATGTAGGCTGCCTATCTACCCACATCTATTCCCATAAAAACCTGAAATTCATATCAGGACAGATAATGATCAAGAAATCCAATGAGAAACTACAGAAAATGGTTTCTCCCACTCCAAAAAGTCCTCACAAAGTTAACCAGTAGCCCATGGACAAAAGCAAAGAGGGCAACCAGCAAAGGCAGCACCAGGGCAGGCAAACAAACCAGTAGGGTCCCAGTTCAACCATAGACCCATGGTGCCTTCAGAGTTCTGTTTCTAGAAGCAACAACAGAGGAGGGTTCCCCTTAGAAAGCTCTGCAATGGTTGTATTCCCACAGTGGCTCCTAAAAGCCCCAGGAAGCAGCAACAACCAATTAGGATGAGGCAGCAACCAGTGGGACTACAGCTCTGACCAGGACATCCCAGGCTCTGAGTTTCCTCCTGTGTGAAATGAGGCCTAAAAAAAAAAAAAACACTTAGAGGTATCTCAAGGTAGGAACAGAAAGTTTATTTCAATCCTCGAGGATCGGGTGTCTCTCCACCAGGGTGCTCTGATGAAGGGAAACCAAGTACAGAAGCACAAAGCCAGGTTAAATAACCCTAACGGGAAAATACCCCCTCCCACCAACTGACCAATATTTGGCTTACAATCTAAGGGCAAAAATCTACCCCCAGAGACAGAGACCAAAGAAACAACATACATATCCATATTTAGCACCTTAGTTTGCTGCCAAAATGAAACAATTAGAATGTGTGGTCAAGCTAGACGCTGATGTGGCAAGGTCTCCGTGACCAGAATGTAACAACAGGATACGGGGAGTTTCAGGGGTTTCAGGCTTGGCAAGCTTTAACTACTAATATGGCACTGGTAGAAAAAGGGAACTATAGAAATCTATACTTATCCTATTCTGCCTCCTGAACTTATCTCCAAATTTAGGATAGCCTTATCCTAAACCTTAATTACACTGAGAAGTCTTCATAGGGACATCCCACTCACTCCTATCCTGTCCTGAAATGGTATAAAAGGCCCTGAACATCTAGTGATCTCATCTTCAAAGATCAAAGAGTAGTCTCTCCCTAGGAGGAGGAGGTCAGCACAGGATCTCAGGTGACCTGAGGAAATCATCCCACCCAAAAACATGGTGAGGGACAGAGTCTACCCTTGACACAAAGCCCTCATTCAAGAATTAAAGATGAGGGCAGCTAGTTGGTGCAGTGGATAGAGGAGTCAGGAGGACCTGAGTTCAAATCTGGCATCAGACACTTGACACTTACCAGCTGTGCTACCCTGGGCAAGTCACTTAACCCCATTGCCTAGCCCCCCCCAAAAAAATTAAAGATGAAGAAATGTGTAAACCAAGGAAGAGACAAACCCATTTGAAAATTATTGGAAATCTAGAGATTCCCTGAAAGAGGAAGAAAAAAGTAACTCTGTACAAATTTTAAGTAGTGATTCAAAGGAAAACATGAATTTTAAGGGTCAATGTGAATATCTAGAAGTAGCAAAGCAAAAGATGAAAATGAAACATAAATTCTGGAGAAAATAATTAGATAGAAAATAAATAACTTAGAAGAGAAAATGACAAACCTTGCTTAATTAAGGGATTTCCTGAAAACTAAGGGGAAAAAATACACCACAGAAATCAGAGAAGAGAAATGCATATGAAAATAAGATTGCAGCAATTAGGTCATGCAGTGGACAAAGCACTGAATTTAGAGTCAGGAAGAGCTGAGTGTGAATTCAGCCTCAGATCCTGACTAGCTCTGTGACCTTAGGTAAGGAACTTAATTAACCTCTCTGCCTCAGTTTCCTCATTATTTTTTACCCAAAAGCTTCATCCCCTTCCAAAGTTCTGTTGCACTCTCCCAATCCGCTAAGGTCCCAGACCACCAGGCTCTCAACTTAGGTGTCATCCAGCCCCCTCAGATCCAATAAGTTACCAAGGCCTGATGATCTTACTTTTGTAACACCTCTCATGTATACTGTCTTCTCTTCTGATACTGCCCTGGTATAGGTCCTTATCACCTTACACCTGAAACATTGAAATCACCTGCTGGTTGGTCTTGCTGCCTCAAGTCTCTCCCCTCTCCAATCCTCACTTGGCTGTCATTTGACCTTCCTAATGCAAATCACCTCCTCCCCCCACCAACCTATTCAGTAAATTCCAATGGATTCCAATCACCTTCATTATTAAACATATAACCCCCTGTTTGGCATTCAAAGGTTTTCAAAACCTGCCCCCTCTATCTTTCCGGACTTTTTACACCTTATGCCCTAGGGAAATTGACCTCTGTGGCTTTCTGCAAACCTGACACTCGCTCTCCCAACTCTTGGCAATTTCACTGACTGTCCTCCATGCCTGGAATGCTCTCCCTCCTCATTGTCACCTCCTGACTTTCCTGGCTTCCTTGAAGTCTCAATGAAAATCTTACCTTTTACAGTCAGCCTTTCCTGATCCCTCTGAATTCTAGGGCTCTCTTTCTCTCTCTCTCTCTCTCTCTCTCTCTCTCTCTCTCTCTCTCTCTCTCTCTCTCTCTCTCTCTCTCTCTCTCTCTCTCTCTCCCTCTCTCTCTCTCTCTCTCTCCCTCTCTCTCTCTCTCTCTTTCTCCCCTAATCAACTACCCCAAATATCTTCTTGCTGCATTGATAATTTCTCTTATACCCTAGACCAGACCTCCTGTGGGCTCCATCAGCTGGAAACAGATGGTGCCACCCATCCCTCTACTCCCCATTGGCTGTAACTGGAGGGTTTTCCCCAAAAATTTTCCTCAAAGCTTATTCTGCAATCTGCAACTTTCTCCCCACTCCAAGAAGCTCAGAATCCAACATCCCTTTATTGTAACTGAAAGAGAACTACTCTGTTCCTCCCTTCCTGAGTAGGGTTAGGGGCTTTTTGGGTGGGACCCATGACTCTGAGGGATAAGGCCTGTGGGACAATCTAAGAAATATGGAGTGGGCATGCATAAGTGGAGTCAAGTGAGAGAAAAGGACATGGATACACAATAATACAGATATCAGCAAAGACTCATGGTGTTCATCCTACTGAGAGGGGCTGTATTAAACACTCCTCCCTCTTCTCTACATCAGACCTTTCTCTACCTCATTTAAAACCTCAAGTGGAGATGTTTCTTAAAGGGTACTTGTGATTATGGCAGCTCTCAGCATGGACCTTTCTCAGGCTTTTCTTTTCTGAAACCTAATTATAGGCTTTTAACCTAAAGAGACCCCTAGCATTAGCTCTTAACTTCCAGGAGACAATGAAAGCTCAGAATTCTGTCTCCAGCACTTCTTTGTATTGGATTTCCTCACCCTTCATTAGATCTTCCTGAACACTCCCATCATAATCACTGTGATCCATTTCCTAACCAGGTGGAGGAAGCTTGCAATGGGTATAAGAAGACAATTGGAGGAGGTGCAGTTTTGTGCTGCATGCTGCTTATGTAGAGGGGTATGTGACTCCTGATTGGTAGAAAGAATACTGAGTGTGACGTTGCATTGATGTGGGTACAAAGAGTGCCCTAGGATTAAAAATAATATTAAGGGTTACTTTCCCAGGCCCCCTGAGGGGGTTTAAGGCTCATTCTGTAGCTCATCCTGTACCTTGTGATCCTGGAACTTGAGAGCTTCTCAAGTCCTTTTCCCCTTATCTTAAAACAACACACAACTTGTACTGAAAGAATTGTCTTTGTTTCCCTCACCCTGTGTTCCTTATCCTGTCATTCATCTTCCTCATCCTGTGTCACGACAATTTTTCCTTATCTTGCAAGCAACCGTCTTCCTCATCTTGTTTGTTCTTATCATGTCCCTAATCTCCAACCCCTATAAGAAACCCTAAAAATACATCATCATCCTACAGGCTGTGTAGCTTTCTGTCTATATAAGCCTGGGTCTTTTCCTATATCAGCACCCTTTGTTTAGCTCCTCGCTAACCTCAGGCTTGTGAACCTTTCACAAAATAAAACTCCCAATGGTTACAGAAAAGGTCTAAGTGAACTCTTTACACCTGAATTCAGCTTTAAACCTCAACAGCATGACTGTGTAAGGGGCTTACTCCATTTGGCTTCAGAAATTTTGGAGAAATCATTCAGAGAGACATATGGACAAAAGACATCAGGGAGGTAGTGGGAAAAAAACTTTTGGAATAAGAGACATGCATGGGAAACTAGCTTCACACTTTCCTTGAACTTGAAATTCTAAAATTTTCTGAGAATGGTCCTTCTGTGGGTAAAACTGTTCTCTCTCTCTCCTTGTCATTCCCTATAATACCATTGAGGCTACTCTCCCCTCCAAATATTTGTAGTCTAGGGAATGACAGCATCACAACAAAAGCTTCTGTACTGATAACTTTTAAAGGGGAAGGATAAGCCCAGGCTGATATACCTCAACTTGACTCCTTACCCCCAAATGCTGGTTACACAAAAGACTACAATAAATATAAAATAGTGAATAAACCTATTTATCCAAACAAAACATCAAACAGAAATCAAAGAAGCTGTCCAATTAGAATGACATAAAATACACAAGAGCAAATGAGCTCTTCTTTTGGGAGTGAGTTAAGTTTTAAGATCAAACAAGGAATGAGCAAACAATCTCACTCAGAGCAGGTCTACCCTTAGCAATCTCCAGAATTTCAAGGAAATCTAAAGACAGGATAGGGCTAACCTTCCATACATACATGTTATTCCAAAGTTTTCCTTCATTAACACCCTGGAGTTTCTTCTGTCCATGCTTATCTCTGAATAATGTCTCTAAAGTCTCTGAAGCCAGTTGAAATAAGTTCAAAAGCCACGTGGGCATCTTTGTACTTGCATTTTTGTGTCAACTAAGAGCCACACAAGAAACAACTAAGATAATATTTATAAAGCACTCTGCAAACTTTAAATCTGTATATGCTATGATTACAATGTGTCCTTATCTCATAAAGTCATTCCAACAGATACAGCGGATTATTTTTTAACCCAAGTGTAGAATTTTGTACTTTATCTCTATTAAATTAAATCTCATTCCATTCAGTTTTCCCATCATTCTGACCTGTCAACAACTTTTTGAATCCTGGCTCTGTCACCCAATATGTTAGCTATGTCTCCCAGTTTCAAGTTATCTGAATATTCACTTTGCATGCCTTCTACGACTTCATTAAAGGCATGATTAAAAAAAAAAATTAACTAGTACAGGACCAAGGACAGCTTCCTGGAATACTCTACTAGAGAATTTTCTCCTATTTGACATTCAACCCTCAAGGACTCATCTTTGGCCCACAACCATTCAAACGTTTCCAAATCCAGCTAACAGCATTATCATCTAATCCATAGCTGCCCATCTTCTCCCCAAGGATAGCACTGGAGACTTTGTCAGATTCTTTGTTGGAATCCAGGTTTAATACATAAACATTCTCCTGATCCATCAGTTCAGTTATAGCGTCAAACAAGGAAGGTTCGTCGGGTGGGACCTGTTTTTGATGAGACCTTCATGGCTTTTGTACAATCACTCTTCCCTTTCAAAATGCTCACAAACAGTATCTGTTATGATGGGGTTTAGAATTTTCTGGGAGTCAAAAGCAGAATTTATTGAACCAGAGGTCACAGACTCATACATCTTTCCTTTTTAAAAATATTGGAACATTTGTCCTCCAGTTTCATGGGACCCACTACAAGAGTGAAGACTTTCACTGCTCTACACTAGCAGTTCAGCTTCAGCACCCTACCAGTAAGTAGACTAGTGTAATAGTCTAGGTAAGATATGACTTCTGAGGCCCCTTCTATTCTATTATTTCTGTGAGCTTTTTGTTGTTGTTGTTGTTCACCAGAAAAGTATTTAAATATTAGAACAAACCCTGTGAAAGGAACTTCTGCCTGGGAACTAATGATGCCCTTCATTCCTAATGCTAATTGGCTCTCTAACTCTGAGGTTGTCCAACCCTGGAGCAGATGAGAGAGTCTGTAAATTGTTAGTCAGGGAGATGTGGGGGTAGTTCCCATGAAGTGAGGGCCATCCTGACTGTCATATCTTTTTGGGTCCCTCGTACTCATTGTGTCTCTCTCTCTCAGGATGGTGTGTGTCTTGCTCTCCAGGGGTATCTGGACAGAGGTTCTGGCTGTGACCCTGCTCTTGCTGAATTCCCAGGTGGCTGCAGACAGACATGCCCCAGGTAAGTACAGAGCAGCAGCTTCCCAGAGAGCACAGGTCAGGGCCCAAAGGGAGCACTTTTCCCTCTAGGCCCAGGCCAAAAGAAGGACTTGGGACAGGATGGTCCTCAGATAGGTGGACAGTAGGTGAAACTGGTTTTCAGCCTCCCCTCCCAACTAACTCTTCCTTTGGTCCTTTGTTTCCTTTCCCCTTTTTCCTCAGGGTACAGACACTTGTTGCAGCCCCCCTCCAAGAGCTGAGGGCTCCAGGCAGTTTGTCAATAAGCAATTATTAAGCAGCTACTGTCTGCCCAGCACTGTGCTGAGGCAAAGGATAGAAAGAAAGGCAAAGGACAGTTCCTGTTCACAAAAAGCTCACAATCTAATGGGGGAGACAACATGCAAACAACTCTGTACAAGCAAGGTAGATACAGGAGAAATGGGACATGATCAAGAGAGGGAAGGCACTAACAATAAGGGGGATCAGGAAAGGCTTCCTGTAGAGGGTGGGATTTGAGCTGATACTTGAAGTAAGCCAAGGAAGTGATGAGGCAGAGGTGAGGAAGAAGAGTATTTTAAGCCTGGGAGACAGCCAGAGAGTGCACAGAGTGGGGAGATGGAGAAATTTATAAGGGAAGAACAAGAAGGTCAGTGTCACTGGGTATCAGAATACTGGGATGTGGGAATATAAAGTGTAAGAAGGCTGGAAAAGTAGGAGGGGACCACGTTGTACAGGGCCTTGAAGGCCAAGCAGAGGATTTTATATTTGATCTTGGAGAAAATATGGAATCACTGGAGTTTATTGATGAGGGGGTGACATGGTCAGAGCTGCTAAGGTCTCCCACTCTGATCTAAACTTTTCTATCCTGCTAAACATCTTCACAGAGTCTGCCTAAGCTGCTGGAAAGGTTTCAATTTGGCTGTTATTGGGGGAGGAAGGTGTAGACTTTCCTGGATTAATTTCCCAGGTATCATTTCAAGTCCATAAATGAAACTGGAGTATTTGGGACTACCCCTGATTTTCATGAATAACATCATGGTACAGTAGGGAAAGGTCTCCCCATCCATTTCTCAGAGGCAGGTTAGAGGCAGATACTGGGCTAAAGAGATCAAGGGGATTGATCCAGGCTGACTTTTCTCCTATCTTCATAATCCCTTGGGCTGAATGGGCTGAAAAAAAGAGGAGTAGACCCAATGTTCCTCAATCCCTCCTTCCCCTGAATCAGGCAGGGCTTGCGCTCTCTACCCCACATCTGCCAGTGTCATCTCTGGTCTCCACACTGCTGCTGCTCTCACTGAAGCCCTAGTATGGATCAAGGGGCCTCTGCCATGACCCAGCAGGGGTGTGAGATCCTTTGTCCTGGGCAGGGAAGGAGCCCTCTGGGATGGCCAAAATCCTCTTCCAGCTAGTGTAAGTATTGCAGGGTAGCAGATAAAAGTCCCTCTGTCACTGTCCATATAATTTATCTTCCAGCCTGGCCTGGCATCTGGCATAACCAATCACAGTTTCTCTGGGATTCTAACCTGCTCTAGAGCAGTCCTCCAGGAATCTGACCCATACTTGAGCTTTGTCACCTACACTACTTCTGTGAGGAGAGTATACTGTGTGTAACACCCATTCTCCAGGGCTGGGCAAAAGAGAAGGGGCCTTCAACAGACAGTCTGTTAGGGCCTGAGTTAGGGAAATCTAAGGGCAGTGGGATCTCCCAGTCCTAGCAGGGTGATGGCTGCTTAACCTTGCTGACATCCTACTATCAGCCATGTGTGTACTGAGCAGGTGCTGCCCTCATCTGGACAGTCATCCAAACTACACAATATCTAAGTTCCCACCGAGCTAGAAGTCAATCAAACTTTTATTAGGCTCTTACTACATGCCAGACACTGTGTTAACTTCAGGGGAAACAAAGAAAGGTAAAAGTCCCTGGGATGGAAACATGAAAACAACTGTGTTCAATATCTGGCTCCCCTTCCTGTGCATGCTCAGGCCCATCCTCTGAGGTCCAGAGAGGGCAAGTGACTTTTACTATAGAGACTATTTGGGAAAACAGATGAAGAAGGAGTCTTACCAAATTCTTTTTATGATACAAATATGGTGCTGATACCTAAACCGGGAAGAGTCAAAACATCAAAAGAAAATTGTAGACCAATTTCCCTAATGAATATAGATGCAAAAATTTTAAATAAAATATTAGCAAATAGATTACAACAACTTATCACAAGAATAATACACTTTGACCAGGTAGAATTTATACCAGCAATGCAGGATTGGTTCAATATTAGGAAAACTATCAGCATAATTGATCATATCAACAACAAAAGTAACAGAAACCACATGATCATCTCAATAGATGCAGAAAAAGCTTTTGACAAAATAACAACACCCATTCCTATTAAAAACACTAGAGAGCATAGGAATAAATGAAGTCTTCCTTAAAATAATAAATAGCATCTACCTAAAACCTTCAGCAAGCATTATATGTAATGGAGATAAACTAGAAGCATTTCCAATAAGATCACGGGTGAAACAAGGATGTCCATCATCACCACTGTTGTTCAATATGGTACTAGAAACATTAGCTTTAGCAATAAAAAAAGAAAAAGAAATTGAAGGTATTAGACTACGCAAAGGAGAAACAAAGCTATCACTCTTTGCAGATGACATGATGATACACTTAGAGAATCCTAGAGAATCAAGTAAAAAACTACTTGAAAAATAAGCAACTTTAGCAAAGTTTCAGGACATAAAACAAACCCACATATATCATTGGCATTTCTATGTATTACCAACAAAGCCCAATAGCAAGAGATACAAAGAGAAATTCCATTTAAAGTTACTATAGACATTATAAAATATTTAGGAGTCTACCTCCCGAAACAAACCCAGGAACTATATGAACACAATTACAAAACACTTTTCACACAAATAAAGTCAGATCTACATAACTGGAAAAACATCAGTTGCTCATGGGTAGGCCAAGTTAATATAATAAAAATGACAGTTCTACCTAAGCTAATTTACTCATTCACTGCCATACCAATCAAACTACCAAAAAATTATTTTATAGAGTTAGGAAAAATAATAACAAGATTCATCTGGAATAACAAAAGGTCCAGAATATCAAGGGAACTAATGAAAAGAAATGCAGGGGAAGGTGGCCTAGCCCATTCCAGATCTGAAACTGTATTATAAAACAGCAATCACCAAAACTGTCTGGTACTGGCTAAGAAATAGAGTGATGGATCAGTGGAATAGGTTAAGTATACAAGACACAGTAGTCAATGACTACAGTAATCTACTATTTGATAAACCCAAAGACCCCAACTTCTGGTATAAGAACTCACTCTTTGACAAAAACTGCTGGGAAAACTGGAAAAGAGTATGGCACAAACTAGGCATAGACCAAAATCTCACACCATATGCCAAAATAAAGTCAAAATGGGTTCCTGATTTAGATATAAAGGCTCATACTGTAAGCAAACTGGGAAAGCAAAGAATAGTTTACCTACCAGGTTTATGGAGAACAGAAGAATTCATGACCAAACAGGATATAGAGAACATTATGAAAAACAAAATGGATAACTTTGATTACATTAAACTGAAAAGTTTTTGCACAAACAAAGCCGATGCAACCAAGATTAGAAGGAAGGTAGAAAATTGGGAAAGAATTTTTACAACCAGTGTCTCTGATAAGGGCCCCATTTCTAAAATATATAGGGAAGTAAGTCAAATTTATAAGAATACTAGTCATTCTCCAATTGATAAATGGTCAAAGGATATCAACAGGCAGTTCTCAGATGAAGAAATTAAAACCATCTATAGTCATATGAAAAAATGCTCAAAATCACTATTGATTAGAGAAATGCAAATCAAAACAACTCTGAGGTACCATATCACGCCTATCAGATTGGTCAACATGACAAAACAGGAAAATGATAAATGTTGGGGAAGATGTGGGAAAATTGGAACACTAATGGATTGTTGGTGGAGTTGGGAATTGATCCAACCATTTTGGAGAGCAATTTGGAACTATGCCCAAAGGGCTATAAAAATGTGCATACCCTTTGACCCAGCAATAGCACTTCTAGGGCTATATCCCAGAGCGACCATACAAATGGGAAAAGGACCTACATGTACAAAAATATTTATAGCAGCTTTTTTTGTGGTGGCAAAGAATTGGAAATTGAGAGGATGCCCATCAATTGGGGAATGGCTAAACAAGTTGTGGTATACGAATATAATGGAATACTATTGTGCTATAAGAAATGATGAACAGGCTGCCTTCAGAAAAACCTGGAAAGACTTGTATGGTCTGATGCTGAGTGAAATGAGCAGAACCAGGAGAATGTTGTACACAGTAACAGTCATGTTGCACGATAACTAATAGTGATAGACTTAACCCTTCTTAGTAATACAAGACATCTCCAAAGGCCTCACAATAGAAAATGCTATCCACATCCAAAGAAAGAACTTTTGAATTGAGATTGAGGCATACTCTTTGTTATTTTTTTTTCTTCTGTTGTGTTTTGTTTCTTCTTTCTGGTGATTCCTCCTATAGGTTTAATTCTTACCTACAACATCACTAATGTGAAAATATATTTAATAGGAATATATACATATAGCCTATATCAGATTGCCTGCCATCTTGGGGAAGGAAGTGGGGAGAGAGGGGCAGAAAAATTTAAAACTCAAAAGCTTATGGAAGTGATTGTTGATAATTAAAAATTAATTAATTAAAAAAAGAATTATTGGGCTACCTGAAAGTCATGATCAAAAAAAAAAAAAAGAGCCTAGACATTATCTTTCAAGAAATTATCAAGGAAAACTTGTCCTGAGATTCTAGAACCAGAGGGTAAATAGAAATTGAAAGAATCCACTGATCACCTCCTGAAAAAGATCCCAAAAAGAAAACTCCCAGGAATATTGTAGCCAGATTGCAGACCTCCAAGATCAAGGAGAAAATACTGCAAGCAGCCAAAAAGGAAACAATTTAAGTATTGTGGAAACACAATCAGGATAACACAAGATTTAGCAACTTCTACATTAAAATATTAGAGGACTTGGAATATGATATTCTGGATGGCAAAAGTGCTAGAATTACAACCAATAAGTCACCTACCTAGCAAAATAGAGTATAATCCTTCAGGGGGGGAAGTGGATATTCAATGAAATAGAGGGCTCTCAAAAAGACCAGAGTGGAATAGAAAATTTGACTTTCAAATACAAGATGCAAAAGAAGCATAAAAAGGTAAACAGGAAAGAGAAATCATAAGAGATTCAATAAGGTTAAACTATTTATATTCCTACATGGGAAAACGATATTTATAACTCCTAAAAAACTTTCTCATTATTAAGGCAGTTAGGAGTATACATAGAAAATAGAGATGTGAATTGAATGTGATGGTGTGATTATATTTAAAAAATTGAGGGATGAAAAACAAGAATGCACTGGGAGAAGAGGAAAGGGAGAAATAGAATGGAATAAATTATGTGACATAAAAGAAGACTGAAAGAGATTTCACAGTGGATTGGACATGGGGAAAGAAGAGTCAGGAGCACATCAACCTCACTCTCATCAGAATTGGTTCAAAGAGTGAGTAATATAGACACTCATGCTACATTACTACACTTTGGGTGTAAAAATCTATCTTGCCATATAGGGAAATAGGAAGGGAAGAGGATAAGAGAAGAGGGTGGAGGGAGCTGATAGAAGGAAGGGAAGTTTGGGGGAGGTAAAAGTCCCCTTTAATTTTTTTCTGGCCAGTTGTCCAATCCCCCTACCATTTCTAAGAAGTAAGAAGCCCCAAAAATGCTGCTGCTGCTGTTATCATTGCCTCCAAGGCCCACAACTCACATGGCCCAGCCCCCATCTTAGTGTCACCAACCTCTGCTTCTGACCTCCTAAGTTGTCTTGGGTTGGGAAAATGTTTCACCTTGACCTTTTGTTGGCTCTGCTACTCCAGAATTAGATTTGATGTGTTATTTTAAAGCTGTTTGGAGGGGAATATTGGAAGAGTTCAGAAGGAATGCTCCCTCTACTTTGCTATCTTGACTTTGCCTCCCTCTTTCATCATTTCTCACAGCACAAGAATACTCTTTTATACTCTTATGCCATAATTTGTTCAGCCATTCCCCAAGTGATGGGGATCCACTTTGTCTCCAGGGTTTTTGGGGTTTTTTTTACTACAACAGAAAGTCCTGCTAAAAATACACACACAGTCAGTGTCTCTGATAAGGGTCTCATTTCTGAAATGCATAGAGAACTGAGTCAAATATATAAGAATACAAATCATTCCCCAATTGATAAATGGTCAAAGGATATGAACAGGCAGTTTTCAGAGGAAGAAATTAAAGCTATCTATAGTCATATGAAAAAATGCTCTAAATCACTATTGATTAGAGAAATGCAAATAAAACAATTCTGAGGTACCACATCACACCTATCAGATTGGCTACCATGACAAAACAGGAAAATGATAAATGTTGGAGATGTGGGAAAATTGGAACACTAATGCATTGTTGGTGGAGTTGTGAACTGATCCAACCATTTTGGAAAGCAATTTGGAACTATGCCCAAAGGCCTATAAAACTGTGCATACTCTTTGATCTGGCAATACCACTTCTAGGTCTGTATCCCAAAGAGATCATAAAAATGGGAAAAGGACCTACATGTACAAAAATATTTATAGCAGCTCTTTTTGTGGTGGCCAAGAATTGGAAATTGAAAGGGTGTCCATCAGTTGGGGAACGGCTGAACAAGTTGTGGTATATGAATGTAATGGAATCCTATTGTTCCATAAAAAATGGTGAGCAGATGGACTTCAGAAAAACCTGGAAAGGCTTACATGAACTGATGCTGAGAGAAGTGGGCAGAACCAAGAGAACATTGTACACAGTAATAGTAACATTGTGAGATAACCAGCTTTGACAGACTTAGCTCTTCTCATCAATGCAAGTATGTAAGACAATTCCAAAAGACTCATGTCGAAAAATGCTATCCACATCCAGAGAAAGAATTATGGATTCTGAATGCAGATTCAAGCATACTATTTTCTCTTTTTGTTTGCTTGTTTGTTTGTTTTTTTTTTGTTTCTTCTTTCTCGTGGTTTTTCTCTTTGGTTCTAATTCTTCTTTACAACATGACTAATGTGAAGATATGTTTAATATGAATGTATATGTATAATCTATATTAGATTGCACACCCTCTTGGGGGGGGAATTTAGAACTCAAAATCTTATAGAAGTGAATGTTGAAAACAATAAATGAATTAAAATTAAAATGCACACACACGTGTATGCATGTGTGTTTGTATGTACGTATATATTTACCTATGGATTCTTTACACCTTTCATAACTTTGAGGGGTATATGCACAGTGGTTTAATCTCTGGGTCAAAGAAGGGTATGCACAATTTAGTGACTTTTTAGGTAGTTTCAAATTTCCATCCATAATAATTGGACCAACTAAGAGTTCTACCAAGAGTGCATTAGTGTGCATGTTCCTCCACAACTCTTCCAAGAATTTTTTTTATCAGCCTTGCCAATCTGATGAGGATGAAGTTGAAAACTCAATGTATTTACTTTTCTGTGTGCATGTTGGATTCCCTTCAAGGAGATTGTCTTTGTAACCTCGGCCCCAGAATGGTGTCTTGTACTTAAGTGGTTTATAAATGTTGTTGACAGTTTAA
The DNA here is from genome assembly GCF_900497805.2 of Vombatus ursinus. Taxonomy (NCBI): domain Eukaryota; kingdom Metazoa; phylum Chordata; class Mammalia; order Diprotodontia; family Vombatidae; genus Vombatus; species Vombatus ursinus. Next base: position 12,211,710 of record NW_020954604.1, on the reverse strand, counting down.
GAAAAGAAAGTTGTTGGTAAAAAGAGAGAGAATGAATTTAATTCCAATCAAAAAGCATTTATTTCTCTCTTAGAATCTGCTGCACCAGATAGCAAATAAAAAGACAAAAATTCCTTTAAAGAACTTTTATTCTCATCAAAATCTCCAATACTGCTAGCCCTTAGTACCTTCTCAGATCACTACCCCTGCTCTAATTTTACTTTCTTAACTTTCCTATCTCAATTCTAAAATCAATCAATTTAATTCCACACCATCTATTCCCAAATCCTTTCTTCTCTTATCCTTTTTCCACTCATCACTTGTCTCCCTTGTCAAACCCCAGCACTAAATTACTCCCACCATTTGCCTCTAACACTCTTGTCCACATGCTATTGTACAGAATTAGAGGAAATCATTCAACTGTGCTGACTGGATACACTATCAATTTGTGTTAACAATTTCAACTGGCCCCTCACTGAAGACAGGCAATAATTTTATTCCTAACTGATTTACATATCTAATTCCCCACCATAGTTATTCCAAACTGTCTCTTCTCTTCTCAAACTTCTCTTACCTACGTTGGCCCCTCCCAAGTCTCTCTCATTCAAAAACTTCATCTCTTACTATATACGAAAAAAAAAGACCATTCACTCTGAGTTTGTTCTTTTTATCTTCTCAAAACTTTTTGACATTATCCCCCACTTTCTCTTCATTTCTCCCTGCTTCTGATAATAAAATGAGCCTTCACTTTTTTTAGGTAAACCCCTCCATATGTACCTTTGATCCTATCTCCACCTACTTTCCAGTAAATTGACAGATTGACCTCTTAATAATTCTCCATTCTCTCTCTCTCCCTCCCTCCCTCCCTCCCTCCCTCCCTCCCTCTCTCCTTATTGACTGGCCCCTTCTCTGTAGTCTTCAAACAGTCCTAAGTGCATTCCATTTTTTAAAAATACTTTTCTAAGATGTCACATGAACAACAATATGAAAAACTAGGCATTTTCTTTGATCTTCATGATCTATCAAGTCTCCCCAAAATAAGAATTATGTGCAGGAGATAAAGCAATTTCAGCTATCTCTATGGTCTAAGATATTAAAAAACATAGTAACAACCCAATGAACTAATAATAGAGAAGGATAATCCTAAATCTTAAAGGTTCTCATTCAGTACCCCTTCTCCATTAGTCCCCATAATCTAGTGAGATTGCACAACTCAACATGTTTGCAACAGAACTTAACAGAAGTCACCCTCTGCCTCGATTGTTCAAAGCAGAGCTCAAGGTCCAGGTAACTGGGAAACTTTCTCTGAATGATACAACACCATTGCAGTATGCAATGCTCAAGCAGAGAGATGAAGTACAAAAGGAACAGGAATAGGCTGCCAGTATGTATATGGGGCTACAACAGGGCTAAAAGAAAAGGGACTGGCATCCAGCTGAGACCAATGCTGTCTCCCCGAAAGTCACCTGGGGAAGGGATGAAGGCTGCTAAAAAGTGAATTGCCCAGTGTTGGAGGACACTGAGATAGCTTTGAAGTGAAGAACTCAGGGAAACCACCATCCAGGGGGAAGGACTCAGAAAGTAAGCAATAGGAAAACATAAGGGGGGAAGGGGAGTCTCAAACTAAAAAAGAACTCAAGAGGAAGAAAATTCAGTTAAAAACCTTAATTATAAGGAGATAAACCATTAAGGACAATATTAACATCAAAAGAGAATATAGTCTTAAGATCATTTAATGAGTCCATATATCTCTACTTATATTTCAAGACAAAGGAAGATGAATCAACATCTGATGAAGCTGAGTACCTGTGGATTCCTAAGAAAACAAGGGATCACAATAGGATATCCCTGAATAGAATGTGGCCTGTACAGCAGAAATAAGTGATAGAATAGAAAAACTTGAATTCATGGTGGCAAATCTCACCAAAGAAACAAAGAGAGAACAACTAAGAATGAAAATATATTTAAGTAAAGAAAAATATGGAAGAAGAGTAGCACAAAGCAATAGTGTTAAAAGAACACATGATCTCTATACAAGCAAAACATTGATTTTAAAGACAGGATGCAGAGACAAATTTAGTATCATAGGGCTCCCAGAAAAGCATGAAAACCAAAAAACAAAACCAAAAACAAAAACAAAAAAAAACCTGAATACCATAATGCAAGAAAACTGCACATAACTTCTGAACACAGAAAACAAAGTGCCAGTTGAAAGAATTTATATATCACCTCCAGAAGGGAAAAAAAAAACCTATGCTACAAAATTCAAGATGCATTGTAGTTAAATTTAACAATTCAAAAGACAGTAATTCTGCAAATAACCAGGAAAAAAACTCTTCAAATGTAAAGGAAAGGAAATTTGAAGACCACAAGACTATTTCACACTCACCAGAAAAAGCTTTTACAGTGGGGGGGGGGCAAGGTGAGAGGGAATGAGTGAATCTTACTCTCATAAGATTTGGCTTAAGAAGGTAATAGCATACACACTCAATTGAGTTTGGAAATCTCTCTTACCCTACAGAAAAATAGGAGGGAATAGAATAAGAGAGAGGGGGAGGGAGATGATAGAAGAGAGGGCAGATAGGGGGAGGGGGTAATCAGAAGCAAATACTTTTGAGGAGGGACAGGGTCAAAGGAGAGAATAGAATAAGTGGGTGGCAGGATAGGATAGAGGGAAATATAGTAAGTTTTTCACAACATGACTATTATGGAAGTGTTTTGCATGACTATACATGTATAACCTGTATCAAGTCGCTTGCCTTCTCAGTGAGGGTGGGTGTGATGGGGTTGGAATCTGGGCCTCAGAAAGGAAAAACCCTGGATTTTCTCACATGGCCAAATCTCTGGTGTTCCCCTGAGGCTATAATCCCATCAACTGGCCTTTCATTGTGGCTACACCCAATCTCCTCTCCATTGTTTTACCTCCCTATGGCCCCCGGCCATTTCCCACCCTTCATCCTAGCTAAGCTCCATTCTGCCTTGGCCATGAGGTCCAGGTCCCAGGAGTTCTGTTCACCCCAGCTTACTAACCACTCCCATCCAGATCTCCTTAGGCCCTTCCTCCCATCACCCCTAACTACTTGGCCACTCCTAGATCCCTCCCACAGTCTTTCTGTATATAAGGTCCACCTTGACTCCATTAAGATGCTCAGATTCCTAAAATCTAGCCACTGCTTAGATTCTTATAATCTAACCACTACTTACCCATGTTCAGACTCCTTAAGAGTCTGCCCAATATGATGGATGTTCTAATAAACCTTGTCGTTGGCTGAAAGAAGGCTTGGGTTGAATTCTTTCCAGCAGAACTCATGTGTTGTGATTTTGGGGTCCCAGCACCCCTGAACCCCTAAACCACATCAGGTGGGGAGGGAAGAAGGGAGAGAATTTGGAACCCAAAGTTTTAAAAACAAATGTTAAAAATTGTTTTTGCGTACAACTGGGAAATAAGATATACAGGCAATAGGGTATAGAAATCTATCCTGCCCTACAGGAAAATAGAAATGGAAGAGGATAAGAGAAGGGGAAGGGTGATAGAAGGAAGGACAGATTGGGGGAAGGGGTAATCAGAATGCATGCTGTCTTGAGGTGGGGGGAGGGGAAAGATGGGGAGAAAATTTGGAACTCAAAATCTTGTTGAAATGAATGTTGAAAATTAAAAATAAATTATTAATTTAAAAAATGAAAAAAAATTTAAAAATAAAAATATTCCAGTAGACCTTAGCATTCCCTTACACTATTATCCTATATCTTTCTTTCCCTTCTTAGTCAAATTCTTAGAAAAAGCTGTCTAAAAGCATTGCCTCCACTTCTCTCACTCACTTCCCAACACTTTGCAGTTTAACTTCCCACATCGTCATTCAACTGAAACTGCTCTCTCCATCATTGCCAGTAATCTTTTAGCTGCCAAAGCTGATGATGTCTTCCTTGATCCTCATCCTTCATCACTTCTCTGCTGCATTTGATTCTGTCAACTACCCTCTCTTCTTGGTTACTCTCTCCTCCCTGGGGTTTGTTTTTTTTTACCCTCCTACTTCTCTTTTTATCAGCCTGACCACTCTTTCTCAGTATTCTTTACTGGCTTATCATTCATATAACTCCTAAGTATAGCTGTTCCCCCCAAGGCTCTATCCTCCTCTTCTCTTTCCTTCTCTTTTCTCTTCTCTCTACTCTCTATGACCTCATCAAGTCCCATAGGTTTAATTATCCTTATCCAGCCCATCTCTTGCCAGTGCTTCCAACCTACATCTCCAACTGTCTACTAAATATTTCCAACTGGATGACTCTAAGCCTTCTCAAACTCAACATATCCCAAGCTGAACTCATTACCTTTCTTCCAAAAGAAAGCCTCTTTCAGACTTTCCCACTTCTAATGAAGGCACCACCCTTCTTCTAGTCTCTCATGTTCATAACCTTGGTGTTGTCCTCAACTCCTGTCTCTCATTCATCCCACATATCTAATTAGTTGTCGCTTCTACCTGCATAACATGCCTCTCATCCAACCTCTTTTCTCTGCTCATATAGTCACCCCCTTAATTCAGACCCTTATCACCTCTCACCTATGTTATTGTAATGGCCTCTTAATGGTCTCCCTGCCTCAAGACTCTGCTCACTCCAGATCATCTTCCATACATCTAAAATAGTAGTTTTCCTTATGAGGCAATCAAACTAAATCACTGTCATTCTCAGTCAATTGATAAAGCCTAAACTCCTTTGTTTACTTTTTAAAGGCCTTTAAAATGTGGCTCCAACCTGCCTTACAGATTCATTGTACAATATTCTTCTTCCTACAGTCATCTTTCTGGTCAAATTGATCTTTTCCTCATATGCTGCACTCCGTCTCCCATCTTTGCATTAGCCATCTTCCATTTCTGAAATACACTCCATCCTTATCTCTTTCTAAAGGAATCCCTCTCTTCCTTGAAGACTCAACTCAAGCACCCTCTTCTAGGTGAAGCCTTTCCTGATTCCCCATACACACAACTGGCAGTGTCCTCCTTTACTCACTACCTTGTAATTGTTGTATTTGTTATGTATTTACTTTTATATGTACTTGTCATCCCCATTTAAATGTGAAGCCCTTAAGAGTGCAGATGGTTACATTTGCACCACCAGCACCTTGTAAGGTTTCTGACATATACTAATTTTTTTTGATGGATTGATTCTCCTTAGTGGGGAGGTGGGGGGGATGGAATGAAGCATATGCGCAGAGAAGTAAAGGCAGTAAATACAAAGAAAGCTAAGATTCCATGAGTTGGAGGTGAGGGAGAGGGGGAGTGGAGAATTCCTGTCTTGAAGGTTGTTCAAAAGTGTAGATACGAGAGATAGAATTCTGAGTTTGGGGAACAATTGACTAAAAATATATTGTGTATGAGAGGATGTAAAAGGATATGTCTGGAAAAGTAAATTGGAGTCAGAGTGTAGAGGGCTTTAAATTTCAACCTTAGGATTTTGAAATTTCTCCCAGAGGCAATAGGGAGCCACCATAGCTTCTAGAGTAGTTGAGTAAAATGTTCAGATGCATTTTATGAAAATTATTTTGTCGACTGTGTGGTAAATGGATCAATGGGTCCAAATATCAGTCAATAAACAAGTATTTATTAAGTAGCTCCTATGTGCCAGACACTGTGTGGGTGCTAGCATTACAAACAAAAAAGTCAGTTCCTTCCCTAGAGGAGCCCATATTCTATAAGGGGGATATAACAATGACCTGGAGGCATGACTGAGGAAGGGAACTCTGGTCTTGCAGTCACAGGAATTATGAGCAGACCCAAACATAGCACAGAAGATTATCATACCCCTTTTGGCAATGGTAACTTTATTTGATTATTGTTCCCTGATTAAAGGGGAAAGAAATGTATGAACTCTGGGGTTATGGAATTGTTTTGTTTACCATCTGCTCAGGTCCCTGCTAAAGTTCCTGGAGCCGGGGGTGGGGGAGGATACAAAGATGAACTGGGACATAGTGATCAGAGAGTGATTTTAAAAAAAACAAACCCTGCGAGGAGAACTTGGGGTAGATGCTGAATAAAATTTCCAGGGAATGTTTATACCACATAGGGTGTAGTTAAGAGATAGCTACAGTGCTCTAGACAGACAGTACTGATCTGGGCATAAGAAGGCCTGGGTTCTAGTCCTGACCCCATCGCACATTTGCTTTTGTGGCCTTGGAAAATTACTTGCTGACTGGGTCTCAGAAGGGTGGGACTGAGCGTGCCCAGGAAGAGCAGCTTGATCCCAACCAGGCAGGATCCCAGGGAGGCTGTTAGGTCTTGTCCAGGCTAAGGACATGGGTCAGAGGGCTACAGTGTCAGTCAGGGCTGTGTCACCCTCCCTCCACCGGAGGAATCCCCTCAAAGCACTTATTGGTGCAGAAGAAGGCCAAGTGTTAGTTTGTCAACCGGATGGTGCATGTGCGGTTTGTGGAGAGTTTCTGCTACTACAGGGAGGAGTATATGCGCTTTAAAAGTGACGTGGACAATTTCTTGTTGGTAACAGACCTGGAAGAGCGCTAAATATTGGAACAGCCAGAAGAAGAAGATGCTGGAATACAAACGCAGCCAGGGGGACAATTGCTGCCAGCATGAGTTGGCTGTGAGGGACATGGGTCCATCTTATTGCTCAGCTGTTGTAAGTGGAAGCCCCTGAGGAAAATGAGTGAGGAGACCTTGGGACCAGAGGAACCCAGCATGGAACCAAGGAAGAGAAGAGGGAGCTGGAGAAAGGCCGAAATACTCTGAAGAAGCAGACTTGGAGGATGGGGTAGAGCTGGGTGGGAATGGGGAGGGGAAGAGGAGAAGAGAAAGCAGAGGGAGGGGACAGAGAGAAAGAGATGGAGAGGAGGTTGGGGATAGAGAATGGGAGGAAAGAAGGGACAGGTGGGAAGAATAGAGGTAGGGGTCACAGGAGCAGATGCAAGAATAGGGCCTCCCTTTTGCAGAATAATAAGGGAGGCAGAGAGATGGAGAGAGGGACTACTCAGATTGGGAGAAGAAAGAGATGGGACTAGGAGGGAATGGAGTGATAGGAAGAGATTGGGAGGAAGGGGGATACAGGGGAAGATAGTATGGGGGGGAGATTAGAATGGAGGGGGGAAATAAGAGGAATGGCTGAGAGGGGAAAAAGATGGATATAGAAGTGAGAGAGGGGACAAAAGGGAACAGAGAAGGGATGGGGAGGAATCAGGAATAGAAAAATTGGAGATGAGTGAAAGGGGCAAAATGAGAGAAGAGGAGAAGGAGAAATAGGGGGATGAATGGGAGAGAGAGGGGAAGGATAGAGAGGGACAGAAAAGGGAAGAGAAAAAAGAAACCCTCTCTCATGCCAGATTTTTTCTTCCTGAGTCCTTTTTCCTCAAATTGAGTTGTTTTTACCAAATTGAATAATAATGAGGACAAAATATGTTGAGAACAACCAAAAAAACCTTGAAGATTAAGTAGCTCACATTTATTCAACACTAAAGTGGTTAATAGGAAGTTAAATCCCCCAAGTCTTCAGTACCTAGGTGTCAATAGCTCTTTAACATCTTAAATAAAAACGTTTCCTTTCTTGTCCTTGAAACTAAGCAGTCAGTGTCCACAGCTAAGAGGGAGGTTGACAGGGGAGGCACCAGTTCCAAGAGACATGACTTCAAGGATCAGCTCAAGGGCTCTGCAGAGGACAGAGGAGCATCTCATAAAGCAGTCTGAACCCACAAGTAGAACCATTTCTTTCCACTAAGGGTTCTGAGATCTCTCCTTAGCGTCAGGCCCCACTGGGCCGAAACTGTGGCTATAAGAACCCTGATCCCACCTGGGTAGAAGGATCTTACCTGTTGGTTATGAACAATGATTTCCTAGGAAAGGAAGGGAGACACACATACAAGTACTTGTTAATCCTAGAGTCATAGAAGCAAAGGGCATTGAGGTTCTGAGCACTGTGCAGGAGGTTGTGCTATTGATTCCCTCCTTAGAGCAGCTTACCCCCCATATCTGTGACTTTGTCCGGACTTCTTTTGCACTTCCTCTTCAGGTCTTCAAAGACATTTTCCCCACTTTCTACTCTTGAACCTGTCTTTTAGCTATTTTTGTCCCTTGAGCGTCCACCCCAAAAGATTGGAAGAGGTAGAATCAACTGGTGCTTAGTAACATGGAGACAAAGTGAGAAGGGCAAAAATAAGAAACTCTAGGACAAGATATATGTGATCTATCAATGTGTTAAATGCTTCCAGAGGTAAAGATTGCAAGCTATACATATTCTTTCATTCTGTGTGGCTTTTGTCCATATCCTCCAACAAATCTTTCAGAGAGGGATTGCCCAGTATACTGGTGTCCTTCCTCTACATTTCTTGACATTATGTAGATACCAATGGACCACTCAGAATGTCTCCTCTGGTTATTTCTCATGCTCACATGTGATGGATCCACCTCTTTTTCTGGTCATACATCTCTCTGATGACCCCCTTATATCACTTCTGCTCAGTTCTTCTCTGATGATATGCTGCATGCAGGCTATTCTAGCCCATCTATCTTTAGAGAAATTAAAGTTTTATTAATGCCTTTTGCTTTTACATCATATTTATTTCTGAATATACCCTTTTAACAAAGATTTTTTTTAAGCTTTAAAAATAACCATCATATTGGCCATGCCCAACAGCATATGCATCAATCCACACCCATATTCCCCCAATTCTTCCATAAAATGTTTATTTTCTTATCTCTGTTGCCAAGCTTGGTAGTTATGATTACACAACATTCAGTTATTTTTATTGTTCTTTCCATTTGCCAGTCCTTTTTTCCTTGTATGGCTTACTTTTCTCTCCATCAGTTCATATAAATCCTCCCATTTTTTTTTAATTTTTCATATCTGTTGTTTCTTATGGTTTTACAAAATTTCATTACATTCATGTATCACAATTTGACTAGCCCTTCCCCAAATGATGGACACCCACCTTGTTTCTAGCTCTTTGTTTTGTCAAAGTGCTCCTATGGATATTTTATAATATATGCCTATCTAATAATTTTTTTGAATCTTTGATATCCTTGGCAAATGTGCAGTAAAACTCTGGATCAAAGCATACAGAGAGCTAGTCACAAATTATTCTTCAAAATCATTGTACCAGTCCCCAATTCCACCAATAGGGTTTCATAATGTCTGTATTTGTGACAAAGAACCTCAAAATTCAAACTAGAAATAGAGAATGGCATATAAACATCTGCCAGCAAAGCCTCACAGAAAAAATGTAGCTTGGACACAAGTACAACAAAAATTCCTAGAAGAATTCAAGCAAGAGTTTATAAAAAAGCTTTAAAAAATTATTTTTAAAAGCCAAATGGAAGCAGTAGAGGAAAAAATAAGAAGAGAAATGAGAGGTAGTGGAGAAAGATATGAAAAAAAGAATTAACAAGTTGGAACAAGAGGTATGAACCCTTAACAAAGAAAATAATTCTTAAAAAATTAGAATTGGGAGCAGCTAGGTGGCGCAGTGGATAGAACACAGGCCCTGGAGTCAGGAGGACCTGAGTTCAAATCTGGCTTCAGACATATAACACTCACTAGCTGTATGACTCTGGGCAAGTCACTTAACCCCAATTGTCTCACCAAAAAAAAAAAAATTAGAATTGACCAAATGAAAGTTCCTTGAGATATCAAAAAATAATAAAATAAAGTCAAAGGATTGGAAAAATAAAAGTGTGAATTATCTCAGAGGAAAAACAACTGACCTAAAAAAGAGATTGAGTAGAGATAATTTAAGAATCACTGTATTAAATGAAAACCGTAGGGAAAAGTCTAGACATCATATTTCAAGAAATCATGAAATAAAACTGCCAAGAAACATTACAACCAAAGGGCAAAGTAGAAATTGGAATAATCCATTGGTCACCTGAAAGAAATTCAAAATGAAAACAAATATGTCTAAAATCCAGAGCTCTCAAGTCATGGGGGAAAAAAATAGTATAAGCAGCCAGAAAGAAGTAAGTACCAAGAAGGCACCACCAGGATTGTAAAAGATTTAGCAGTCATGAGTATAAAGGAACGCAAAGCTTTGAACATGGTATTCCAAAAGGCAAATTTAACAAGTTGTAAATGAACTCCCAAGGAAAAATCCAGGACAAGCTGCATTTACAAGTGAATCACAAAGATCATACCAGGCTGTTTACAATGAGAATGCAGGGCTGGTTCAGTATTAGTTTTCCTAGGATAAAAATCACTAGAAAGCACAGGAATAAATGGAGTGGAGCTTCCCTTAAAATGGTGATTAGTAGCTATCTAAAACCAATAGCCAGCATTATCTGTAATGAAGATAAGTCAAAGGCCTTTCCACTAAGATCAGGGGTGAAGCAAGGATGTTTGTTATCACCACTACTGTTCAATATTGTACAAGAAATGCTAGCTATAACAAAAAGACAAGAAAAAGAAATTGAAGGAATGAGCATAGGCAAAGAGGAAGCAAAACTTTCTGCTGATAATATGATGGTTTACTTAAAGAATACTGTAAGTCAACTAAAAAACTAAATGAAGCAATTAACAACTTCAGCAAAGTTGCAGTATATAAAATTCACAAAAATCACCAGTATCTCTACATATTACAAATAAAATCAAGCAGGAAGAGACAGAAAAAATTCATTTGAAATAACTATGGACAATATAAAATACTTGGGAGTCTATCTGTTGATACAGAAATGGGAACTATATGAACACAATTACAAAACGCTCCACACAAATAAAAACAGATATAAATAATTGGAGAAATAGTAATTATTTATGGGTAGGCTGAGCCAGTGTGTAATAAAAATGACAATGTAAATTAATTTATTTATTCATTATCATACCCATCAAACTACCAAATGATTACTTTATAGAGCTAGAAATATTGACAGCAAAATTGGAATTAATGAAAAAAATGGATGCTTCAAGGTCACATGATTAATGGGATGGAGGACTATATATTTCTTCTGATCCCCTTGATCTCTTAAGGCTCTCCAAAACAAAAATTATACCACAAAGCAAATTCAGATGTCTCCATGGTTTAGAACACCCTGAATCTAAAAGAACATTTTAAAAAAAATTTTAAACCATAAACTGACAATGACCCTTTGCTCACTCACCTCCCCCTCCTAGTATGCACATCACGCTGTACTAGCTGAGCCAAGGAATGGACACATGCAATAAAACCCAAACCCACACTCCATTTCCCCTCTCCCTTTCTCTAGTGCTGTGGAGATCCTGGCTTTAGCTTACAGAATTTTGCTCAGGCCATGACAGACTGTAAATGTTATGGTAACACTCCAGGGGGAGAAGCTGGCTAGGACCATGACAGCCAGCCAGCACTAGTGTTGCAGCAGCCCTCCAGGTGCAGAAGTATGCTGAGACTATAACAGCCAGACAGCTATGTGGCAGGCATCAGTCTGTGCTGCAAAATATCTCTATAGGAAAATAGAAGAACAGAGGGAAAGGGGCAGGACATGAGTCTGGGCTTGAAAGAGCTCAGCACCACACCATATTCCCTCCTCACAGAGTCTTAGAGAATCAAACTACAGAATCAGTGCCTTAGCACCCATGTGGCAGCTCTGTGAAATGCTGGTACTGGACCAGAAAATGGAGGAACAAAGGGAGCAAAACTATGGACACCATGATGGGACATTGTGGGGGAGTGGGGACTACTGTGTAGCATTCCACCAAGCCTGAGGGAAGAGCTGAACATCCATCTGGGACCAGCCCTGTTCCCTCCAAAAGTCACTTGGGGCAGACACCTAGGCTGGCAAAGTGTGAATTGTTCATCATGGAAAGAGGCTGAGAAGCTTTGAGATCTAGCTCCCATGAAAATCACCATCAAAAAGGAGAGCATCAGAAAGTGATCAATAGGGGAATCTAAGAACAAAGATATCGGGGGGGAGGGGGGAGAGGAACATAAGGACCTTAAGCATAAACAGATAAATCAACAGGGAAAACATTAACAGTAGGAAAAATATGACACCCAGATCTATAAATAAGTTCAGGCATCTATGAAAAAGTACTACAAAATGAAGGAAAATGATTCAACACTTGATGAGACAGATGATCTTGTGGTATTTGAGGCGAATATGGAACCACAACAGGCTATTCCTGAATGCTTAAAAAGAGAAATGAAAATTTTGAGAGCAGAATTTATGGCCTGCACAACGGAAAAAAAAAAAGAGGGGGGCAGAATAGAAAAACTAGAATCTGTAATGGCAAAGTTTACCAAAGAAACAAAAGAGAAAATTATAGATTGGTAATGCAAATACACAGAAGTGAAGGACAGACTAGAAAAAGAGAAACTAAAAAAAAAATAAGATTAAAAGAAAATGTGCTCACTTTGTAAGCAAAACATGATATCTCCCTGAAGAACATGACAGGACAAAAAAACAACACTATAATACAAGAAATAATACAAAAGAACTACCCAGAACTTCTGAACATAGGAAATTAAATACCAATTGAAAGAATTCATAGATCGCTGTTAGAAAAAAAAATTAAAGGCTGCAATCTCTAAGACACAAGTGGTTAAATTTAATGATTCAATTCAGAAGCCAGTTCTGTAAGCAATCGGAGGAAAGACCTTCATGTACAAAGGATGGGAAATTCAAATAATACAAAACTATTCTACATCAACCAGAAAATACCATAGAGCAATAGAGTTTGGGAGATCGCCTAGGATGACTTGGCCTGAAAATCTGAGCTTACCATAAGTGGAAAAGATGGATATTAAATAATAAAGATATGTTTGAAACATTCTTAGAAAGAAAACTGAACTTGAAGAGATTTTTTTTTCAAACACCCCATGCAACAGAAGTGTAAGGGAATTGAATAAATGAATTAGCCAAGGACAGCAACAGCAAAAGAGTGACACCAGAAGGAGACCAGTGACAGATTCCTTTCTAAATGTACACAAAGAGCTAGGGGTGAAAGTGGAAGTCAAGTAGAGGTGACAGTGAAGAGGTGAGTCTGGAGCATTATGGACAGAGCCTGGTGACACTTCCTACAGGTGAATGAATGTTTTTGTGGAATTACATTATAACATGAGAGGATTAATGAAAAGGGGGAGATGAGCAGGGGATAAAAGAGAGCGTGTGATGAGCATAGGTCAAATCAAGGGTTAGTGATGAGGGGAAAGTGACTCCTGTGGTCTCAATAAGAGCTCAAAAGCTTTGTACTGGGAGTGAAGCACAATGAAAAAGGGGGAATCTATGGGGCAACCCTTATAAGACAGTGGCAGAAACTGCCTTGAGGAGAGAGCCCAGAATGGAATCCAGTGACTCCTTATTGAATTTAGGATCAATTATTATTTTATCTTTATCTCTTCCTTTTTAAAAATCCATTTTACCTACTCTGTAATGTACATAATTATTGCTATAGTAGCATATGTTTTATAAATTAGTATATGCATATTGAGGATGTGAGCTCAAAAATTTTTCCCTGATATGAGTATACTATCATCCAAGCTTGTCAGAATCCAGCCAAATGATTTAGATGGGTAATAGGCCTAACCAGAAACACTGGTACTTCCCTTAAGTTCATAAGTCACTGACCAAGGCTGAAATCATATATATCCTGGCAACCACCCTTCTGCAGACAAGGTGTAACTGACAGTGTCGCTGCCATCGTCTTGTCTTCTGTGAAGAAAGCGAGGGCTGATTCACTGAACCCTGTCCTTCAGTGATAGGGAAAAATTTTCCCCCTAAATCCATAATTTGTTGACCAGAGCTGGGACAAGGACCCCCCTTGCCCCCCAGTAGTCACACCTTTGTGTGAAGAACCTCTTGCCTTCACTTAGGAGAGCAAGGGCTGAGAGTGTGAACTTCATGCTGTAGTGATAGGGAACTCCTCTCTTCCCCCTAGGTCCATGAGTTGCTGACCAAGACTGGGACTAGAACCCTTGGCAGCTGCATCTTCATAGGCAGGACTTCCTGCCTTCACCACAAAGAACAAGGGCTGAGAGTTCAAACTATGTGCATCAATGACAGGGAATTCCTCTCCTACAGTATCACTTAGATTCATGAGCCACTGACCAGTTCTAGGACCAAGACTCTTGTCCCAATAGAAAGGAGTTCTTCCTCTGTCATGGTCAAGGCAAGGCTTGTTCCACCCCCCCAATCATACATTCATCCACACCCAGAGGTGACCGTCTCTTTAGTCAGACCATCCTCCATAACTTTTCCACTTCCATGATCCATAACTCTTCAAATTATCTATCAATTTTTTCCCTCTGCTTCATCTTCTTAAAGTTATTCTTTATCCTCCTAGTCTTCACTCCCTTTGGCCCCTCCCTGTTCAACCACTCCCCTTTTTCCATGCCCAGGATTCTAGGCTCATATAATGTGGGAGATGTGGCAAAATTGCAACACTAATTCATTGTTGGTGGAGTTGTGAACTGATCCAACCATTTTAGAGAGCAATTTGGAACTATGCCCAAAGATCTATAAAAATGTGCATACCCTTTGATCCAACTATAGCACTTTTAGGGCTATAACCCAAAAAGATCATAAAAACAGGAAAAGGATCCACATACACAAAAATATTTAGAGTAGCTCTTTCTGTGGTGGCCAAGAATTGGAAATTGAGGGGATACTCATCAATTGAGGAATGGCTGAACAAGGCATGGTATATAAATGTAATAGAATATTATTTGTGCTATAAGAAATGATGAGCAGGCAGACTTCAGAAAACCCTGGAAAGGTTTGTATGGACTAATGTTGAGTGAAGTGAGCAGAACCAGGAGAACATTGTGCACAGTAACAGTCACATTGTGTGATGACTAACTTTATTAGACTTAGCTCTTCTCAGTACTGCAAGGATCTAATACATCTCCAAAAGTCTCATGATGGAAAATACTATCCACATCCAGAGTAAGAACTGTGGAGTTTGAGTGCAGATCGAAGCATACTATTTGCTGGGTTTTTTTCTCTGTTTTGTTTCGCTTCCTCTTTCTTGTGGTTTCTCCTATTGATTCTAATTCCTCTTTACAACATGATTAATGTGAAAATATGTTTAATAGGAATGTTATGTGTAGAACCTATATCAGATTGCATGCTGTCTTGGGGAGAGAGGTGGGGAGGGAGAGGGAGAAATTTTAAAACTCAAAAGCCTATGGAAGTGATTGCTAAAAACTAAAAATAAATTAATTCATTAAAAAATTAGAATTGGTCAAGTGGAAGCTGACTCCACGAGACATCAAGAAACAATAAAATAAAGTTAAAAGAGTGAAAAACAGAAGAAAATATGAAACATCAGGGGCAGCTAGGTGGCATAGTGGATAGAGCACTGGCCCTGGAGTCAGGAGGACCTGAGCTCAAATTCAGCCTGACACATAACACTCACTAGCTATGTGACCCTGGGCAAGTCACTTAACCCCATTGTCTAACCCCCCAAAAAAGTTGTTTTTTCTCTTTGACCCATTGCTCCCATCTAGAATTGCTCAAGGTAAATTCCTATTATACACATGAAGTATTGCCCATGTCTAGATTTCCTCAAAAGAGAGTACAAAACACCAAGTCTTCATATAAGCAATATGAATGTGGGACAACCTTCATTTCTCCCAGCAGAAAATGCAAGAGAATTAAAGGGCTGACAGAAGCCCATAAACAGATATACAAATGCATAATGCACTCAAAAGAGTCTGTCAGCTCCCCTGGAAGGGAAATAAAATTGTGGTTGTCACTGAAAGAACCTGACATTCTGATGAAACCCCTTCCTTCCACAAGGTCCTTTCCCTACTTATAGTGCCATCCTATGCCTATCCCTAGACAACATTCACCTCCCCAAAAAGTAAATGCACTTTGGAATTTGTTTAACATCAATCTGCTTCCCACTGCATTATCTGAGGAACAGCTTCTGGCTGCCTCTCAGTGTCCTGGTAGCCACTATCTCTTGAGCTGACAAGGCCCAGAAAATGTTTATTATTCTGACTAGAAGGCTAGATTCTGGGATCACAATGCCATTGGGAGAAGAGAAATCATCTCTTCTCTTTACAGGAAGTGGAAGTTCGGGAATATTATCCATGAACTACTCTCTTGGGCTTATACAAGGATATCTATCCTTGTCATGTGCTTCTACAGCATACCACCATAAGCTGCTCCATGGGGAGCTTTTTTGTGTTTAAAGAAGTATAAATAAGTGTTTATACCTCTTACTCCTTTAGGAGTGTGGAAAAAGTTTCTTAATTAACATAAGAGGATTATTGGGCTCTAGATATTTAATGAAGGCAACTAATGGGACACAAGGGACTTCAAGCAATTGGCCATATCCCTTTATGGCTGATGTAAAAAGTAAACTAACCAACTCTGTAATCTCTGAGGATTCAGTTCAGAGAATCAGTCAAAGAGAGGGCCAGCTATGGAGGTAGGGCTTAGCATTATAGAGTTCATTTTTTACTTTTTTCCATGAACTCCTCAGACTTTTAAGCAAGGGGTTGGGGGTTTTCTCTCCTACCCCTCCCATAAGCAAAGACACCCTATAACAGAAGCCAGCATCAGTATCCGTTGTAGGAAGAATCCAGCTATACAGTCAATCATAATTGAGTTGGTGAAAGGAGTAAAGAGTCACTCACTTAAGCTAGGATCCCGCTCAGAGGTGACAAACCCCAGAACTGAGACTCCTATTGTTCCTAGGGTATGGGTTCCGTTTATTTTGGAAGGTTCATAGCATTACTGTAGTTCAAGATTTTAACTGAGCCCTAAGCTATATATAGCAGAGAACATGACCAAGCATTAGAAACATGTGCCCTACCCAAAAGCTTCAGCAGAGTGACTTCCTTTGCAGATGTCACACCCTTTGAAGAGAAGGCAGACAAGATACTGGTGGGAGGAGGAGGGAGTGAACCTGAAGCATCAGAGGTAAATAGCTCCTCCTTGCCCAGATGTGCCACATTTGTTCATTACATATGGACTTTGCCAATTATGGACTCTGCCTGTCTGCTTTTTACTTTGATATTGTATTTATTTGTGGGAGAATGTATCCCAGATTTATGAGGAAATCATTTTATTGCTAGTGTTCTTACTATATGCTAGTGAAAGTCTTTGCTTTGAGCTAATTATATCCTCTGGTTTGGTAGAGGAAAAAGTAACTACATTGATGGGGGCTTGTGAAACTAACAGAGCAGTCATCCCTCAAGGGACCCAACCTGCAAATGTAAGTTGATGAAATAGCCTAAAAGGGCACCGCATGTGTATGGACACAAGCTCTACCCACTTCCAACACAGAAAGCAAGTTCACTCTTCTACACTTCAGTTCATTTTTTTTCCCCAAAGGTGGAAAAGAAACCTGAGAAAAAAAAAGAACAAACACAATTATCTCACTTTTATAGACCATGAGGAATAGTAACTGATTCTCAGTCTGAATCATCAGGAGTTTCCTGTTTCCTATCAGCACACACATGGTATTCCACATTCCATGGAAAGGCCTTCATACAAAGATTCATATACCAAAGTCATATTGTGTTCATTGAGGGTACTAATCACATTAATCTTGAATTCCCTGATTGACCCTCCTTATACTTTTTCTCCAGTTAAATATTTACTGTTCCGATAAAGTAGGGTACTTTGGAGTACATTGGTCCTTTTCCCAAATTCTGAGTATCTGTCTGGCAGCTTCGGGTGGCTCCAGAAGCTGTCCATTAGGCATTCTTGATTGCCTCCACCATTTCTTTGACATTGTCCAAATCAAGTCTTTTGTGAGACCTGTCATAGCTTGTGGGCCCAGAAACTTTACTCACTCTGTAGTACATAGTTCTACACATTCACACAAAGTTTCAGTAAGCTCTCTTCCAATCAGGAGGTTCCTAAGCCTTTGCTTCAGTCAATCAATACAGCAATGTCTCTCTTCCAAACAACAGGAAACAATGGAGGACATCCAGGAGCCAAGATGGTGGAGTAAGCAATAAATTGCAGTAACTCTTTCATACTTGCTTCCAAACAACCATAAAATAGAGCCCCAAAACAAATTCTGGAACAGAAGAACCAACAAAAAGACGGGATGAAACAATCTTTTTGCCCAAGAAACACAGAGGATCAGCAACAAAGGTCCATCTCACTAGGGTGAAAGGGGAGCACAGTCCAGGATGGAAAGTGTCCCAGCAGCAAGCCTCACCTTAGCAAACCAGTGGGAAATCCTGATCCCTAGTGTGGTGGAGCACACAAATGCCAAACAACAGGAAACAGTTTCACCAGTTGAAACTTTCCTATCAACATGTATCTCTTTCTACAATTTTCAAACTCAGTTCAGGCTGCTTCTGTTGTCTTCTTAACTCCTCTTCTGGGCACTTCACTCTTCTACTCTTGCAGCTTGGATCCTTACTATTCAAATGACTCAAATCAAAACTTTCTATTGGTCAGTGACTCATCCTTTCCTTATGAGGTTAACACTCATGAAATTCAACTTTCTATCACTATGAAACTAAGAGTCTTCATTTAATCTTCCGATAGCTTCCAAACAGTTAACTGATTTACTACTTTGTAAGTTTTAATAGTTTTGATTCTTAAAACAATTACAGACAAATGAGCTGAGGGACAACACAGTGGTGTTTGTCCTTCATGCTAGAAGACCAAAATGACATCACAGTGCCAGGCTGTGGCTGATCATGCCAATACAAACTTGGAAGGCTCTACCACAGGTTAGGCATAAACAATCCATATGACCATTTGGGAGGGAGATGTCAGTAAATTTGCACATCTCACATTTTTGAGTCACTGCAATTCTGCTTTGCTCACAGACCACAGCACTTTCTTTGATGCAGGCCTGCCATGCTGGACAATCCTGTGCCAACCTCTCCTATGTCTCAAATTGATACTAAAGTTCTTCAGAGAGACCTTGAGAATATCCTTGTATTGCTTCTTCTGACCATCACGTGAGCACCTGTCCTGTGTGAGTTCTCCATAAAAGTCTTTTAGGCAAATATACATTTAACATTCAAGCAGGGTGGCCAGCCTATTGGAGTTGTGCTCTCTGCAGTAGAGTTTGAATGCTTGGCAATTCAGCTCAAGAAAGGAGCTCAGAGTTCAGTACCTTATCTTGCCAGGTGATGTTAAGAATAGTCCTAAGACAATTCAGATGGAAGCAGTTCAGTTTCCTAGCATGGCACTGGTAGACTGTCCAGGCATATAATAATGAGGTCAGTACAACAGCTCTGAAGACCTTAAGTTTGGTAGGCAGTCTAATACCTTTTCTCTCCCACATACTCTTTCAGAGCCTCTCAAATGCTGAGCTAACTCTAGCAATGCATGCATCAACTTCATCATCCATGTGTATATCCCTGGAAAGTATACTGCCAAGGTAAGCGAACTTATCCACAGCATTCAGAATTTCTCCATTTGCTGTATGGATGGTTCCACATATGGGTAACACAGTACTGGCTGAAGGAGAATCTGTTATCTTGGTGTTGTTAGGTCAAAATTAGCACAAACAGCAGAGACAGCTCCTTCTTTGGGGTCCCTGTTGATTCCCCTTTTGTTGTAAACTTGCCAGATCCCTGGAAACCATCTGTGTGGGCAAGGTCATCAGCCCTGGAAAAGAGCTTGTTTGGGTTATGGAGTTCCTAAACATTGAACTTGGTTGCTGAGAATTTGCAAGTTTATGTATAATATAGAAATGACTTCTAATGATTTGTCTTTACACCAGGATAAATTTAAATTTGAGAAAAAAAACAAGTGAAAGATGTTGAGTGAGATCTCTTACATATGTGAATCCTGGTAAATTTTTATTGCTTATTGCAATTCCATAAGAGTAAAAATACCTGTATCTAGCCCTAAGCTGCGATTGGTGAAACTTGCCGTTTGAGGTAAAAGCTCTTGGGACTGTAACTGATACCATTTTGAGTTTAAATTTAGGTAGAGTTGTCTGATGGCAGTAATCCACCATTTGAGAGAAATGCCACAAACTACTCAGAGGGAGGGTGATCCTGAACTGTTACAGATGGAGGTTTGCATCCGGGAAAAACCCAAGAGGATAACCTTGGCACCAGCCTAAGATGGGAGCCTCCTGGCTCAGTTTCCCCATTGTGTTCCTTTGAAAAGGAATGTTTCCCACATGGCCATTCTTGAGTCTGGCTATGAGGTGGAATTGCTACTGCATGGTTGATTGATAAACTGTGACTCTTACATGAAATCAAACAGAGCTGAGGATGCTTTATCTTATCATATATGTGCCCTTAGGCTTAAGCCTGAAAGATCAGTTTGATGCTGATATAATCATGTCCCTACTTCTTCCTTTTATAGCAGATTTCTATAATCAGCACAAGTGGTCAGTAAAAGATATGAGTACAACATAAGTATGTGAAATCTTGTGGTTTTGATCTGAATTTGTAGTCTGGCCTAAGTCATGGCCTAAGCAAGAGTTAAATTAGTGTTTAAATTTATCATATGTGTAAGATTCAGTTTCTGAAATACCTCATTCTTTCAGAACGATGAGTATAATTAGAGAAGGGTAAATAAGCTGGTGAAACAAAGATTGTGAATCTATTAAGTTGTGAGGTTAAAGTCAGGAACCTCTTTTTTCTTTATAAAATAGGATTTCAGCACAGTTCAAAGATAAATAAGATCTTTAAATGTTTCAAAATGATGTAAGAATAATTGCGTATTGGTACAACTGATGAAGGAACCTAGCTGTTATTCTATTAATTACTGAAACTAAATCAGAAACATCTTCAGTTTGGTTTGGGAAAGAGAATGTCAGTGCAATCAATTTTCTTAAAGGGAGGTAATTTATGGAATAAAAGTCAATTTCATTCCAAACATGTTTTATTATAAACAACTTATTGATATGCACTGTTTTGGAATTAATTATTTAAGTATCCTCCCAAGTCTTTTATTATATAACTCGAGTAAAGTCAGCTTCTTGTAAGTAAATTCATTTGTATAACTACTGAACCCAGGGGTGGAAAGCTTCTACCTGCAAGAATGCTGTTACTTATATTTTCATGCATAGAGTTGGATCCTCAATAGCATCTGATCCTCCTAAAGGAACTGGAATCAAGAGTTGAAACGTTAAAAAAAAAAAAGGAACAAAATCAGATAATCCTCTATGTTAAATGTAAATGATTCTAATGGGACTCTTGGTTTCTTTCTTTGTTTTCTCCCACTCTGATATCACTTAATTATTTTGTTGCTCCTTTTTGGGGACAGCCTGCATATTGAATTTGCGTGTCAGATTTGTGTCTTCCAGACCACATCCCATTCACCTACAGTTGGTATCAAACAGTGGATACCAGCCCATGCCCACCTATCATCCCCTGGATGTGGCCTATGCTCGGTTCCAGTCAACCTCCTCCCCAGGATCCAGTGAGGCAGGGACAGCTCTAAATCCCTTGTCAGCTGGAAGAAGCTACCGAAGCCAAGATCTTCGTCCCTCTCCCAAATGAATTTGGGCCCCATCTCTTTGAGGAGGGAATGATGGAAGCTTAGCCATTGCCCCCAGCCCCAATAGCCTTTTCAAGTTAAATAATTTATCATCAGTGTGGTAGTTGACCTTGATGCCATTTTTGTCCTTGTTGAAGGCATCTGACAATATCACTGAAAACATTAAGTAAAAAGAGAAAGAATCCACCAGTTACCACAGAAAGAAACCCCCAAATGAAAACTCCCAAGGTTATCACAACCAAAATCCTAAGATTTCAAGTCAAAGAAAAAATACTCCAAGCAGATAGAAACTATTCAAATACTGACAAACACAGTCAGGATCACACACAATTTAGCTCCCATCAATATGAAAGAGTGTGGAGAGTTTGGAAAACTCTGGTCCATTCAAGACACAGGTTTACAAACAAGAATAACTTACTCAAAAAAAAAAAAAGAACTTACTCAGTAAAACTGAATATAATGCTACCGGGGGAAAAAAATAGACCTTTAACAAAAGAAGCCTCCCAAACATTTCTGACGACAAGAACAAAGCTCAGTAGGAAATTTGATATACAAACACAGGAATCAAGAGAAGCACATAAAGGTAAACATGAGTGACCACTCATAAAGAACTAAACAAGATTAAGTTGTTTACATTCTTACATGGGGAGGTGATACATGTAGTCCCTCAGAATTCTTATCATCATCATGGGTTCAATGAAAGAGTCTAATTAGACAGAAGGACTGAGAATGGTTCTGTTTTGATGATCTTAAAAGAATGGAAAAGGAAGGAAGAGGAAAAGGAAGAGGAACAAATGGGTGAAATT
Organism: Vombatus ursinus; assembly: GCF_900497805.2. Taxonomy (NCBI): domain Eukaryota; kingdom Metazoa; phylum Chordata; class Mammalia; order Diprotodontia; family Vombatidae; genus Vombatus; species Vombatus ursinus. The sequence goes on along the minus strand of NW_020954604.1, from coordinate 12,189,581 downwards.
ATCTCATATAAATGGGGGCGCACAAATAGAAATCTATACAAACAAGGAGGAGAGAGTGAAGGGTGGAGTGGATTTCACTTAAAATGTCATCCGAACTGGTCAAAGAAGGGGAGAATACACATACAAACATAGCTGGTTACAGAAATACATTTAAGTCAATAGGTGGAAAAAATGCATAAAGGGGAGAAGGGAAAAGGAGTAATTAAGGAAAATAGATTAAGGGAGGAACCAGTGTTAAGCAAAACAAACTCTAACTTCAGAGGGTGGATTTCAAAGAGACAGCGGCTTAAAAGAAAGGATAAGAACCTGTTATGGGCTCTGGGTGAGAGAAAAAGAGAGACAGGAGAGCAGAAACAGATTAAATCACTGGTGCTGAGCTCACACTTTCTCTCTCACAATTTTTTTTTTTAAAGAGGGGGAGGCAACTGAGTAGCACAGTGGATAGAGCACCAGCCCTGGAGTCTTGAAGACCCGAGTTTAAATCTGGCCTCAGACACTTGACACTTACTAGCTGTGTGACCCTGGGCAAGTCACTTACTCCCCCTGCCTAGCCAAAAACAAAACAAAACAAAGAAACAAATAAGGGGGGGGGGGGAGCAGGAAATAAAAAGTATAAGAGAATAAGAGGGAGGGATATACACAATTAAAAATTATAACTGTGAATGTGAATAGGATGAATTCACTCACAAAAAGGAAGAGAACAGCAGAATGGATTAGAAAGCAGAATCTAACAATATGCTATTTATAAGAAACACACTTAAATCAGAGTAATATCTATTATACTTCAACTAAAGTAAAAAAGGCAGGGGTAGTAATCATGATCTCAAAAAAAGCAACAAAAAATAGATTTGAGATAAAGAAAAAAATTACATTTTGCTCAAAGGTACCATAGAGAATGGATTTATATCAATACTAAACATATATGCACCAAATGGCATAAAATGTAAATATTTAAAGGAAAAGTAAAACGAGTTACAGGGAGAAATATATAGTAAAATAGAATCGTAGGGGACAATTTACTCCTCTACAGATCTAGATAAATCTAACAAAAAATATAAAAGTGAAGGACCTCAACAGAATTTTATTAAAGCTCAATGGTAGACCTCTAGAGATAACAGAAAAAAGTATACATATTCCTTCTCGGCTGTGCATGGCTCTCTCAAAAAACTGACTATGTATTATAGCATAAAAACATCACAAACAAATGTAGAAAAGCAGACATATTAAACACACTTTTATGGACTACAATGCAATAAACATTATATCCAATAAAGGTGATTAAAGAAATTATTAAAAATTCATTAGAGACTAAATAATTTAATCCTAAAGAATGTGTGGGTCAAACAATAAACAATTGAAATAGTAAACTTTATTAAAAAATAACATAACAATGAAACAACATAAACAATTTGGGGTACGCAGCCAAAGTATCCCAAAATTTATAGGGAAAAATTTATGTCTCTAAGCACTTTAATCAATAAAGGCCCAGATCGATAATTTGTACATGCAAGTAAAAAAAAACCGGAAAACCCCTGAGATCCCTGGACCACACACTGAAAACTACTGCTATAAACCACAGGCAACATGGTATGCAGAAAGCTAGCCTTGAAGTCAAGACCATCAGGGTTGAAATCCTACTTCTTACATATACTAGGTAAATCACCTAACTTCTCAGTGTCTCAGGCAATTTCCTAAGGCTTTAAGTTATAGTGCAGTTATAGGACTGCGCTAGTAGAGGATGTTTCTTTAGTGGGAGTTCTCTACATCATAAGATCACAAGTCTGGACCTAAAAAACATTATGACACAGTAGTCAGCATTATATTTAAAAAGGCAGAAAACCTGAAGGGTGTGTCTGTGCATTTGTATGTATACATATACATGCACACAAAGAATTAGGTCCTGAGCTTTGTGAATCTCAAGTGGCTGTATATATTCACATCTGCATTACTCAAAATTATAATTATATAAAATATGGTAATTGGTTCCAACCCAATGGAAATATGCAGTACCAATTTGAAGAATGAAACTACTTCAGGGGAATTCAATACTCTCATCAGAACCTAGCTCTGTGTGTACGTGTAAAAACACTCACATGTAAATACATAATAATAGCCAACACTTATAAATCCCTACTATGTGCCCGGCATTGTCCTAAGGACTTTATAAATTTAATTTCATCTGATCCTCACAACACCAGGAAGTAGATGCTATTATCTCCATTTTAGAGATGAGGAAACTGAGGCTAACAGAGGTTAAGTGACTTACATAGGTCATACCACTAGCGTCTGAGACTAGATTTGAACTCAAGTGGTCCTGATTCCATTCTATTCACCGTACCTCCTAGCTACCCCGACATATGTATACATGTATGTGTACATACATGTGTGTATTTTTGTGTTTGCAATCTCAGTCAGAAGTCAAAGAAATCATTCAAATTATTTTGCTCTGTAGTTACAAACAAATAGCTACAGTGGGCTCAATTCTTCAGTACATCCCATCTTGTTTCAACTAAGAATCTCTTTTGTCTTTAACAATTGTTTAACTAGCGTCTGGCAGTTAGAACTATGTTTACACACTTGAACTTCTGCTTGGGGCACTTGTGGATGACAGAAACTACTGAGGAAGCTAGAAGAGATCATGAAAGAGAAGGATGTTGTGTTTATCTCTTCCACATACTGTAAGTCTATTTGTATGAATGATATATGTCTAACATACAAGCAAAATATGTCACTAAAGCAGTGATATTCAATACCAAGCTGAGGAAACAACTGCTATTCCAATTCACAAAACAAAATGTGTGTTGTAACTATTAATTACTAGGCTGTAACCTCCCTGAATAGTGGAGCTTGGGTCTTTATATAATTACCACTCCCCCAACACATACACCTAACTCAGTATCTAACACAACAAATGTCTAACAAATATTTGTTGAATGAATCGAAAAGCGAACTCATCTCCAAAGTGAACCACTTATAAAAAGTATTAAGCATTTTCTTGCATTGAAAAGGGGTAATGATCTTGATATACACAAAACACTGTACTAGGTATTTATAAAAATATTGCATACAATTAATGTAGAAACCAGACGTAACATATAAAACCACAATTTTCTTCTACCATTCATCTTACTCTTCTTTATTTTGCATCTCCCACAGCACCTAGCAAAGCAAGCATTTGATAAATGCTTAATGAACACGTGAATGAATGCAATGCCACTTTCTTATGAACCCACATATCACTACTACGTAGCCTATGTCGAAAAAGTTTGGAATTTGAGCTATAAAGTAACATATCAACTTTACTGCACCCCATGTCAACATTAATTATCACACTTCCACCCTAACCCCTGAAGAACATCACAAATATGCTCATTTTATTAACTCAAAACAATTCCTAATTTTGAAGAATTGAGTCTGAATCAAACAATACAAAGGTGAAAAGCTTGCCAATATGTTAGCAAGATCCCAAAATAAAATAATGATTAAAATAATAAATTATAGCATAAAAAGAGAACTAGACTGGAGTCTGACACCTCAGTGAGCTGCCACTAACTGCCTTTGTGGTCTCAGACAAGGTGTTTCCCACTCTGGACCTCAATAAGACACTAATTATTAGTAACAGTAATAGACCAACTTCTCCTGAAGGTATAATTCTACATAGTCAGCCTCTATCATAAAATGGCAATGTTTCACATTAAAATTATCAAAAGTGCTTATTATTCCCTCAACAGTTGAAAAAGAAAAAAAATCCAAACAAGAAGAAGTTTAAAATATACTGATTTTTAAGTGAACAAATTTCATTCAAATGCCAGTCAATCAGTGCTATTAAATTAACATCTGTGTGTGCAAGTCTTAACATAACTCTTTTATCATGTAACAGTTTAAAAAGTTTGCTCACAGGTTCTAAAAGCAGGACCCAAAATAATAAAGGCTACAAATAACTTTAAAAGATGCCCTTTACATTGTAGTTCATTCCATCAAAGTTAAACCAAGAGACAAGCAGATAAAAGAGATTTTAAAGAAACTCTGCTGAGTATAATCATTCATGACATGGACGTACAGATATTTCCATTTCAAAACCAGATGTAAGAAGATTATCATCATGCTTTGCTTGCTTTTTCTTCCTTGTCCACCATTTCCCAAAGTGGTTCCTTGATGTGTTCTGGCAACTGTTCTAATCTGGTCTGCAAAGAAAATAAAGGCCATTTCCATCAAGTAAATAGACCGTATGATGACTTTTAACATTGAACCTCCAGCCACAATTGTGGCTTTTAAGTTGGCTCTACACACTTCCCATTTCTTTTGGCTCTTCTGATTTTCCACAGTGCTTTGGAAAGCATGGAGCAAGACTATGGAAAAAAGTACCACTCTCCCCCTTCATCCATATTTCTCCTGCCCATCAACCACTTCTTTAGGGAAGGGAGTGTCAAGAGGCTTCAGGTGGTAGTGGCAGGGTTATCTTCTGCTGCTCTTTACAGTGTTGGATTTAGTTAGGACCTGTGGTGTCTTCTCTCCCCGCTCTCTTCCTTCTCCTTCCCCCACCCTGGCCCACCATTCCTACGGACTTGGCAAACCACAAATAAGACTCCAACGTGTCAGTGCTCCAATTTACAATTTTCTCTCAGATAAGGGAAGAAAGTCGAATCACACCTTTGTTACTTCCATGGCAACGCCTTCGGGTAGGTTTCGTTGGATATATTCCAAATAGACATCTGCTGTACTTCCAGTCAAGTGCTGTAACTAAGAGAAAAACAAAAATCAGTCTATAATCTATTAGAGCATTATGCCACACAATAAATTAATTCACACAGACTTTGAATTATAGAATGTCGAAGGGACCTTAGAAATAATCTAGGCCAACTTTCTCATTTGGCAAAAAGAGGAAACTGAGGCCCACAGAAGTGAAATGACTTTAGATCACACAACTAGTTAATGGCAAAGCCTAGACTAAAAAAAATCAGGTCTCACACTACATAAATCTTACTAGGAAAAAATTCTCACATAGAATTATTTCTAAATGTTTTGTATTTCCCTACTAGACTATAAACTCAAAAATGAACAGATGTTTATTTAATCTTTGCATATCACACAATGCTTAGCACACAGTAGGTGTGCTGCTAAATGCTGAAGACACAAAACCCAAGAAGATTGAGTAAAATTCCCAAGCTTAATTAATGGTTATGAGATCAAGTTGAATTTACTGAAAGTGTCAAAATATAAGATTAAATAATATGTCCTTTGACCCGTTTCCTCCCACCACCTGGTGTGTGGTAGATTTATAAAAAGCATTGACCATACTGATATATTTAATGTAAAAGAGCTAGAGGTTTTGAAGGAAACATAGGAACTATTAAACTGCTACTGTGTCATTTGCAACATGGCCATCAAAACTGTTATTTCTTGGACAACACAAACAAATTTCTAAATAAGAATTAAGAGATTAATTAACCCAATATGTTACTCCTTTGTACCAAGTACACATGACACTTTAGGATGAGCTTTCCTATTTTCAAGTCAAAGAACTGGAGCTGGCTGAAAAAAAACAAGCTTATTCAATATTAAAAATGACATAATATGCCATCACACAAAATGTGGGACCTTTCAAATAAATATTATCTGGATTTCCTGTCTGAAATCAACTGACCTCTAAACATCTGTAATATGTCCTCATTTCATACTGAACTCTGTGCTTCTTGAAAATATGTACTGACTTGAGAAGAGTAAGACGTTCTATTTTCCTTGGAGGTTCATGTCTAAAAAGAAATAAGCCAAATAAAGCACTTAAGACAAGTGATATTAAATCCTAGGTTAACTTCAATACATGGTGCATAGCTCTATTTAGTCTAGCTGATATCCAATTATTGGGGTTAGCTATACTTTACAGTCTTCTATTTGTCAAGCCTGCCATCTGTAACTACAACTGCCATGTCAGTGTGCATATCCAAATAATGCAACATACAACAGAACATTTTCCCATGAAATCAAGCCATCTATCTCATGCATAATTCACATTCATAAATGCTAGCATTAAACCTTTTTAAAAAAATTAGTGTGGGGGCAGCTAAGTGGCGCAGTGGATAGAGCATCGGCCCTGAAGTCAGGAGGACCTGAGTTCAAACCCAGCCTCAGACCAAACACTTGACAAGTACTAGCTGTGTGACCCTGGGCAAGTCACTTAACCCCAATTGCCTAAAAAAAAAAAATTAGTGTGACACAGCCTTATTGTCTAGATCCACGAAACGAGGAGGGTCAAATCAGTGTGACAGATGATAGGTAACAGCATTTGGTTCTAAAACATTTTGCAAATTTTAGGAAAGACAGCAATTACTACAAGAGTCTAAACATACTGTTCACTTTTAAATGTTGTATAAATGGAGAAAGAGCCCACCCCAGAACTAGGAAGATGTGAGTTTAAGTCTCACCTCTAACACATATTGGCAGTGTGACCCTGGGCAAGTCCACTGAACCTCTTAAGGCTCTAAGCAATGCTTTAAGATTATAAGTTACAGAAAAGGTGTTGAACTGCATTAATAGAGGACATTTCCTCATCTGAGAATTCTCTATACTAATGAAATCAATCACAGATGTAGGCCCTACCCCCTATAAAATGGATTAGGGGATACACAGGTTCTTATTATTCTTTGGTAGACAATACTTGCTAAACACCCCCAAAGGCCTAATTTTGTACCAGAGGAAGCAGATAAAGACACAAAACTGTTCTACTTAACCCCTCCCTAATGGCAAAAAGGCCACAGAGAATCACCTGTTACAGAAACTTAATTAGCCCATACCTGACGCTCAGTGGACAATAGAGTTCACTGCCAATTCCAGATGATAATCCTAAACTCCATGTTCTAAGTTATCTAGAATTTCTGTCCCAATTAAAGCATGTGAATCTATAATGCCCTTATCCTGGTCTAGAAAGTGCTTGTGATATTGCAAGACAGCATCAACAGTGAAAAGATACTTACACCTTTTTAATGGAGATACCAAGTTCTTTAGCAGCAAGTACAGCAAAGTATTCATAACTATCCAATACAGCCCTATCATGGCCTTTTACTAAAACTGAGAGGCGCTTATATAATGTGTCTGGTTCATCAGAAATGGAGATCTAAAGTTAAATAATAAAGAAGGAAATAAAATAATTATGTCATAATTCCTTATTACTTTTACTTAATAGTTGAAATTAGTATATCATTCCTGCTGTTTGTATAGCTCCAGATTTTATTAGCCGAAGGGAGAGAAATGACAGTGAAAGTTCTTACATACTATCTTAACCATCCTTATTTCACAGACCATGTAGAATATTAAATGTCAGAGAATTTCAATACTACCATATCCAAACACGATCTACACAAAGTTAACTCAAAAGTGTTTTTTCATAAGGTATAATGTACCATGCCATCAGAATGTTTAAAAGTAGTTTGAAAGGAAAGAACTTACAAGGTAATCTATGAAATTTCTTTTCTTCACAGTCAGAATAAAGATGCAATATCAAAGGAACGAAAAATTAAATCTTTCTTAGACTTTCTTCCTATATATAATCTAATCTTTGAACCCTAACCTATAATACTCATTTTTAGCTAAAGAGTTATGACATTATATATAATTGCTCCCATTCTTTCACCTTAATGTTTCTGGGTCACCTCCCTAAGGAAAATCAGTTTTTTTCCCCAAGTATTTATCCAATGGTATTTCATCTTACTTCATGCCCAAAAGGTAATCTTTTACTCCTAAACAGCAATTTACATATAGTCAACTTCCACAGATCAAAAATTGAGTTTCTGGAATTGTAGATGTTGTCCAGCCAAATCAGGGTTATCTGATGCTGGTCTATAGCTCTGATCCAGCTTGAGGGGAGCTGGGGGGGAGAGGGCAGCGCAGTGCTAGGGCAGAAAGAGGAGACACGGATACTCTAAGTCATTTTCTATACCAACACTCACCCCTTCACTGTTGTAAATGATCAATACTTAAGTGATGCAGATTACCTTATTTAAATAAAAATATATTTCCAATACGAGTATATACACTTTCAAAGTAGAGAGAAAATTACTTCCTACAAAAATGACATGATTTATTGCTTATTATTCTGCCATATAAATAATGTTAAATAGTACCTTACTGTTCACTTTATACTAAATGAAGAATAGTAGAATTAGTAGAATAGTAGAAATAGTAGAAACCCTGCAGAGGCTATTATATCACAGTGTGGTATGAAGTAAAAAGTGCTGGATTTGGGAGGGCTGGATCCTAGGAGGGCTGGGTTCAAGTCTTGACTATCACTTCCTGGTTCTATGATCTTGTACATGTTACATAGCTTCCTTAAGCCTTGGTCTCTTCATCTCTCAAATGGCACTGATAACACTGTTCTGATTTAAAGGACTGCCTTATGTAAGTGTGAGCTATTCAATTAAGTTACTTCTTCCAAGGCACTTAAATGGCACCCTTCTGCCCAGAATGACTGAATGAATACACAACACATCAGTGCATATCATAGTGTACTTTATTCCCTGTCACTGCGGGTTTACCATTACCCTAAAATTTTCTTACCTCTAAAGAGCTGACTACACAATTGGGCAAATGACCTCAAGTGAAATGTGAGATAAATATATTTTGCTGTCCTCTTTCTAGAATTAACATTAAAATAAATAGTGCAAATGTGGAATACATACCTTAGGTTTCTCCATACCACTCCTGACATCCATATGCAAGTTTGAAAACTGCACCCACTTCAAGTAAGTTTCACTAAATATGAAAGACACAAAAATCAATAAGACTGAGTAATACATCCAAATGGCTGCTCTGCTGTCTAAATCAGAATTACCCATTGTTATACTTACAGAAGAAAACCATCCCTCTTTGCTGTAATGTTCTTCAGATGGCTTAGAGCAAAGATCCCTGGACTCTAAAAAAAATTAAAAAGATACTAGTTTCAGATAAAAAAATTTTAAAGTAATAAAGGCTACTTTTAAAAATATCCTTATAAAAATGCTATCCACATCCAGAGAAAGAAGTATGGAGTCTGAATGCAGATCAAAGCATAGTATTTGTTCTTTTTTTTCTTCTGGTTTGTTTTGTTTCTTCTTTCTTGTGGTTCCTCCTATTGATTCTAATTCTTCTTTAAAACATGACTAATGTGAAAATGTTTAACAGGAATGTATATATAGAGCCTACATCAGATTGCATGCCATCTTGGGGAGGGAGGTGAGAGGGAAGAAGAGCAAATTTAAAACTCAAAAGCTTATGGAAGTGAATGTTGAAAACTAAAATAAATTAATTTAATAAAAATATCCTTATAAGTAAGACTTTCCCACAGCTGCTGTAAAATAAGACATGCATAAACACAAATATTTCTTCACAGTAGTCATTCTCAAAAAGCCCAAAACTGCAATTCTTTAGCCCCTTAACCCCCAACTCTTTTCCCTCCTACTTTTTACAGAAAGGCCAAGGAGGGGGAAAAATTTAAATATACATATATATATATATATATATATATATATGCCTAATAGCATGTAAGAGCTTCAAGAAGATGCCAACAAAGATCTCCTTGAAAACAAGGGAAATGGTTGAGCCAAAAATCATTAAAAATATTTATAGAATCTCTCTCTTTCTCTCTCTCTCTCTATATCTATATGTATGTACATATATTATACATGTGTATGTGTGTGTATATATATACACACATACATATAAATGTATACATACATATACACACACATACACATTTGTTTAGACCTATGATTTCATCTCCATCACTGTCTGGAACTACCAGGGAGTAAACACCTTCTACCAGTGCAGATTAACAACTGGTCTACAATTTATACTTTCAAGGAGTTGCAGGGGGCCACTGACTTGCCCTATGTTACAAGGTCAGTGTATGTCACAGACAGGACTTGTATCTAGAATCTATATCATCCCTAAAAAATAAAAGGTGTCTTTGGAATAAAAATTCTGAAGATAGCAATTCTCATATTCAAAAGAATAAGTAGCAAGTATATTTACCCATGGTAACAATGAAAAGATATTAGGATTCATCTCTTTAAAACCTGACCCCAGCCATATTATTATCCCACCTTATTATTAAATACTACTCTCCAGACCACTCTCTGTTCCAGCCACACTGGCTTGTTCCCAGTACACATTCAATCCTTCATTTCCATGCCTTTGCATGGGCTGTCCTTGGTCCCCACTCCAAAAATGGACTTCTGCCTCACTTTTCCCTCTTAGATTGCTTCATTTCCTTCAAATCTCTGCTCAAGTCACACTTTCCACATGAAGCTTCTCCATATCCACCCAGCTGCTAGGGTTCTCCCCCAATCCCCAAAAAAATCTGCCTTGTATTTTTTATATAGATTTACATAGGCTTCTTTATGTACATATTGTACCTACTCCTTAAGGGAAGACAGTATGCTCAGCACTAATACTTTTTGATTTGCTGATACTAAATGACACTGACTGAACAGTGTAAGCTTCCCTGTTTCTTCAAGTTGAATTATATTTAAATAATATGTCTGAACACTGCTGTAATTCAGCAATATTAAAGTCACAAATTCTCAAATTTATAGATTTGAAATGAGAATTCTAAAGTGTTTAATAAAGTAATTCCATTATGAAGAGCTTATATATATACATATATCTTTAAGTATTTGTGAACTTAATCATCAACAAACAATATAGAAAGAAAAAGAGAAAGTTTCTAAAAGAAATTGTGAATTTCTGTTAAAGCACAGAAATTTCTTGGCTCAATCAACAAACATTTGTTAAGTTTCTATTATGAGAAAATTGCCAGATTAGAAACTGACAGCAGGGCCAATGGGAAGAAAGGGCTATGTGTGAAAATACGCTTCCTTTGAATACAGTTTGACTGTCTTGAATATATTTCTTTTTTTAGGTGGAGAAGGGGAAGAGAAACTTAGGAGAGATTCAGGAAACTTTTTATTTTAACCAGTCACTGGAGTAAAGATACTAGATTATTTTAGCATTAAGAAAAAAAAAACAAACTGAAAAGTAGTTCAGGACCTAAGAATAATCTCATTGAATCATAGAACTGAAATGGACCCCAGAGCCACATAATCTAACTTAATTCCCATTTGATAAATAGATTCCCTTTATAGCATCCCTTAAAAAGCAGCCATCCAGCCTCCCTCCTCATTACAAAATATTTTCTCATTACAGAATAACATAAATGGAAGGGCTCTCAGACATCATCTAGTCTAACCCTCTTCTAACACCCAGCCACCCCCAAACAAGTAATCATCCAGCCAATGCTTGACGTCTCCTCATCAAATTCATCCTGTCTTAAATACATCTTAAAGTCTTGCTCTTTCTCTGTTCCCTCAAGGGAAGTCTACTCTTCATTCTCAGTCATCCTATACAGTATAAGCTGTCTCCCTTCTTTTTCTCATCACCCTTGTAATCTCTCTTTCACATAAGAATTCTTTAAATACATGAAGTCAGCTGTCATGTTTACCTTGAGTCTCTTTTCTCACATGGGTGTTGGAAGGATATCACTGTATAGACCATAAAGTATTACATAATTTTGAGTTATAATTAATTAGATTTACATATGCTCCACTGAAGTCAACTCTGAGGCCTCATGCCAGCATGGAGATTACCTTGGACTCCCAATAGCTATACTGGGCTAGTATAAGCCCTGGCTTCAATCAAGTCCAGAATGATGGACTGTAGTCTTGCCTCTAAGTGTGGGGAACCTCACTGCCAAAGAATAGGCCACTTGGAAAGGAACTTTTTGGACCAAAACTTGTAAAACAAGTGAAGTGAAGAAAGTGAAAGGTGACTAAAAGTGAAGAGGTTTCAATCTAAGCTGATGGAAGTAATGGATCTTGTGAATACTAAAGTGTATTAGTCCATCAGACAAAAAACATTTATCATGCATCTTCTTTGTGCCAGGCACGGTGCTAAGCACAGGGGATACAAAAAGATGCAAAAGAGTCTTTACCCTCAAGAAGCTCGCAGTCTAATGGAGGACACAAGCAAATAGGTACAAACAAGCTATACACAAGAAAAATAGGAAATAATTTTAAAAGGAAAGAACTAGAATTAAGAGGGGTTGGGAGAGGATTATCATAATAAGACAGGATTTTAGTTGGGATTGGAGGGAATCTGAAGGCAGAGATGAGGAGGGAGAGCATTCCAGCCATGGAGATCAGCCAGAAAGAATGCCTAGAGCTGAGAGATGGGAGTGTCTTTCTTGTTCACGGAAAGCCAGGAGGCCAGTGTCACTGGATCTGAGAGTATATGGCAGGGAATAAAGTATCAGAAGACTGGAAAACTGGAGGGAGGGGGGAATAGGAGGGAGGTATGTTAGGTTATGAAGGGCTTTGAATGCCAAGTTGAGGATTTGTATTTGATCTTAGAGACAAAAGGGAGCCAATGCAGTTTGTTTGTTTGTTTTTTGGGGGGGAAGTGACATGGTTGGACCTGCATTTTAGGAAAATCACTTTTGTGGCTGAATGGAGGTTGGATTGGAGTGGGGAATGACTTAAGGTAAGCAGATCCACCAGCAGGCTATTGCAATAATCCAAGAGGTGATGAGAGCCTACACTAGAGCGGTAACAGTGTCAGAGGAGAGAAGGAAGTATATTTGAAAGACAGAAAGGAGAAATTGATAGAACTTGGCAATGGGATATGGGGAGTGAGAGACTGTGGGGAGTCAAGGATGATACAAGGTTGTGAGCCTGAGGGAATGGGAAGATGGTGTTGCTCTCCGTGGGAAGGAGGAGTTAGGGTGAAAGAGAAGTTCAGTTTTAGATATGTTTGGTTTAAGATACATAGTGGATATCCACTTAAAGATATCTGAAAGACAGTTGGAGATATGAACTTGAGGTCGGCAGAGAGGTAAGGACAAGATAGGTAGATCTGAGAAGCATCAGCATAAAGATGGTAATGAAATCTATGGGAGCTAATAAGATCACCAAGTGAAGAAGCAGAAAAGGAGGGAAAGGCCCAGAACAGAGCCCTGTGGGACATGTAAGGTTAATGCATGTGACCTGGACGAGGATTCAGCAAAGGAGACCAAGTAGCGGTTTGACAGGTAGAAGTAGAACCAGGAGAATAGTGTCTTAAAAACCTAGAGAATAAAGTGTCAAGAAGAAAAGAGTGATCAAAAGTACCAAAGGCTTCACAGGATAATTGATTTAGAGCTGGAAAGGACCTTAGAGACTATCTGGTTCAACCCCCTCAATTTCACACATGAGGAATCTGAGGCCCAGGAAGGCAAAATGACTTACCCAAAATTATCCAGCTAATTAGTACAGTGCAAAGCCAGAGTTGGAATCCACATCTTCTGACTCCAAACCCATTGCTTTTTTTCCAATACACCACACATTACAAACAACTGTTATTAATGTTATGTATTGAATTGATATTATAATGCACTTTCAGAAAAGGAGGTGATCAGTCACGTAATGAAAGCTAGCATCAACAGAGGAAAAAACTGGTTCTCACAACACATAAAAAGCCTTGAGTCCATGTTGTATTTACCCCAGTTAAGTGCTGGCTCAAAGACAACGCCCATTTCATGTCTGCTTTGGTATCCTCAGCACCCAACATGTCTTTCTTAAAGGAGCTTTTGGATTGAGAAAAGCCTGCAGCCCAAGGGGTGGATGGATGTTCTACAGGAGGACATAGACAACAGTCACACAGGATGACTGAAATAAGCATGGCTAGAGGGGGTTATAGACTCACTTACCAGCAGCACAGTGGATAAAGAACTGGGTCTGGAGTTAGGAAGGCACAAGTTCAAATTTAGCCTGAGACACATTAACTATGTGACCCTGGGCAAGTCAAGTAACCTGTTTGCCTCAGTTACCTCAACTGTAAAACGGAGATAATAACAGTACCTATTATTGTTAGGATTAAACAAGATATTTCTAAAGTGCTTAGCACAGTGCCTGGCACACCACAGGCTTATTCCTTTATAAGCATTATAAATGCTTATTCCTCCCCCCATTTGCCCTTCACTTAACCATAATAATTATCACAACCCATTCATAGAGGGCTTTACAGCTTACAAAATGCTTTCTGATGCAGGGTAAAGAACACTGGGCTGGAGAAGGCCAAGTTCTTGTCAATGCCGACATTTACTAATTGTGTTTATCAACTCCCTCTCCCTTCCTCATCTATAAAATGTAGTGATGGTACTAGATGGCTTCTGTGCTCCCAACTGGTTCTGATATTTGTTTTCTAAGTCTATATTCTGAAGTCCCTCCCAGCTTTGATATTCAATGTTCTGTGTTTTCACATTCTAAGCTGAGCACCTCCCAGATATAACTATGTTCGGTGTTCTAACCATCTATGTTCTAAAGTTCCTTCTTCCTTTGATATTCTACATCATGTTCTAACATTCTTGGTTCCAAGGCCCTTTCTAGTTCTTACTGTCTATCTTCTAAAGGCCAAAGCTGGATTCTGGCACTGTAAACTCTGAATTCCTTCCATCTTTAACACTGGATATTCTAAAGCTGTCTGTGTTCTAAATGAAATGCTCTAAAGACTGTCTAGACTCAGAGCTCCTTTCAGCTTTAACATTCTATATTTGAAAACTAATTGTGCCCTAAACTAAATCTTAAAAAAACCTTAGGCTCTGATATTCTACCATACTGTTTTCACATTCTAGGGTGACATTCTGTCACCCATATCCAAGTTCAATAGGCTCCAGTTGCTACCCATTGCCTCCAGTTGCTACCCATTGCCTCCAAGACCAAATACAAAATGTTCCATATGACATCCAAAACTTTTCATAACCTAGCCCCCTCCCATCTTACTAGTCTTCTTACATCAAGAGACACAGGCCTCGTTCATGGAACAAGAAGCAATAACATCTCTCAGTTCAGTATTTTCTCAGACTGTCCCTCATGCCTGCAATGCTTCCCCTCCTCCACTCCGCCTCCTGCCTTCCCTAATTTCCTTTAAGTCCTAATTAAAGTCCCATCTTTTACAGTGAGCCTTTCCCAAGCCCTCATCATTCTTGTGCCTTAAGCTCTCTTCATAATTTCCTCTTTATCCTACATCTAACTTGTTGGTACATTTGTTGTTTCTCCTATTAAGATGTAACTTCTTTTTGGAATTAAGGTAGGCAGATCCACCAGTAGGCTACTGCAAGAATTAGGGGGCGGGGGCAGTTAGGTGGTGCAGTGGATAAAGCAGGGCCCTGGAGTCAGGAGGTCCTGAGCTCAGACACGTAACACTTGCTAGCTACTTGGCCCCGAGCAAGTCACTTAACCCCACTGCCTAGCCAAAAAAAAAAAAAAAAAAAAAAAAGAAAAGAATCCAAGAGGTGATGAGAGCCTTAGCACAGTGCCTGGCACATAGGAAAAGCTTAAAAAATGTCTGCTGATTGACTGAACTAGGCTGCGTTCCCTCCGGCTCTATGTTCTAAAGCTGCGTGTTCCAAACTAAATGTCGTAAAGAACTATGTTCTCACATTCTAGGTTCGGAGTCCCTTCCAGGTAAACATTCTATGTTCTGAAGACTCTCTTAATTGACATTCTAGACTCTTTCAAGCTCTCAAGTGTTCTAACGTTCTAGATTCTAAACTTCCTTCCAGCTCTGCCTTTCTATGAGATGGATCGCTGAGTCCTCGGAAAACTGCAGTGACGGGATGCTTATGCCCATTTCACAGACCGAAAGGCCGCGCTGCTGGAAGCCCGGGGGCAACCCGAGATCCTCCAGCGCCGTCTCCGGGACCAAAGGAGCCGGGAGACCAAACCGCGTCCCCGGCCACCAATCCGCCCCGAAGGCGGAGGCCGAAAGTCCAGGGATTTAGCACCCCGAACCACGACGGTCGCCCCAGGAAGCCGCCGCCCGGCCGCCCAGTCCCCAGTTTCCCTCCTCGGTCACCTGCCAGACGCCCCGACACACAAGCCCGAGCGCAGCCCGCACAGCCATCTTGCCGCCTAACTCCTCCCCCTCACGTCACTTCCTGGGGGGGGAGTCCGGCGGATTGCATTCTCCGAAACCATAGAGTTTCCCTCTAGCGGAAAGAAGGTCCCGTTGAGATTAGAACCGTTCTCATTGAAAGGATCATAGAGACAGGATTCCCAGTGTTTTTATGTAGAAGGGCGAGAAGTTGTCGCTGGGTTTAAGCCCTGGAAAATCACTAGGAATTGGCGGGTACGAGTGGGGGTCGTCTCTCTGCCACTTATGCCCCAAGTGACCGTGGAAAAAATAACTTCTCTCCGAGGAAGACTGTAATTCCTGCAAGGAGAGGAAGCAGTAAACTGAGGGCAGAAGCCACCAGCCTCCTCTCCTCAGAGAAAGGTGGTACGGTCTACCTCACGTCTCTGTCCACGTAGATATTGTTAGTCCTGATACAGGCAATCAGTTTGAAGCTAACTTCTGATGGCTGTTTCAGTATTGGGGAGGAAGGAAGGACCCTCAAGCTCTAGATCCAAGACTTGACCCATTTATTCCAATGCCAAGAAAATCCATCTATCCAAATTGGCAGCATAACAGAAATCAGAGAAGGTATACATAGGAGGAAATATAGCAGACAATGCAAAGTGAAAATCTACCATCGGAAACAGTTAACTCAGCTCAGCCAACAGAGAAAGTCCAATATCTAACTCAAGAGGAAATTCCCCAGAGTATCTAGTGTAGCAAGCTGGGGGTGAGACGTAATGGAGACTGCCAGCTCCACTCATGGGGCTTCTTCCCAGATTCTTTTTTCTTCAGCAACCTGAAGTAGAGTTAGCATCTTCTCTCTCAAAGCTGGAAGCCAAAAGTGTCCTAGAGACTGCAAGGTTGGAAGCAGCCCAAAGCTTGAAGACAACTGGAAGAAAAACTTAAGAGCTCTTGTCCTCATCAGTTCTGCCTTGCCCCTCACACAAGACAGGGCATTGAACTCCACCAATAAGGAAAGAGTCCTATGCCAGTGGGCTTTGGGACTAGGGTTACATGCAAACTATTTTTGAAAGTAATACAAAGTAATTTCATGAGAGCATGAGTACCCTGTGGCATCTGAACTGTGATTGTAAAGAAGCTATGTATTATAGCTTATATATTTATATATGTATGTATATGCATATATGTGTATATACATATATATAATACATAAATAATATGTATTATAGGAGGTAGAGGTAAAGAGGAAGTATATTCCAGGCATGAGGTACCACTTGTGCGAAGGTACAAATGTGGGGAGATGAAATGTCCTGTATAGAAACTAATAACAGATCAGTTGTCTTGGAATAGAGAGTATGCAAAGGAGAATAATATGGAATAAAACTAGAGAGATAGGTGAGAACTACAGCCTGAAAAACTTTAAATATCAGTTGGAGGATTTTATATTTTATGCTATAAGCAATAAGTAACCATGGAGTATATTTAAGTGACATGGTGAGATCTGTGTTTAGGAATACCAGTTTGGCAACTGCGTAGAGGATGGTTTCAAGAATGAAAAAAAAAAAATGAAACACTCTAATTGATTGGGTACACTGGAAGGAGTATTAATTCTGGGTAGCATGCCTGGAAGATGGTGGTACCTTGAGGTCTTCAGGATCCTGTATGGTTCTTCTAGCTTGATATAGTCACTTGTAGGCCACGACCTCCAAAGCAAGCCACCTCCTCTCTGGCCGTTATCCTCACCTTCTCACCACCAGAACCACAGACTTTGCTCCTGAAATCACCCTAAGCTCTGATGGGTAAGCTTTCCTCTTATCTTGCCCAGAACCAAGCTTCCACCTCACTTCCTAACCACTAGCTCCAAACCATGTTATCTACAATCCAAACCATGAAGCACCACCCTCTCCCAACTCCCAGCTCCCTTTTGTGTATTCTTTCTCCCTACTAAAATATAAACTCCTTGAGATCAGGAATTGTCTTGTTTGCTTGTATGTCAGTTACCTTCAACCTGGTTTAGTCCATCTACCAAGATGGTTTTATCCTGGTGTGCCCACTGTGCACGCTACAGCTTTTTGGAGCCACAGATGAGAATTGGGTGAAAGGTGAATGAGCAGCCCTAAAAATGGCTCAGTAAGCCCTCACACCAGAGGTGCTAGTCCTTCCTGGACACCAAACACACCTCAACTGACATATAGTAAGTGCTTTAGAAATATTCTTTCTTTCTTTCTTCCTTTCTTTCTATCCATCTACCTAGTCTCCAGGAGAGACTATCATAAAGATGCCAGAATGAATGGGATCAGATAAGCATAACTCTCTCACAGGCACTCTAGCAAAGTTGGGGGAAAAAAAGCAGATCAAATAATGATAAAGAAATCTAAGGAGAAACTACAATAAGTCCACACAAAGAGACAGCTAGAAGCTGGTAACACTATGGAATAGTATCAATCAGAAAAACTCAACTCATAAGCATGATTCACAAAAGATCTATAGCATGCAGACCAGGGGGGGAACCCTGGAGCTTGCACATGTATACCCAGTATGGAAATTCAAATCAGAGACTAGCCAAGAACACATGAAACCCACAGCTACATTGCTCTGAGCCCAAACAAGAGGTCAGTCAGGATCCTACAGGACTCAGGAGCCTGTTGGGGAGCTCAGACAGCAAGGGTCATGACCAGGCTGCACCCTGGATCAGACTGGCATTAACCCTGATGTCCTCAAAAAAACACAGTATACAGTATCTGGAGGAAGTAGCAGCCGTGACCCATACAACACACAGAAGCCAAATTCAGCAAGCAGAGCTGGAAAAATGAATAAATAAAAGTGATTTTATTTCTTTTTTCTTTTGATGAGGCCATTGGGGTTAAGTGACTTGCCCAGAGTCACACAGCTAGTAACTGTTAAGTATCTGAGGCCAGATTTGAACTCAGGTCCTCCTGACTCCAAGGCCGGAGCTCTATCCACTGTGCCACCTAGCTGCCCCGTGATTTTATTTCTTTTACTGATGTTTATTTTACTGATGATTAAGAAATATTTTGAAACTAGAAATGCCCAAGATGTAAACCCAGAAAAAGAAAATAATTCCACAATGGAAAGGAAAGCCTGAGAAAAGAACACAAATTTGCCATAAGTTCTACTAGCTTGAAACAGAAACACAGATTCACCATAAGCTCTACTAGAACAGGAAGAAACAAAGCAAGAGTTTTTTTTTTTTTTAATGATAAAATAAGTAAAATGAGAGCTCAGTGGAGAATAGGAAAGGAAATGAGAGTGCTGCAGGAAATAATGGGAAGGAAAGTAAGAACTCGAGAGAAAAGGATTTTAAAGATAATGAGCAAAGTAGTAGAGAAGGTGCAAAACATTAGTAAAGTAACAAACTCCTTGAAAATTAGACCAACTAGACAGAAACCTTGAATTAATGAACCAAAAAATGCTATAACAAAATTTTAAAACTGTAAATATGGAAGGAAAGGAGGAAGGAACGGAGGGAGGAAGGAAGGGAGGGAGGGAGGGAGGAAGGAAGGAAGGAAGGAAGGGAGAAGGGAGGGAAATAAACATGTATTAATTACCTACAATAGGCCAAACACTGAGCTAAGTGCTTTACAAAAATCTTATTTGGAAGAAGAAAATATAGCTATCTTCTCTCAAAAGCAAGTGACCTGGAAAATAGGTAGGATAATCTAAGAATCATTTTCACCTGAAAATCATAACTATAAAAAAGCTAGATACCATATGTCAGGAAATCATGAATGACAAGTGCCCAGATTTATTGGAACCAGAAGGCAATGGAAAAATGCAAAAAATCTAGTAGTCATCTCCTGAAAGAAACTCCCACAAAAAACTCTCAGGCTGACATGGTAAAAAATCCAGAACTTCTTATTCAAACAAAAGACAGTAAAAACAGCCAGAAAAAAAAAATTCAAGTACTCAGAAACCATAGTCAGCATGACTTAGAGAGCTCAGAATACATCATTCTAGATGGCGAAAGATAGAGGCTTACAACTAAGAACAATTTACTCAGGAAGACTGAGTATAATCTACAGAAGAAAATATCAGCCTTTAATAAACTTGAAGCCCTCCAGGCATTTCTGATTTAAAAAAAATAAAAAAAAGACAAGAGCTGAGTAGATACTATGAGAGGGCAACTAATTGGTACAGTGGATAGAATGCTGATCAGGAAGACCTGAACTCAAATCTAGCCTCACTTACTAGTGTGTGGCCTTGGGCAAGTCACTTAAACCTGTTTACTTCAGTTTCCTCATCTGTAAAATGAGCTGGAGTAGGAATGGCAAACCACTCCAAAATCTTTGCCAAGAAAACCCCAAATGGGGTCATGAAGAGTTGAATATGACTGAAATGATTGAACAACAGATACAATGAAATGCAAACATAAGAATTATGAAAAACATGAAAAGTAATACTTGAGCAATTGGAAGAAACCATATGATCATGAAGTGTTTATAACCTCATAGGGGAAGAAGAAACATATGTGCCATTAGAACCCTATTGTCTTCAAGGGTCATAGAAGGAAAAAATAAAAGACATTGAGTTTAGGGAACATATAGTACTCTAGTTCTGTTGGAACATAGAGTGTGTGAAGGGGCTGAAAGTATGAAATAAAGCTGAAAAAGGAAGTTGGATCCAGATTGTGGAGATCCTTAAATGACAGACTGAGGAATTTATGTTTTAACCTAGATCCAATAGGGAGCCACTGAAGGTTTTTGACCAAAGTTGGGGGGAAATATAAGTATAGGGTACTTGTTGCCCTGTTGACATTATGTCGATGATAGATGGTTGAAAACTGGTGATTCATGGTGAGTTTATAGAACCCTTGACTTGGTCTTTGAAAGTGACTATACGTGGATGGAAGGAGAGACTTGAAAAACAAAGGAAAGAGGCTACATATAAACACAAATTTGACTCCCTGGAAGGAGGCTTGTACAACCACAGAGGCTTTCTAGGAGTCACATGGCTCCGTGAATGGCAGCAAAGATAACGGCAAAAGAGTGAGGAGTTCCTGGGACAAGTTAGAAGCTGTAGAAACCCTAAACCAGCAGCATTGTAGTAGTTCCACTATTGAGTAGCCTCCAAATTTGAACCCAGTCTTTGTGTAAGGGTGGGGGTCAATTGAGCAAATCAATCAGATCCCTCCCACCCCACCTCAAGAAAATGTTAAGATGTTCTGCTGTGCATTTTTAGCGTGAGAACACATCTCAATTGTCTCCATTGTTCACTCTGTATAAATAAGACTTGGACACTTCCTACATATAACAAGAGGTCTACAGCAAATTAGCTGAGGGACTTGGTCATGCCCTGGGGTTCCCATGTGAAACCATCTAATGAGTTAGAATCTGCTTGGCAGCAGAGAGACTTTGATGAGTCCCCAAGTATTTGGACTTTTTCCTCAGTGTCCTAACAGCATATTTGGAATGACTTTCATCAATGTCTACAACAGCAAACAAGGACAAATTTGAAGTAATGTTGAAAGCAGATTCAAGGCTCTAAAGAGAACCCAGCAGAAAGGTTACACCACACTGAAGGATAAAATCTTAGATTCCAGCAAAAGGTTGGGAGTTGCTATTTTGTCATATGTGTTCTCTAAGCTTGAGCCCATTTTCCCACTTTTCTTTACGTATTTGTGGGGAAATGTTTTAAACTTTTTTGGGGGGGGATGTTTTATAACTATTGTTCTTAATATACCATCTTAGTAAATACCTTTAACTAAAAGCTAATCAAGTCTGGCTAACTAACTGATATCAGTAATAATCAATTAGGGCTAGTACTCTATTGGGGGCTTATGAGCTATAGCATTAAAACACACTCTCAATTCTTCAGAACTGCCCCTAGACTCTGAGGGGACAAGAGGTAGGTAATGGCACTCTGGACATCCAACCTGCCAGTGTGAATATGGATTGGGAGTGTTAAGTCCAAAGTTTAGATGTGCTACATTTGTAAGCTCAGGACTTTTTTTCCTGCTTAATATACATCTATAATAAAAGCAAGGTATACCTGTGTTGGTAACTTTGTATTTTTGGCAAATAAATACATGAGAAATCATTCAAAATGGGCTTACTAAATATCAAACATTGTGCTAAATACTGGAGATCGATTTCAGTCAAGTGGCAGATTGCCTAACTTCCGTGTAACTACTCTAGCAAAAACCTGAAATTCATGCAAGACTGAATAACAAATAAAAAATCTAATGAGATACTAAAGAAAGTGATTTCTCCCACCCCAGAACTACACAAAAAGTTAACCAGAAGTGGAGAGGCAAGAAGAAATGGGGCCACCAGTAGCCTTCCAGAGTGACAACCATAGATGTGCCAGAGACACATGGAGACAGCAACGCCCTCTATCCAGAGGCAGCAAGAATGGTGGTCTCCCCAGGAAAACCCTACGGTGGTCAGAAAACCCAAGAATGATCAGAAACTCATACCAAGGACTTTGGAATCCTTGGAGAGCAGCAGTTACCACAACCCTTGAACCAGGATGTTTCAAGTGTTAACACTCTATTCTGAGACATAATAAAGAGTCTAAAATATTCACCTCTTGGGACCTCAAAGATCCAGGGGGCTGGATGTCAGTGTTAGAATCCACGGGACTCAGGGAATGACCAAACCAGAGTGGACCACCCCACATAAAAGCACAAGAGGAGGAGAAACTTTGATTTCACACCCATTCATAGATCATGGTGTCATGGCAAGAACAACAGTTTGAAGCCAGGAAACCGTGGTTCTAGTTCTGGCTCTGCTGTTAATTTACCATGTGACCTCAAGAAAGTCAATGCTTTGATTCCTTCACATATTGTCAGTCTTCTTACTTTTTTTTCTTTCCATGCATTTTGCAATCTAGCTACACTGGCTTACTTGCAATTCTTCAAACAGGACAGTCCATTTCTCATCTCTGTAACTTTGTACTGGCCCGCTCCCTAGACCTGAAATGCTCTGCCCCATTTCCTTCATCCCTGGCTTCCATCCTTCAAGACTCAGGTTTAATCCTACCTTCTGCTAAAGGCCTTTCTCTGTCCCCTCAGATGTTAACAATAACTAGCATTTATATAGCACTTTCACAAATATCATCTCATTTGATCTCACAACAACTCTGAGAGACATTATCATACCCATTTTACAGATGAGGAAATTCAGGCAGGCAATGGTTAAGTGATTTGCCCAGGGTAATACAGCTAGTAAATATCTGAGGCTTGATTGGAACTCAGGTCTTTCTGACTCCATCCACTCTGCACTACCTCACTGCCTTCCCCTCTGAAATAATGTTTCATCTAATCTTTATATACCTCGTATGTATCTAGTTATTCACATATTGATTGTCTCCTCCATTAGAATGTGAGCATCTCAAGGGCAAAGACTGGTTTTGCTTTCCTTCACATCCATTAGCGTAGTGACTGGCACACAATAAATCATATGATAAATAATAATGTTTATTGATTGATTGGCACATGGTAAGCATTTTAAAATGCTTATTGACTAACTGATCTAATCCTCTACGACTCAGTATATTAAGTAAAATAAAATTGTAGAGGCAGGGGTACTTCTCTCCACAAGAGCCCCTGCTTCACATATGCAGGAGAGGTGAAAAAGTACTAAGCAACTTGGAGTGACAGATGATGCAATTTCAAGTTATACCACCAGATGGCACTCCAGCCCTGAGCTATCAACACGTCTCTCCACAGGTACCGGTGGGCTTTATTTTATTCTCCTTTCAATCTTATACATGCAGACAAGAGTTACCTGCCTGGATCTCTTATCTCTCAACCTGGCAGTTCCTTCAGCTCTCCTTCAATGTCATTTAGTCTGGCATAAAATATGAAAATACCCAACAATAATTATAACTTACTTGCCTTCTTTTGATTTCAGCCCATCAGAGTTATGATCTCTTTTCTAATTTCAAGGAACCAGAAAGGATTACTCATTCACTTATAAATTAAATGTGTGTTGCTTTGATTCCTAGGTGGTTCCTTGTCACATGTAAGGTCTGTGCCTGGCTTTCTAATGTAACTTGTATTTTACTTTAAAAAAAAAAAAATTAGGACTAGGATATTGGATAGAGTGCTGAATCTGGAGTCAGGAAGACCCGAGTTAAAATCCAGCCTCAGACATCTATCGGCTGTATGACCTTGGGCAAGTCACTTAATGCTGGTTTCCTCAGTTTCTTCATCTATAAAATGAGCTGGAGAAGGAAGTGGCAAACCATTCCAGTATCTTTACCAAGAGAACCCCAAATGGGATCACAAAGAA
This sequence comes from Vombatus ursinus, assembly GCF_900497805.2. Lineage (NCBI taxonomy): Eukaryota > Metazoa > Chordata > Mammalia > Diprotodontia > Vombatidae > Vombatus > Vombatus ursinus. The sequence goes on along the minus strand of NW_020954604.1, from coordinate 12,165,465 downwards.
TCTGAAATGACTGAAACTACTGAACAACAATAATTTATCTCTCCCTCCCAACTTCCCCTTCCCTATTAAAAGGAAAAACGCCTTTGTAACAAATATACGTTTTGTTAAGCAAATCGTTTCCTTCTCTGGTCATGTCTCATTCTGCATCTTGAGTCTGTCATCTCTCTGTCAGGAGGTAGACAGCATGCTTTATCATTGGTTCTTTGGAATTGTGGTCGGTCATTGCATTGACTAGAGTACTCAAGACTTTAAAAGTTGTTTGTCTTTACAATTTTGTTGCTATTGTATAAATTATTTTCCTGGTTCTGTTTATTTGCCTCTGTATCAATTCATATAAATGTTTCTTGGTTTCTTTAAAACCTCTCTCATCATTTTTTTGGTGAGTTTTTTTTTTTTTTTGGTTTTGTTTGGCTTTTGTTTGGTTTTTGGTGAGCTCTTGTCATTTTTTGCAATGAAATATTATCTCCCTACATTCATTTAATTTGTTCAGCTCTTCCCCAACTGATGGACACCACCTTAGTGTTCAGTTCTTTGCTACCACAAAAAAGGTTGCAATAAATAATTTTGTACATATGGGCCCCTTTCCTCTTTCTTGAATTTCTTTGGGGTATTGGCCCATTAATAGCATTGCTGGGTCAAAGGGTATGTGCAATTTGGTGACTTTAGGGATATAGTTCCAAAATGATTTACAGATAGAGCTCCACATAGTGCATCAATGTGCCTATTTTCCCTCATCCCCTCCAATATTTGTCATTTTCCTTTTTTGTCATCTTTGCTAATCTGATGGGTGTGAGGGGAAACTTCATAGTTGCTTTAATTTAAAATTCTCTTATTAGTAACAGAATAATTTTTATATGACAATTGATGGCTTAGATTCTTTCATTTGAAAATTGCTTGTTCATGTCCTTTGACTATCAATTGGGGAATTGTGTTTGACTTTTGTGCAGGCACATTCACAAACCATATTGGTGGAGGGAATCAACTGTCAAGTGTTTTTTTGTTTGTTTGTTTGTTTTTTGTTTTTTTGGTCAATGCTGGAATGGAATTCTCGGTTCACCAGAATCACCTCATATTCCTTACTTCATGGTAGTGATCAGTCATCCAGACTCCTGTAGAGAGGGCATTTGCTCTCTGGCTGATGGCAAGGTGAAATCTAGAACCTGATGGGTCAGTGGGATGGTCACTGGGAGGCTCCACGGTTAGAAGCAGTAATTATCAGGTTTTACTGTTGGACCTGGATATGGGGAGGGGAGGGACTTTCATCCAATAACAATTACCATTATAGACTCATTCCCTGTCCTATCCATGTTACATTTCTCCTTGAAGTGTTTCCTATGAAGCATGTCTCTGTTTTTAAATAGAGAACAACATAAAAACACTTTTGGCAGCTGCCTTTCATTAAAATGGCCCAGGCAACTCATCCCTTTGGCACCTTTAGAATAGGAACAGTGCAGGGAAAAAGAAAAACCTGGACCAGCAAGGGTTCCAGAGGTAAATAACACCTACCCTTCAAATCTCAGAGAGGCAGATTTTGTTGGGGAAAGGTAAACATGATATCACAGAATGTTAGCAGTCACACCTGCAAGGTGTCATACCCTCATCCACTATAACTTTCCATTTTCTGAGGTCAGGGAGAATGGAGGTAAGGTGTAAATGAAATCTGGAAATGACTGATAAAACCACTTTTAACCACTCTGCATTTGCAGATAAGATGGAAGTTGATGTAATGTATTTAAGATCTCCTTTCTTCTCAGCAATGACATGTTATAATTTGGTGTGGTGGAAAAAGCACAGCACCGGGAATCCTGCATCTGCCAATTACTAGCATTGTAACCTTGAACAAGTCACTTCTACCTAGGCCTCAATTTCTTCATCTATAAAAAGAGTAGGTTGGGCTAATCAAACAGCACACATTTATTGAATGCCTGCTATGTGCCAAACTCTAGTAGACAATGGAAATACAGATATAAAAAATGTAGTAGTCCATAATCTCAAGGAGAATACATTCTCTCTAAAGATTTCTGGTGAATTTTTGTCCTAGCTTGCCGTGGCCCAGACCCCCAGGCCACTTATTCACTTGCTCAATGCAATGTTGCCCCTTTCAGCTTCCCTTTATATGTTGTCTTCCCATTAGGATATAAACTCGTTGAAGTCATTTTGGCTTCCTTGTATTTATATCCCTAGAGTTTAGTACAGTACCTGGAAATATGTATTTAATAGATCCTCCTCCTCCACCTCCTCCTACTCTTTTTTCTCCTTCTCCTTCTCCTTTTCCTTCTTCTCTTTCTCCTTATCCTTCTCCTTCTTCTTTTTCTTCTTCTTCTTCTTCTCCTTGTCCTCCTCCTCCTCCTCCTCCTTTTTTCTTCTCTCTCTCCATCCAGCTCCAACATTATAGGATTCTAACAACTTAACAGTTGATTCAAAAGTAACTTCCATGTTGGTTATCAGTTACTTCTGGTCAAGATATAATCATTTAAGTTTTTTTGAGGAGGAGAGGAATACTATTTGGTCCTCACCATGTCCAATGCCTTCCAACCCTTTTCTTACAGAAAGTGTTCTATATCTGTGTGTATATATGTATGTATATATATATATATATGTACACACACACATACATACACGTGTGTGTATATATGTATATATGAATGTGAAGCTTCTCTCCAGTCTGAAAGTCTTTTGTCCTCTCATTTCTTCTTCTGCCATGTTTTCCTGCCACCTTCCCCCAAACCTCCCTTTGCCATGAAGTCAGTCAGTACTATAAAGTATATGTTGATTGAATGTGGAAGGTCTTAAAGTTCTTCATTATCTTCATGGTGGTCTTTTTGCCAGTGCTTACCATAAGCATTACAATAGGAGATGAGTCAATGCCCTATGAAATTATAGTACTTGTTGCCTTAGAAACACAATAAAACAAACTCTCCTAACTTCTTTATTCATGTCTCCAAGGAAAACCTCTGAGCCATCCTTCCATTTATCTGTATTTCCTCTTGTCTTATGGTTTCATGTATATAAAAAAGTCGGGATGTATCTAACTTTGCACTTCCAGTAGTATATCTATTCATTGGTTATTGGACAAGAATCTCACATTTAGAATACTAACAGCTAAGTTAATGTTTGTAGATTGTATAAAAGCTGATTCTTAGCACCCTTTGTCCACCTTTCCTCCAATCAGTCAGTCAATAAGCATTTATTAAGTACCTACTATGTGCCAGGCACTGTGCTAAGTAAGCTCTGGGGTTAAGGCAAAAGACAGATCCTGCCCTTAAGGAACTCATCATCTAATAGTAGATACAACATGCAAACAACTGTGTACAAACAAGATATATTCAGGATAAATTGGAGATAATCCACAGAGCGAAGGCAATAAAAGGAAGCCAGGAGACTGTCGCTGTAGAAACAGAAGACCCTATAGGATTTCTTTGCTTCCATAGTCAAAAAGTTCATCACAAAGTGTCCAGATTACAGGTGAAGAGTCTCTCTGTATTTAGCTAGGCTAGTCTTTGGAAATCAGGCACAGTCTGTTTATAGGAATGTACAGTAATCCTTCCCCATGTGGAAGAATCAACCAGAGCTTGTAATCTACTATTATAGCCTTCAAGAAACAAGATTCACTTCAATTCCATGATAAGGTATTATAGTAAGATTTCTGTGGAATTGGAATTGACTATAATAATGCCTCACAATTTTTTAACTTTTAACTTTATTTTTCCAAAAACAAAGAACTTAATAAACCTTTAACATATAAATGCCAACTACTTTTCCAATTGGCATGGTGGATAGGCTTGGAGTTGGGAAGGTAAGTTTGTAGGGGAGGGGATTTCTCTCTTTTCGTCTCCTATTGGCAGTGGTATCTTGCAACAGCATTTATTACCTAGTAGGAAATAGGACATCCAGAAGGCAATGGGATTGGTCAGTCAGTCAAAGCAAAGTAACATAGGAGTTTTGTGAAGTTTTTAGTTTTGTTTTGCTTTGTTTTTATTTTTACATAAATTATTTAATTTTTGTTCTTTTTTCCAGTTTTAAATTTTCTCCCTCCCCCCCCTTCCTCAAGAAAAACAAAACCTGTTACAAATATGTTTAGTCATACAAAACAAATTTCCAAATTAGCCATGAAAGAAAGAAAAAAAGGGAAAAAGGAAAGAAGGAAGGAAGAAACAAACAAACAAACAAACAAAGAAGGAAAGAAGGAAAGATAGACAAGGATGGAAGACAAGAAAGGAAGATAGCCAAGGAAGGAAGGAGGGAGGGAGGGAAGAAGAAAGGAGGAAGGAAATGAAGAAGAAAGGAAAAGGAAAAAAATAGCTTCAGTCTGTACTCTGAGTTCATCAGTTCTCTATCTCGAGGTGGATAACATGTTTCATTATGAGTCCTTTGGAATGGTGGATCATTGTAGTCATCAGAACTACTAAATCTTTCAAAGTTGATTATCTTTACAATATTGATGTTGCTGTGTAGATTGTTCTAGTTCTGCTCACTTCATTTTGCATCAGTTTATTTAAGTCTTCCCAGGTTTTTCTGAGACCACCCTTTTAATTATTTCTTACAGCATTATATAATTCTACCATATTCACATAAAACAACTTGCTCAGTTATTCCCCAATTGATAGGCATCCCCTCAGTTTCCAATTCTTCACCACCATGAAAAGAGCTACTATAAATATTTTTGTATACCTATATCCTTTTCCTCTTTCTTTGCTCTCCTTGGAGTGTAGCCCTAGTAGCAGTACTGATGGTTTTTGAGTATGCACAATTTAATAGCCTTTGGGGTATACTTCGAAATTGCTTTCCAAAATGTCTGGACTAGTTCACAGCTCCACAAACAGTGCATAAGTGTACCTGATTTCCCATATCCATTTTAGCATTTGTTATTTTCCTTTTCTGTTTTCTTAGTCAATCTAATGGGTAACCTCTCAGTTGTTTTACTTTGAATTTTTCTAATTATTAGTGATTTAGAGCACTTTTTCTTTTGGCTATTGATAGCTTTGATTTCTTCCTCTGAAAACTGCCTATTCATATCCTTTGACTATCAAATAGGAAATGACTATGTGAGTTTATAAGGGAGTTAGTCAGTCATTGGGAGCTGAACTTCAGAAAGGAACAGACCCAGTAAATCTAGTTAAGCAACCAGTTTGGTAGAAATGCTGTACCCAGTGGAAGTAGCAAGAGGAAACCACAGGAAGGGAAAGGACATCTAGGCCCTATAGTACCAGAGATGTGAGTTGCCTTGGCCATCTGGGCTTCCAAAGTGTATATCTCTCTACTAGAATATACTCTGTATGTGCACAACCTTCCCACTAATATGGTATATAGTTGTGAGAAATTTTACCCTAGGTTTAAGGAGAGAATGTTTTGTTACTAGTGTTTGTGTTATACAATCTCAGTAAATGCCTTTGCTTTGAGTTAAATGGTCTACTGGTCAACTCTTGAAGTTAAGTATACCAGTGGGGGCTTGTGAGCAATAGTTTTACAAGTTCAGACCTTCAGAGTATATTGAACCTGTGTCTCTACAGCTCTATACATCTTGATGACGATGATGATAATGATGAAGATATAAGAATGTAATTCTCTGCTTCTTAGAATTTGGTATTTGCACATTCTATCTTTCCTCACTCTGAAAAATGTAAAAGAATTTATATTGCTTGCTATAGAATATATACCAGCATATATACATTCGTGTAGTTTTTTCTCCTTGGTTAGGATTTTTGTATAGGGAGAAGTTATTCCCCTTTCCCTATGGAGTCTGAATGAATCTTTTGCATATAGAATCCCAAAGAAAAAACCCCTAAGGTATCTATCTTATAAGCCCTTTGATTTTTATTTGAGGTCATCCTCCTAGCACTTGCTAAATTATTGGCATGCTTTCTATAAGTATTTATTAATTAGTCCTTGCTTTTTGCTTTCATGCTAATACAAGTGAAAAAAACCCAGATCTCTTTTTTTCCTAATAATAACTTCATAGGAATGTTTCTATCTGGCAACATAAATAAGGCCTTCTCCAACCTCCTTGTTAGCTAACCATAAGTAAATCAAGGAACGTTCCACTTCCTCTTACTTCATCTCCTTCAATCAATTTCTACTCTCAAAGATTTTAAGGTATAGAGCTAAAAGCAGAGGGAGCAGACAGCAATTTGTTCCATACTAATCACCAGCCTGGAACCCCAGAAAAGGAGGGAACATTTCTAATACATGTCAAAGATGAAAGGAGGGAAAGAGGGAGGGAGGGAGGGAAGGAAGGAAGGAAGGAAGGAAGGAAGGAAGGAAGGAAGGAAGGAAGGAAGGAAGGAAGGAAGGAAGGAAGG
>NW_020954604.1:12061421-12159156 GCF_900497805.2 Vombatus ursinus | reverse complement strand
AGGAAGGAAGGAAGGAAGGAAGGAAGGAAGGAAGGAAGGAAGGAAGGGAGGGAGGAAAGAAGGAAGGAAGGAAGGAAACTTGAAGCCTTCTTGGGAGTTGCTATACCATGGCTATGTGCGGAACTGCCAAACCATCCCCCCTGCTCCCCAATCCGGGCACAGATTTGCAGACCAACAGGATCTTACTCCTCTTTCTAGCCAGCTGTAAAGAATATCTTCTAATAAATTTACTTTGGACATGTAAATCTTGTGTGTGGGTTTCCTTTTCCCCTCCTACTGAGAATGCTTGGGTTACCACATAATCATTCATTTGGAGAGGCATTTGCTGCCAAAGGAAAGGATTGAACTGAGTAGGAGAAACTGGTCATGTCTCATTTTAAAATTCCTCCAACTCAAGGAGCCCTCTTTCCAACTGCTTCAGTGAGAGGCTGGAATGAGACTCAAATAAGATAATATAAGTAAATCCCTTTGCAAACTTTAAAGTGTTGTCTCCCCTGGATTACTTCTCACATTGGATATACCATCTGCTCCCTGAGGCCTCACTATGCCTGCACCTAAGTTTCCTCATCTGTAAAATGGGAAAGTCAAGCTATGTGATCTTTAAAGTTTTTTCTAGCATGTGATTCTATGAAGGGGCCTTAGAAATACAGCTAAGTCCTAATTAGGAGAAATAATTAATCCCCTAAAGTAACTGCATTAATTCGAATTTCACACAACATTTCCATTGGACTGGAACCAATTACCACATCTTACATAATTATTGTTTCAAACTGTGTAAACACAAATACATGCGACCACTTCAGGGGATTTATCATTCACACTAATTGAGACCTTGCTGTATAGTGTAACCCCCTCATTTTACAGATGAGGAACTGATCCCAATTTTCCTTTACCCTTGACAACTCGAGATTAAAGGATAATATAATGATGACAGCAAGAAACTTCTGTATAGGCCTGGCTACTGCACACAAGAAGCCTCTCTAGTGCTGAGGGCAAGAAAGGACAGGTTAGTCCCCCAGAACTCCCCAGGAAACAGTGAGGGCATTTGGGAGGTAGAATAGAATCCAAAAAGAAAGAGTACTTTGCAAGGTTTTTTTTTAAATAATATTTTATTTTTTCCCCAGTTACTGGTAAAAACAATTTTTAACACTTTTTAAAAATTTTGAGTTTCTCCCTCCTTCCCCTCCCCCCTCCCTGAGATGGTAAGCAATCTGATATAGGTTATACATGTTTTGCAAAAATTTTTGTTTGAGGAGCATAATTTAAATTATGACAAAGGGCTTAAGTTCTGTGCGTTGTTAGGTAGAAGGCATTGGGGTCTTCTGTCATCTATGACATTATTTTTTGTGATTCTACTAGAGGAGAAAGAGCACTGGCAGATGGAGTCCTTTAGATAAGTATTCTCAACTCACAGGGAAAAAAATCACAGAATTTGAAAGCTGGAAGGGAATCCCTGCTGTAGCATTTCGTATAAGTGATCATCCAGTCTCTACTTGAAGACTGTCAAGGAAGGGGATTCTATCATTTCTCAAAGCAGCTCATTCCACTTTTGGCCAATTCTAATGGTTAGGAACTTTTCTCTGACAGTAAGCCTAAAGTCTGCTCTTTTATAACCTCCATTCATCTCTCCTGGTTCTGCCTTTTGGGTCCAAACAGAACACATCTCCTCCCTTCTTCTTCTTCTTCTTCTTCTTGTTCAGTCGTGTCTGACTCGAAGTGACCCAATGGATGTTGTCCATGGTGTTTTCTTGGAGAAGATACTGATGTAGTTTGCTATTTCCATCTCCACTGTTCCCATTATACAGATGAAGAACTGAGGCAAATAGGGGTTAAGTGACTTGCTCAGGGTCACACAGCTAGTATCTGAGGCCAAATTTGAACTCAGATCCTCCTGGTTCCAAGTCCAGTGCTCTATCCACTGTACCACCTAGCTGTCCCAACAGACATTCGAACATTTAAAGACAGCTATCAGTTTTTTTTTCTCTAGCCGAAACATGCCCTATTCCTTCAACTGATCCCAACTAAAATCCAACCTCCTGCAGGAAGCCTTCCCCAACTCCCCTAAATTCCAGTGCCATCTGTTAGTTATTTCCTATTTATCCTGTTTATAGCTTGCTTTGTATATAGTATTTGCATGCTTAGATTGTAAGTTCCTTGAAGGCAGGGACTATCTTTTGTCTTTTTTTGTATCTCCAAGGTTTAACACAGTGCCTGGCACACAGTAGGTGCTTAGTAAATGTTTATTGAGTTGAATCGAATATGACCTAGACTTGAATATGACCTAGACTAGAGGCCCTTCACTCCCCTGGCTGGTCAACTTTTGCACAAACAGTAGTGTCCTAAACCTAATACGTCTGAAATGAGACCTAATCAGGTCAGTGTAGAGTGGGATTATCACTAATAACAATAATAATAATAATGATAGCTAGCAGTTATATAGTATTTTAAGAATTTGCAAAGCACTTTGCCAATATATCATTTTATCCTCATAACAACCATGGGGGGCAGGTTCTATTATTGTCCTCATTGTATAGTTGGGAAAACTGAGGCTGAGAGGAGGTTAAGTGACTTGCCCTGGGTCACATAGCCAGTAAGTGATTCAGGTTCTATTTGAACTCAGGTCTTCCTAACTGTGCTGTTTTCACTCCCTCAGACTGCCCTATTGTTAGGGCTCTTCCCCAGCTTCCATTAGCTAGACTAGAAGTGACATTCCTGAGGGTCCTTGAGACCTTTCCAGGGGGTCATAAGGTCAAAACTATTTTCATCATAATACTAAGATGTTATTTATCTAATAAAATACTCCTATTTTCCAATTAGATAGTTGTGTGAGGACAGTTTTTCTTCACATACTTCAACTAAAACATATTCCAATAGATTAAATGGAGTAGATAAGAGAATCCAGCTGTCTTCTATTACATTAGATGGTAAAGAGATTTGCAAAAATATATAAAACAACAGTACTCATTTTTTTTTGCTTTGGCAAATAATTATTTTTCACAAAAATGATACCTATGTTAACACATGAACAAATATTTTCAAAATGTTTTAATTTCTAATGCTATAAATACTGACAGCTATAATTTTTAAGAGTGTAAAGGGCTTTCTGAGATCAGAGAATTTAAGAACCACTGACTTAGATGATCTTGCCCTTTTCCAAGATGAGGCTCCTGAACCTGAGAAAGAAGCCTTTCCAGGAGGATACCTTTTGTATTTTGTACCAAGGCATTTTCCAGATGTTTGTCTGGTTGCAGCCATCAGCCATGATATTCCATGACACGCTACTAGTAACATACGAGAGTCACACAGAGCTGTTCGATGTAGTTCCAGTTATTGGGTATGCCCCAAATTTCTCTCCAGCTAGGTGGAACAGTGGCTAGAGCGCTGGGCATGGAGTCAGGAAGACTCATCTTCGAGTTCAAATCTGGCCTCAGACACTTAATTGCTGTGTGATCCTGAGTAAGTCACTTAACCCTGTCTGCCTCTGGAAATTTCTGTTTTCCCAATTTGTAAAATGAGCTGGAGAAGGAAATAGCAAACCATTCCAGTATCTTTGCCAAGAAAACCCCAAATGGGGTCATGAAAAGTTGAACACAATTGAAAAATGACTGAATGACAAAAAATTTCTCTCCAATAGTCCAACAATATTGCCATGCTTGCCCCACCATCAGGCACATAATGCCAGGGAGCTAATACAAATAATAAGAGAACCACCATACCCTCCCCAATCCCCACCTCCATGTAAATGTACATTTGGAGGTTACTGATTAGACCTCGAAGGTTTTGTGTTCTTAGTTATCTCTGAAAATCCATCAAAATGTTGAGGAGTTATCATTTCTTTAAGTGTGGCATCTCTGAAAATACTATGGTCATTTCTTTTAAATTGCAAAAACCTGCCTCTAGGTTAAAATAAGTCCTAGAACCCCTACCTTTTAAGGAATGCACCTTTTTAAAGGATAAGTCTATAAACTATCTTTACTTGTTACATATGATGTTTATATATAACTTTCCTTTCCAACCTCAACCTTAAAAAAAAAAGCAAGCCTTAGCCATTTAAAAGAATTTTGGCTTGCCTTAACAAAAACAGAAAAATATCCAGGAACATCTTTAGCAAAATGTAATTATAAAACTCACTAGAAAACACTGTTCTGTTTTGGCTGAAATGAGACATAAAGTTCTTTATTTTTCTTTCTTTAAAAAAAAACACACACACACAAACACAACACATCACAAAAGGAAATACTATGAATATGTCATACAAAGCGCTTTGGCAATGTACCAAGTATACTGCATGCTGGGAAAATACAGCCGAACACACCAAAGATCATGAAATCAAACTCAAAAATGGCACAAACCCGAATAAATTACATCCAGCAAAGAGAAGGCATGCAAGCGAGCCGTTGAGAACAGAACATCAGGAAGTAATAACAGGAACCGAACGTAACCACAGCTTTAAAATGTTGTTTTCCTTTTTAATACATTAAACTTTTTTTTTTCAAAAATACTCTTCTTTACAATAGAACTCCTAGAAAATATTTACACCCTTCTGCTAATAAAATATAACAGCAGTTAAATATATCTGAAAATAAGATGGGCTTTTTTTTCCATAAAATATATCTGTTAACTTTTTCTGTACAAGCTTTCTCAAAGAGGACTAGATTCACTAGTGAAAACATCTGAGAGTAAACATCAATCTTGTTGAAGACATTAACCATTAAAAGTGAAAAGTGTTGCTTATTGTTTTGTTTTGTTTTGTTTTTTTGGAGGGGGAAGAAGCCAAAACAAGATATTGATGCAGGCAGAATATTTTTTTTTCTTAAGGAAAAGTAAAAGTAGAAAGTAAGTGCATTCTTTTAATATGAATTTGATTCTTTTATGTATAAGTGATCAGGAAATACGAATTCAGGAACTGGAACCATCTGTCTGTGAAGGGAAAATTCTTTGGTTATTTAACATCAATAGTATTATGTGGAACTAAGTAGAAAGTTAAACAAAATTGTGCCTTCTGAGTTTTGTCTCTTTAATGTTAAAAACTGGGACACGTGGGTCATCGTCTCAATAGAAGGAATGCACCAACTGTTTATAAACTCTGTATGTTTTTTATGTTTGACAAACAGACTTTCAGATCCCAGAGATTGCTGTGACCTTGGACCCAGAAACAGGGCTACCCTAGAACCATCCTACTAAATCTGGGGCTCTATTTACTCAGGGGCATGACTGGCCTGGGAGTCCAACCATCACACCCATGACATGGAAGGTCCTGGGTTGAATAGTTTTGTAATACATAGGGGAGGCTGCCAGAAACCCCTCAAAACATGCAAAAAAAAGTTCATTTAAAAGATGCATGAAATTTGAGGCTTCAAAACCCATCTGAAATGACAATGAGTGACATACAACTATATATATATATATATATTTTAAGCAGAGGGAGAGGGAAACTAGGAAATTCCATTTTTTTAAGCACAAATTGATTGAAACGAGGCTCATTTGTTCATTTGCTTATAATTATTCTTGTCATTCTGCTCTGAGGCTTTTGTGCATAAGCCAGGAGTGAGGCTGAGCTGCCTGTGTGATGGAAGACATTAGCTGGCCTTTTCCCGGAGGGATGTTCGCTGGAGGATGTTGAAAGGCCACTATGAAAACTGACCAGGTTCTTCTCTCCTGAAACCCCCTCACTCCTTCTCTAATCCTATCCAATTCCAAGCCACTGATGGGGTATGTCACTCACTGGATCAGCGCAAGAAACCAGGGTCCTCAGAGACAGAGAATGAGAGATTATGGGTGGGAAGAAGGCCAGAAGCCTCGAAAAAGGTTTAAAAAGTCACATGGCATTCACTTTACAGTGGTTGTCTGTGAGAACACCGTTCTCCACCAGATTAGATCCCAATCCTGGAACCTCTCTAGTTTCCCCAAGTATAGCGGAAGACAGTCTGTCTTGTCTGAAGTGGAAAAGTATCTGAGCTAATATAAACTACTTGTAAAAGAATTGAAGATTTATTACTTTCAAGTATGCACAGTAACACTGCTGTCAGGGTCAAGGGAAGGAAGAGCCCAGCTGTGTCTTGAGAGAACCCCAAAAATTACTTTAGTAAATCATTCACACTAAGCATATTCTGGGTTTGAATGCTAGAACACCGTGGCCAAAGGGGTGTGGTGGAATCACCATGGGCCTTCTTCACTCAGTATTTCCCTGTTTATGACCACTTGTTGGCTTGACAAACCCTTCCCCATCCCATAGTTAGTGCAGAGGTAAACTTCAATCCAGCATCTGTGAGTCCAAGCTAAGTTCTAATGAGTTTTCACAGTACTTCTAAACGGCACAAGGTCTTGTTTTGGGCTCCCCTGTTGAGTATGAACAATGGTATTAAAAGGAATATGACCTCCTATCAGCTACCTCGTTCTACAAAGTAAAGCCTGTTTCCTAAGACAACTCCTTACCTTAGGAACTCCACTACTCTCTCTCCCTCCCTACAAATGGAAGAACTCCCAACCCGCTATATCAGTATACCTCATACTTCTAGTAGGCATGTAGCCTGGGATCCCCCTCACCCCTTCTAACACCACAGTAGCTGTCACCAGTGAGGTCAGGGTCACCAAATGTGACCCTCCTAACAAGCAGCATTTTAATCCCAAGTGGGCTCCACCCACAGAAGCATTAGCTCTGTTCTCCCACCTGGGGGAATGGTAAACTACTGCCTTATTAAGAACCCTGATGGAGAGAAGCCTGAGAACACATAGCACTTTGATTCCTGTAAAAAGAACCACCATTTACAAGAAAGGCAGTGTGAAGATGGACCTTCATTCACATTGGCTCAACTTATCCAAGGATGTGTATGAAGGAACAAGGACAGAAAAGGGCCTATTTCGCCCAATTTACTACCACTGCATCCAGTTGTAAAGATGTAGTGGAACAATGGAACGTGGACTCTTGCATTGCCTGGCAAAGCATGGCCCGAGTCCCCAACCTAAATCTGTAGTGCCCTCGAGGGACATGAGAAGCTTTGGGTAAAATGTGAACTTGATGCCTGAGACTTGAAATCTTTCCCATGAAACATCTGGGGGAAAATGGAGATGGAAACATCAGGCCCACCTTCACTAGCTGTCAGGAGTAAACTCATGAGAACATAACCCAGATGAAACATTTCTTAAAGATATTTGTGCCAATTATTTATTTTCCTCCCACCCCCCAAAAAAATTTTTTTTAAAAAAGGGAAAAAAATAAAGATTTTTCTTTTTCTTTCTTTTTTTTTGGATCTGAATAAAAGGAACTCTTTTTTTAAAACAGATAGTTTAAAATGGTTGCAAACAATGCAGACAGTCATGGGTTCCTGACCAGTAAGGGCGAGCGCCAAGGGCCTGAACTGTCTCTCAGGGAGACATGATTCTTTACAGTTCTGTGTCACCATGCAGCAGACTGGTGTCATCGTCCAAGAGCAGGTCTGTGTCCACCACTTCAGTCTCTTCGATGACACCTCCCAACTCCTGGACGACATCATCACCGAGAATGTCAACATCTTCCACATGCTTTATTAAGCTCAGATGGTCCAGGGGAATCAGCCCAGGTCCCACCGGCCCAGTAGTCCTCTCAATAGCGGCTGCCATTTCGGCAGCGACTGCAGCTTTCTGGGCTTTTTGCCTCTGTTGTTCCTCCTGTTGTCTGTGTGTCTTCATGTGGGCATTACGGCTTTTGATCTTGAAAAACACCCTGTGATACAAGAGAGACACAGAGAGGCTGATGAGGTTCACAAAGAGATTAGGTTTTTCCTTACCTCCCTTTTCTCAGCAGAGAGGAAGGAGGACTCTTTAAAAAAAAATTATACTTTATATTTTAATATTCATTTTTTAAAATTTTGAGTTCCAAATTCTCTCCCTCCCTCCAGTCCCTCCCCCAACCATTAAGAAGGCAAGCAATATGATATCAATTATACACGAAGTCAAGCAAAATATATTTCCATTAACATAACTATGTTACCAAAAAAAAAAAAAAAAAAGGCTAGAGAAAAAAAGTGCCCAGAGTTCATTAATTCTCTCTCTGGAGGTGGGTAGCATTTTTTTTTTAAAATGGGTCCTTTGGAACTGTCTTGGATTACAGCATTGACTAGAATAGCTAAGCCTTTCACGGTTGATCACTGTCACTGCACACAATGTTCTCCTGGTTCTGCTGGCTTCACTTATCATCAATGCATAGACGTCTTCCCAGATTTTTCTGAAACCACTTTTCCCTTCTCTTCCACTATTTCTCATAACACAACAGTATTCCATCACAACAGTACACCACAGCTTGTCCTGTCAGTCTCTAAGCAGGAGGAATGGTGAACAGAATACTGCATCCATTACAGGGTCACACATCTAGAGGTGGGATGGGACCTCAGATGCCCAGGGAGGTTAACTGGCCTTGCACGGTGTAGTAGAAAACACATTGGCTGGGTAATCAGAGGACCTGCATACTAACATCCTACCTTTGTGGCCTTGGTCAAAGCGCCTCATTGGACTTTGGTTTCCTCACACATAAAATGAGGAAGCTGCAGTACATGCTGGAGACTCTGAGGTCTCTTCTAGCTTTCTATACACAATCCCAAGGATCTGAGATGGAATTTGAACCTGTGGCTTACTGACTCCAGATCCTGTGTTCTTTCCACCATACCACGCTGCTGGTGCTACCTGTGTGGTCAGTGTATTAATTATTTTTGTTTACTTGTTTTTCTCTTTGTTATAAGAGAGTAGCCAATATGAGTAGAGTGGGGAGTTCATTCAGAAATGACAGGGTTGTCTAAAGAAGAGGCATCAATAAAACTCTTCTTTTTTAATCTTTTTTTGTTTTTAAAGACTAGATTTTCCCAATACTCAGTACTTGAAGTGCTGCCTTAGAATCTTGGAATCCTAAAGTATTAGAGCTGAAGGGAGGTGTGTGTATCAGAAATCTAATTCTATCCTCTTCATCAAGCAGGAAACTCAAGCCCAGAAAGCTGTGCATCTAGGGGCAAAGGAGTAGTCAATGGAAGAGCTGAGTCTAGAACCCAGGGTTCTTTCTACTCTACCACAGCTGCTTTACAGGATGGGGAGGATCTCCAAGTTCTCCTTTGTGGTGGTGGGGGAGGGTGTTTAAAAGGCCCTTTATTTCTGAGCTCTGAAGTGTCTCCTCCCTCCCCCACTTTCTATTCTCTTCTTTTACCTTCCTCTTTGCTTTCTTTTTCTGTAGACAAAGCAGCGGACATGCAGGGAATAATGGGACTAAAATGTGTTGGGAATCAGGGAGGTGTGGTCTGGGTTGGGGGCTGGTTCTGTGTTCAGGGCACATGGTGGTAACAACCTAACATCAGAGACCACAATAACGAAAGGCGTACAACCACCTGAAGGTCAAAAATAAGTTTTTTTGGATAATGTCACTAAAAGTGTCCTTTGTCCCCCTCTGGAAGGATAAGAAGAGCTAAAAGGAGAAAAAGAAGAAAGAATACTCTAGTCAAGGCCACTACATATGTGCCCTTTAAAAAAGAAAAGGATTATTAATACAACGAGACCTATCTGAAGTGCTAATGTGCTATCAACAGCACCAGAACTGTGTAGACACTGACTCTGAGTACTTATCTAAAAAATAAAAACAAAGGCAAAACATGAAACGAGGGCAGACAGAATGCACTTCTTTGTTTATTATCTGTTCATCTGTTTGACTCTGCTCTGCTAAATGCTAAGAGATCCAGATTTTATTCCTTATTTTTGTACGTTTATTTGATTATTTGTCTTTATTGATGGCAGTAGGGTGAACAGAGCGCTGGGCTTGATGGTTTTACATCCCACCTTTGATACTCACTAGCAACATAACCATCATATTCTCTGGGTCTTTGTTTCCTCATCTGTAAGATGGAGAAAATGAAACCCAAAGACCCTCCCTCACAGAATGATTTGGAAGGCTCAAATGAGAAAACAAAGGTAAAAGCACTTTGCAAACTTTAACATATCATTCTGAGGCAGGCCTGTGATTTTAACAAGGTGGGGAAATCTCTCAGTATGGAAACTCCCTCCACTGACAAAGATCAACAACTCACACTATAACTTATCATCTTGGAGAGTTGCCCAAAGCACTGAAACTTGCCTCTTGGGACAGAGCTAGTATATGCCAAAGGCAGGACTTGAACCCAGGTCTTCCTGACTCCAAAGCTGGCTCTATCCTTTACATCATACTGCCTTCTCCATTATTATTGTTATTATTATTTTAGTTATGATAAATACTTCAAATAGAAAATATGACATGCCTCCAGCCATTAAGACATTTGACCTTTTTAGAGAAAAACGGGCCCAAACCTGGGAGTCCTTCTCAGTGCACTTGGGTCACTCAAATAAAGACTTCTCTTTGACGGTCTTTACTGTATTGTAGAAAGCTACCACCCTTAGACACAGCTCACAGTCAATTCCTGTCCTTTATTTTTCAGGCCTCCATCATGGGAGAACCACAACAATAGTGAAAAGGTTGCTTTGTTACAGAGATGACAAATTAAATCCAGTCTCTTAAAGTAATAGACATTATAAAGTAAAGGCCATAGTTAATAATGAAAGTTTTAAGGTTTGCAAAGCACTTTACAAATATTATCACATTTGATCCTCATGACAAACTTGGGTAGTAGGTGCTATTATTAACCTTATTTAGTAGAAGAGGAAACTGAGGCAGGCAGAGGTTAAATGACTTGCCCAGGATCACAGAGCTAGTAAGTGTCTGAGACTGGATTTGAACTCTGGTCTTACTAAGCTTCGAGTCCAATGCTATTCACTGCACTATCTAGTGGCACACTGGATACAGCACTGGGCTTGAAATCAGGAAGACTCATCTTCCTGAGTTCAAATCCAGCCTCAGATACTTACTAGCTGTGTGACCCTGGGCTAGTCACTTCACCCTGTTTCCTCAGTTTCTCATTTGTAAAATGAGTTAGAGAAGGAAATGGAAAACCACCCCAGTATCTTTGCCAAGGAAATTCCAAAATGGGGTCACAAAAAAATGGGGACATGATTGAAACAATGCAACAACAATCTAGCTGTCTTTAGTTAAATTAGGTCATATGCTATGAGTAACATACGAAGACTTGTATGAACTGGCCCAGACTGAAGAAAGCAAAACCAGAGGAACAATATGCACAAGAACATAAATGAAAATCGTGTTACTAGGAAGCTGAACTCATTATTTGTAATCAACAATCTTTGTCTCAGAATATAGTTCATAATTCCTTTAGGGAATTATGGGTAAAAAATGTTTCATATGTTCTTCGAGATGGTCATCCTATCAGTTGGTTTTCACTTACTTGGTATTTGTTACAAGGGAGGTGTGTTTGTGTTGGGGGATTATATAAGGAAATAAGTGATATAAAAGAAAATAATAAACCATAACTTTTTAAAATAAAAAGATAAAGAACAGGTTAACTTCATTTCATTTATTGGATAGGGCTACTAGTTGGTGGCTCTACAAAATGTGGTACATTTAGTTACATTTGATTTTAGCAAACTAATTGACAATGCCTCTTGTAATTCTTGTGTAAAAGGTGGAGAAATGCAGTTGGACTCCAGTAAAGATAGGCAGAATTAGCCAATCAGCCGGATCCAAAATGCCATCATTAATGGCAAGAGTCCAACTTAGGCGGTATCCAGCAGAGTGCCCCAGTGATCTGAGCTTGATCCTACCCTGTTTGCCATTTCTATCAATGATTAAGTTAAACACACAGATAGCAGGGTGATCAGATCTGTAGATGATGCAAACCCAGGAACTACAGCTAACGTACTAGATGACGAAATCAGAATTCAAGCTCTTGACAGGCCAATTTTAAAAAGATGAAATTTAATGGGTCGAATGTAAAGTTGTATATTGTTTCCAAAATAATAAACTTGACATGGGGGTCACAGGTTAGACAGAAAAAAAATCTGGGGGGTTTTAGTAAGCTATAAGTTTAATAAGTCAAATGAGTGAGATGTCATCTAAGATGCCTTAGGCTGCCTAAGTGAGGTGTATACTGTCTAAGACTAGGGAGTTTAACTGTACACTTTGCCCTGCTTTGACCACATCTGTCTTCCATTCTAGGTGCCATATTTTAGGAAGGACATTGATAAGTTGGAGATCATTTATGGTAGGGCAGCAAGGATGGTGAAGGCCTGAGACCACATACAAAGATCAGCTGAAAGAACTGGGGATGTTTAGCCAGAAGACCAGAAGAATGTGGGAAAGGGGGCATATAATAAATGCTTCCACACATCTGAAGTGTCGTGGAAGAAGAAGTAGACTTAATCTGCTTGGTCCTACTGGACATAATGAGGAAAACTGGGTGGAAATTACAGAGGCAGATTTAGGCTTGAAGTAATTCCTAACAATTCTAGGTATCCAGAAGTGGAGGGGGGCAGGGGTCTCCCCTAGGAAGCAGTGGTACCATCCTGAGCACCGTAGAGTGAGAAAATTAATAATTTCTACTACTTTTAATCTCCTTGCCTCTTGCCCTCCCTACTATTCATTCCCCCTGCCCCTATTTCATCATCAATATTTTCCCTGAATGGTTCTCACAGCTGACAAGACTAGGTGGCCTATGCTAACTCTCGCGAAGTTGATGATGACCTGAGTGAACACAGATGGGCTGGAGCATGAATGGGAAAGAGAAAGCCCAAATCCCATTCAGCCCAAGGCCCATCCTGGGATTTTCCCACTCATGCCAAATCTGGAGTCAGGCTGGGCGGCTTCTGACTGAAGAGGTCCGTTCCTGGAATCCTGAGACTCCCTCTACCCCACCCTCCACACCTCCCACCCCCGACACCCCCCACCCCCGCCAGCCAGGTACATGTAACACCAAACTGCTCCCTGGATCAAATTTAAAGTCCATTTGACCCAAGAGCATGTTAGGTCCATTGTTCATTTTGGTACCAACCTCCAGACATCAAGGATATAACCCAAACGTACCTTTCTCATGATGAAACTAACTCTTTGAATTCATCTAAAGTCCTCTGTAGTTCGTTGCCGTTCTTAAATGACACTCTCTCTTGGGAGTAACAAATCCCATGGGTCTACTCACAAAGAAATACCCTATGACTTTTCATGTAGCCCAAAACTACCTCCTTCGCAACTCTCAAGGTGGGGCCTAGTGCTAAGGTGCTTGGTAAACATGAGCTGTGTGTTCCCCTCACCACTCTATGATCCCCCATCTGGCATTCAAGGCCCTCAACAATCTGTGGCCTTCTCACCTTTACAGTCTTATCACTGACTATCCTGATCCAACCAAAGCCACACCCTGAACTTCAAAGATCCTGGACTCCTTACTGGCCCCTCAACATGGCCTGCCCTTTCCTGCCTCCATGCTCCGTTCTCATTGTTCTCGATGCCTGGAATAGTCTGTCCCCATTTCTTCCAAGCCTACCTCACCACTGCCCGCTACAATCCTTCAAGGCCAAACTCAAACCCCTCCCTAGGCCCCTCCATGAAGTCTTCCTAGATTCCTTAGTCAGCAGTAATGAGCTTTCCTTCTTCTGAACTAACAAAAATCCTTTCACCTCCTACATTCGGGATGCCTTATTTTCTATTATACACATCTGTCTACCAGTTGTATTTCACCACCGTTAGATGAAAAACTCCTTGAGAGCAAGAACTACAGTTGATTAGTCCTTACCTTTCTCTTGGTAAGTCTAGCACAATGCTCTGTGCATAATTAATGTTAGCTGACAATGAATAAAACTGAACGGTATCAGGGGCAGCTAGGTGGTGCAGTGGATAGAGCTCTGGCCTTGGAGTCAGGAGGACCTGAGTTCAAATCCGGTCTCAGACACACAACACGTGACACTTACTAGCTGTGTGACCCTGGGCAAGTCACTTAACCCCGATTGCCTAGCAAAAAGCAAACAAAAAACAAACAAACAAAAAAACTGAATGGTATCTAATTATAAAGACCAAGTGAGACCCTGAAGAAGGAGATAAGGAACCTCCCTCTCTTCAGTGCAGAGATAGACAAAGGAATAAGCATTTCTATAGCACCTTTCATGTGCCAGGCACTGTGCTAAGCCCTTTACAAATACTACCTCATTTGACCCTCACAACAATCCAGCACGGTAAGTGCTACTATTATCCCCATTTTATAGTTGGCAAACAGAGGTTAAGTGACTTGCCCAGGGTCACACAACTAGTATGCATCTGAGGCTGGAAAAATTCAGGACTTCCTTATTCAGGCCTTACTATGCAACCACATGGGAGTGTGGAATACTGACTGTACTATCAGAGATGGCCAAGACAGTTTGTTTTGCAAAACTGCTGTTTTCCTTTCTTTTAAAAAATATTTGTCATATAGCATGAGCCTACTGAGTATGAAGAGGGAAAGAGGGATAGATCTAGAAATGTATGTAAAAGAACAACAAATGAATGTAAAGGAACAACAAATAGCATCAATAAAAATTTTAGAAACAAAATTTTAAAAGATTATTCGCTGACTTTAAATGTGAGCCTGACTCAGCCTTCCTCTTTCCTGGCTGAAAAGCACATGCCTTCTTAACCTAGGGTCTTACTGAACAATGAAAACTGAATTCAGTGCAATGAGAGGATTCATCCTCGCCTTACTTACTTCCCACACTCCTTGCAGGGGAAGACAGTGGTTGGGTCGGTCTCACCACTTGCTGTGCTGTGAGCTGGTGAGCTTTTCACGGAACAGTAGCCGCTCTGGGCACCTTGTTTCTGCTTTGCAGGGGGAACCGAGCACCGGGCTTTGGCCACCTGGTTTGTGCCACCGTGGATGCGGGCATGGCCGTTCAATGCCTGCCGAGAGCTGAACACCTGGGTAAGAAAGGGAGCATACGTGACATCTACAGTCTTGAAAATATTATTAATAATGGTAAGTAATAGCTAACATTGGAGGAAAATGCTGGGTTTCCTAGGAACACTCTTAGATCTGGAAGTACACTCTGCTCAAGGCTTTGGAAAGAGTTGGAATCTATTCATTTCCAGCACGGGAGTGAGTAGACTTTGCTCTCTTCTCTCTGGTCATCTTCTCTCAATCAGGACCACAAACAGCACCCTGGAGATTCTAACCCTTTCCTCTCCAAAACTTCTGCCCTGGAACCCTGCTGACCACACTAGTGACTGTACTCCCTGGCCCACTATTTCATACAGAGCCCCAAACATGTAGAGACTTTCCATCTTCTCATAAGGCAGAAAGGTTTTAACCCATTTATCTTTTAAATTTCCACCATAAAGGCTTGTTGTACTAATTAGGTACAACTAAAAGGCCTAAACAACAAATTCTATTACAGTAATACATTGACAACCGTTATACCATTTGTTGGACAGTAAGGTTGTACTGATGCACCTTTTCTGGCCAACAATTTCAGGCAGGCTACCAGCCATGCTTCACTTTATTCCCTATTCCCTGTCAATTTTCTCCCCCTGCCACCATTCCTGTTTTCAGCTCTTAGAACCATGATCAAATCAGCCCTGTTACTGCTGCTGGAAGGTATATGTCAATGGACTTCCCTATAGCTACACTAACCACTCCTGTAACTTCCATACCAAAGTACTCCCTTTGACCCACCACTTTCCTATGAATATTGTCTCCTCCTATTAGAACGTAAGCTCTTTTAGCCTTATAACTTCCTGACAGAGAGGTGATATAAATAGGATACAAAATGAGACATACGCATTTTTGTATATAAACAATGCAGGAATTTGTTTTGTTTTACTATGCATATTTGTTACAAGAATGTCTTTCTTTCTTTTTTTAAGTTACATTAGATTGTAAGCTCCTTAAGGGCAAGGACTGTCTTTTGACCCCTTTTAGTATCCCCAGTTCTTAACATAGTGCTGGGTACATAGTATGTGCTTAATAAATGTTTATTGATTGAAAAAAAAAAGAACATAAGCTCTTATGGGCAAAGACTGTCTTGTTTTTTTATTTGTATCCCCAGGCTTTGTACATGGTGAACACTTAATAAATGCTTTTTTATTCATTTGGAGGGCTTCAAAGATTGTAAAGTACATTACACACATGATCTCATTGGATCACCCTGTGTTAGATTTAAAAGTAGGTCTCATAGCCAGTGAGAGGTTAGCCTCAGTCTCCATCACTGAATGTGAGGGAATAAAGGCTGATAAGATGATACCTTGCCCACATGAAGCTTTTAATCACTGAAAAAATGTCACTTCGGTAGGTATTTCTGACAACAGAAAAGAAAACAAAGAAGAAACACACCCACTCAAAATTTTACCATAAAAACATTACAAAAAACACCCGGTTTCTAAAAAAAGAAAAAAAAGTCACAGAGATCGAAATTTAAATGCCATGCCATATATGACAGATTTGACATTTGAAGGTACAGATAAGGAAATAATAAAAAGTCAGTGGTAACTCCCAGTCCACATTAGATAAATGATCAATGGATATGAGCAAATGATATTTTCAAAACACAAACTGTTAATGAACATTTGAAAAAAATGCTTAACTTCATTAGTAATTTAAGAGATGCAAATTAAAACACCTCTACAGTGCTACCACACATCTCTCAAATTGGCAAAGTATTATTAGAAGCAACAAAACTTAATGCTGAAGGGGTTGGAGGGGAACAGGAAAACTCACTCATTGCTTATTTATAACTGAAAACTATTTCTATCAATACCGAACACTATTTCTAGAGAGCAATCTAGGTATACACAAGCATCATAAAAATAATCATACCCTTTGACTAATTCTGTTGTTGAGACTATATCCTCAACTTATTATGTGTATGTAAATATACAGGAGCTCACTCTCCTTAGATTCTCATATGTAAGATATATGAAATCACACAATCAAATGCATATAAAAATGTGTATACACACACACACACACACACACATTTAGAAACAACCTTACTGTTCAACAAATGGTATAATGGTTGTCAATGTATTACTGTAATGGAATTTGTTGTTTAGTCATTTCAGTTGTGTCCAACTCTTCATGACCCCACTAGGGGTTTGCTTGACAAAGATACTGGAGTGGTTTGCCATTTTCTTCTCCAGTGCATTTAAGAACAGTAAATATGAGAAATAAACAAATCTGGAAAAACCTTTATGAAATAACATAAAGCAAACAAAGCAGAGTCAGAAGAATGGCACACACACACTAATTGCATCCATATAAAAGGAAAAAATAATGACCTAAGAATCCTGATGAAGGTTTCGAAGTGGCTGAAAAATACTTTATGCATTGAAATTCATTTAAATGCAAATGATTACTATAAAAACATGGTTGGTTGTATCAATGCCCAGGGTTAAGTTTTTAATAAAACAATTAATTTTTTTTAATAGAAAAAGACACAGAGGGTTCATCATCCCAGAATCAAACCACAGAGCCCCAAAATATCTCCATGAGAATTCCAGGTCACTAAATGATAAAGACAGATACAACATCTTGACATTTTAGTCTTTGCTTTCAAGTCTCTCGTATTTTTAATTTTTTTTAACCTAATTCTCTTAGAGAGGAGGTATGGTGTACTTGAACTGAAATCCAGAAGTTATCCGGTCATGTCCAACTCTGCCATGGGGTTTTCCTGGCAAAGATACTGGAGTGGCTTGCCATTTCCTTCTCCAGTGCATCCCCATTTTATAGATGATGAACTGAGGCAAATAGGGGTTAAGTGACTTGCTCAAGGTCACAGAGTTTGTAAGAGTCTGAGACTGGATTTGAAGTCAGATCCTCCTAACTCCAGACTTAATGCTCTATCCACTACACTACCTAGCTGCCCAGTCTAGAACATCTAGGCTCAAATCTCACCTCAGATGTTTACTATCTTCTATGTGGCCTTAAAGAAGTCACTTAAGTTCTCTGGGCCTCAATTTCTTCACCTGCAAAATAAGGGGGTTGGACTAGACAACCTCTAAAGATTCCTTTGAGCACTCAATCTATGATCCTATGTCATCTCATTGCATATGAATTGAGTGAGGTTCTGGATTAGTATTTCAATAAGAAATACTCCTGGTTTCATCCAAGGGATGTGCAGTTCGTTCTAGCAAGGAGCCTTCTTTTACACCTTAGGAAACCGCACCATCCTGTGAAAGATATAAGCCTGAAGAAAGCTAGATGAGATGCCCGGTTCTTCACACCAGTACAGAGAAAGAGCAACGTCCAATTCCTGGAGACGTGGGATGGCCCTCCTAGGCACAACCTCTACTGGCGGGTTCCAGCTTCAGGAAATCTGACTAAGGAAAATGCTCTTAATTCA
Organism: Vombatus ursinus; assembly: GCF_900497805.2. Taxonomy (NCBI): domain Eukaryota; kingdom Metazoa; phylum Chordata; class Mammalia; order Diprotodontia; family Vombatidae; genus Vombatus; species Vombatus ursinus. Next base: position 12,140,964 of record NW_020954604.1, on the reverse strand, counting down.
GACTAATGGTCAGGTCCAAGGTGGGGAAGGAGGGGAAGAGGGAGGGAACGATTCACTCTTCAATCACTACCATTTACAAAATAAGATCAGTCTTAATAGTTTTAAATAGTAAATACTTACAGCACCGAAGTTAGGCATTCAAAGTAACTCAAACTAAGCTAACAGTGTTCAGTTAGAGATCCTTTGGGACCCTGCTTTAAGGAACAGTTGTGAATGTCATATTCATTTTACGTGAAATAAATGATGCTGGAGAGGAAATCTGTTCTGTTACATGGTACACACACACACACACACACACACACACACACACACACACACACACCCCCCACACACACATCCCTCTTCTGATCTTGTTTATGGCACTCTTTGGCTTAGAAAATCCTTTTTTTGGGGGGGTGGGCAGGGCAGAGTAGACAGGGTCAAAGAACACTGCCACCAAGTCTGTCTCAATTTTAGCAAATTTCAAATTAACAGGATTCAAAACTTTGAGGAATATAGGAATATTCCTACATAGACACATGCATATATACACATACACACAAGTATGCATATACATTGTATGGATGTACATACATGTGTAATAAAACATACACATGTGTACATATACATCCACTGCATATAATAAAATCATATACTGTTTTATTATATGCACATATAGTGTGTATACATATAGTACACATATATGTATCACATGTAAGAATGTAACTAGAGTGATGTATAGAGCATCTCATCTCTCTATCTCTCTATCCGAATATCCCTATTCCTATATATATGAGTATAGGAAAAAAACAGGACAACCCAGACTTGCAACCCACATAAATGAGGGGGTGAGTATTCCCATTATACTTTACAAAAAGGGTTCTTTTCCAGTATTCTTTAATATGTGTGACTTCCTTATGCAATTAAATGTATATAGCTAGGTGGCGCAGTGAATGCAGCACCAAGCCTGGAGTCAGGAAGACCTGAGTTCAAATCCAGCCTCAAACACTTACTAGCTGTGTGACCCTGAGAAAGTCACTTAACCTTGTTTGCCTCAGCTTTCTCATCTGTAAAATGAGTTGAAGAAGGAAATGGCAAACCACTCTAGTATCTTTACTAAGAAAACCCGAGTGGGGTCATGACGAGTTGGACACAACTAAAACAACTGAACAAGTGTCAGAAGCCACTGGTCACTGAAGATCTACCACAAATGTAATTAAAGCAGCCACAAAACAATGATCCAGAGAAGCAGTGGGCACATGGGATCCCGCTTGCAAAAGTGTGATTTGTACTAAATCTTTCCAGGAGCTCCCCTTTCCCCTCTACCCCCACCCCAACACTAGCTGCTCAATTAACACTGAAAGACACTTACAGAACCACAGTTTGGCATTTCACAGACAAAGGAGATTGAGGAGGGCGTAAGGCTCTGAAGCGTTGGCAGGTCTATGGGCGCCACCAGCGTGATTGGGGGAGGATCTGGGGACTTCTGCACATCGGGGTCATCTTCCTTTGTGGACTTGCTGTCTTCTTCCAAGTCATCATCATCTTCTATATCCTCCTCTTCCTCACTCGTCTGGTCACAAAAGGGCAAAGATAACAAAACGGAAAAGGGCAGAAAATCCCCAAATGTCATATTTATTGAGGAACAGAACAGAGGTGCTAAGAAAGAAGAAATTCTAAGCAGTACATGGCCTCCATTCTCCTTCACAGGAGCTCAAAGTCTTGTTCCACAAATTTGGGTTCTGCAGTCTTGGGACTTTAGGTTAAGGAAGATGTTTTTCTCTCTTCCCTGGTTCTTTTTACTGCTCTTGGCAGGTTCACCATCAACACAGGCAGGCCCCTAGATTTGGATTCTCCCACTTTGCTTAGCAAGAGCATTGTAAAAATAAGTTCCCTTGCCTTTTCATTGTAAAATTTATATTCTACATATAACAGGTATCATATGTCTTGCCTTCTCAATGGGTGGGGGAGGGATCAAGAGGGAGAGAATTTGGAACTCAAAATAAAATTTGAAAAATCCCACAAAGATTTATATTCTATGTATGATGGGTACTATATTTCTTGCCTTCTCAATAGATAGAGAATTTGGAAAGTAAAAACTTTTTTTTGGAAAAAAAAAAAACTCGATCCAAAGATCTGTATTCTTCCATACCAAGATGTATTCTAATATATACAGAAATATACAGATGGAGCATGATTCCCACTGCTAACAAGGCTTGAAAAGTTAATAAGATAATTTCTGTAAGTTTTCTCTCATGCCCTTTTGGTCTCCCTCCTACTTCCCCTTGGCTGGACGGTACAGTGCTATTGCCCTCTAGGGCACCTCCCAACCCCGCGGGGAGACATGGAGCCAGCGAATTGGCATTGCAGCAACTGCCTGGTCCTTTTCTGGGACAAATGCTTATGACTCAAATATCAGACCTTGTTGCAGCAGCACAAGCCTATGTAATCTTTGCTACTGGGGAAGCTGAGGCTGGTGGACTGATTGAGTTCAGGAGTTCTGAGCTGTCTTAGGCTAAACAGAGTAGGTGTCTGCACTAAGACTGAAACGAATATAATGAGTTCCTGGGAATAGGAAGCTAGCAAGCTGACTAAAGCAAGGGGTGACCAGCCAGGTCAAATCTTCCATGCTGATCAGTAATGGGACTGAATTGACTAATGGACACTATACTTCCAGCATGGGCAAGATAAGAAGACAAAAATAAACCAACCAACCAACCAACAAACAACGCAACCCTAAGCCCTCAAATATGAAACTTAAAACAGAAATAACATACTAGATGTAAACACAATTTCTCACTCACTTGGAATTAACTTCTTTCTCCCTCTCTCATACAATATACCAAGACTTTCTTATATCACTGTTCTGTTCTAAATAATAAGGGACTGGTGAAGAAAGTGAGAACTGTTAAATTTAGGCCCTATTTATTTTTAGTACTGATTCCTGGATAACTCTAGACAAGTCACTGACTGTCCTTTAGGAACGGGGGAAAAATTTTTAATTATTCCAATAATTTTTCCTTCTTCTATTTTAGTATGACATTGCCACAAGGTGGCGATGGTGACTGGAGAGAGAGGGCGGGATGGTAAATATGGCAAGTACGTGCTTTCACACTGTATGATGTGCTCTGACCTTAGGCCGTCTAATCTTTGGATAACACAGAGTCACTTTGAGCCACCCATACTCAAAGCCTTTCTAGCTTGGTAGGGGGCTTGCTAATGTCCTATGTCAGTGCCATCTATGGACAGAACCTTTGGGTTACCTCCATGAATGTAATGAGTGTAAGACCATAAAGAAACATTTTATCTTGCTTTCATATAGCACTTAATCGTTATGCAACTATTATTCTCATCTGATCATCCCAATAACTCTGTGGATGATGGGTATTGTATTTCTTGCCTTCTCAATACGTAGAAAATTTGGAAATTAAAAATAAAATTAAAAAAAAAAGCAAAAAAAGACCAATCCAAAGATCTAAGAAATATCATTATACCCAATTTACAGGTAAGGAAATCAAATCACAGTACGGCAAAAATAACTTACACAAGGCCATATAGCTAGCTAGAAGCTGGGGGGAAAGGGAGGGAACCTGATCCCTGGTCCAGTGTTCCTTCCTCCATATTACACTTGTTCTTACCACAAGCTACCTCAGGCACCCTGCATTCCAACCTTCTCAATGTGAGGGGAAGGAGAGAAATGATAACCTGGACAGGAGGAAACTTCTCTCTCTAGGGAGCTCAGGTCTCCCTGCCTTTGGTGGGGAAGGAAGAAGAAAAGAGTATGGCTCTGTATGATAGCTTTTTAGGTATTCCCAGATACTCAAATTGAAAAGGAAAGGCTTCTAAAGAAGAAAGCTGCCTTGCTAGAAATCAAACCTGTCCCTGCAGGGCAGTCACGTGTATTTTCTGACCCTGAAACATGTTAACTATCGAAAAGAGCAATCTGCTACAATGGATTTGGTTCAGAGAACACGGTCTTTTCCTCATTCCAATCGCCAGCTACTATTTGACTTCCTTCTCTCCCTTCCCCTTCTCCTTTTGCCCTCTTCTCATGCCCTATCAAACAGTCTTACCTTTGCTCCACCCAGAGGTGTCTTCCTAAGTGTGCCATTGACCTGGGGGAAGAAGGAGGTACAACCCAAATCACCCTTCCCTGCTATTTTCAAAGCAAGCATTCTACAGCAATCCCCTAGGCCAGAGTCATGGATCCTTCCCACCACCCCATTCAGGACCAGAAGATGGAGACACAGGGTTAGGGACAAGAACCGGACCTGGGATTTCATTCCTATAAGGAACACCGGGATGAAAAACCTCCCTTGACCAACACAGATCTGTACTTCTTTGACAGTTTCTAGAACTGCTTGCCTACAGCCTCGGAGTCAAACGCAAATAAAAATGGGGCATATAAACCTAACACAAGGATCCCTGTGGGTTGCATAGTGACTTAAATAAGCCCCACAAATTAACATCACCTATATTTCATTGTATTTTAGTTTACTTTGTTAAGTATTTTCCAATTCCATTTTAATCTGGTTGGCCTGTTGTATTTAGCACTTGTGACCTGGAGCCCTAAGAGATCAAGTGACTTGTCTAAGGTCATACAGCCAGGATGCTGGAAAGGCAGGAAAGGGAACCAGGTTTTCCTGGCTATGAGAGCGACTCCCTACAGCTAGCCCACCTGCCTCTCACAAAGCTGCCACTATGCCTCTAACCTGAGGCCTTTCACAAGCCAAAAATTTCCATTTTCCTTGAGCAAGTCTTGGGAAGCTTATGTAGTGTTTTTCCCCAAGGGCAAGAAAGGAGACCTGAGTTACCTACATCATTGGCCCTGAATTAAGATTTTCTTGTTTTAGAAAACTTGAGTCATCTCATATGTAAGCTGTTTTGTTCTCCTTGAGTTCACAGGCCATGCTGGTGTGGGCACCTGTGGCACTGCCCCACTACTAAAGACTTGTAAAGAGTGAGCCAAGGGACTGAAAAGGAAGGAGACCTTACTCTGTCTCCCTGCCTCCATCCCTCCACACCAAGCCGACCTCCATCTTCCTGGACAGGCTTACTTTAAGTCCTAACTAAAATCCTGTCTTTTTCAGGAAGCTTTTCCCAATCCCTCTTAATCCTAGTGCCTTTCCTCTCTTAATTATTTCTTACTTATCCTATACATAGTCTGCTTTGTATATATTTGCTTGCATGTTGTTTCCCCCATTAGACCATAAGCTCTTTGTGGGTAGAGACTGTCTTTTGCCTCTTTTTGTATTCTCAGCACTTAGCACAGTGCCTGGCACATGGTAGACATTTAATAAATGTTTATTGAATTGAATGTTGTCTCTCCCATTAGATTGTAAGCTCCTTGTGGGTAGAGACTGTCTTTTGCCTCTTTTTGTATCCCCAGCACTTAGCATAGTGCCTAGCACATGGTAGGCACTTAAATAAATGTTGACTGATTGACTGATATAAGCTTGGTGACTTTACAAAGCCAACAATGATGTTCTATCCTCCCTCAATAGTACTGTCTTTTCTTGAACTCTCCCTGACACAGGCTCCCAGGAGAACAGATTTAGAATTAGATGGAAACTCGGAGGTCACTGAGCCCAACTCCCTTATGTTGCAGATGAGGCAAATGAGGCACAGAGAGGGAAAGTGACTTTCCCAGAGTCAAACAGCCATTACGTGTCCAAAGCAGGGTTTGAACAGCAGCCTTTCTGTGTCCACGTTCTAGACCCTATTTGGCATGACATGTTGCCTTTCATTATCCCCCAGGTTTACACTGGAGCTGTTTCTGACCATCAAGAAACACAAGCTCTACTGAAGCAGGGCACTATCTAAGAGGCTCCAGGACAACTGGGAAAAAATTGGCTGTAACTAGAGTCTAGCACTGGTTACTGACCCCCCCTTCTGGATATAAAGCACTCACAGAATCAGAAAAATGCAAGAGGGTTAGAGGAATCTCAGAGACCCCATCTAGTCCAATTCTCCAGATGTTAAGGAGGTCCAGAGGGATGATGGGCCTTGCCTCAGGTTACACAGTAAGTCAGTGGTTGAGCTGGATTAGAATGCAGGTCTCCTGAGGTTTTGTCATTATAGTAAAGCTGCCATGTTGGTGGTTCACACCATTCATTTCCATTCAAGTCAACAACAAAATGTTCCTACTATGCGCTTGGGACTATGTTAGGAAGCGAGAACCCAAAGAAAAAAAACTTTAAGCCCTTGCTGACCCTCAAGAGGCAGCAATTAATTTTATTGGCAATTAATCACAGACTTGTGATGGAGTCTCTTCTGGTTTATTGTTAATTAACTTTTCAAATGTAATAGAATGTTTTGTCTTTAGATTATAAGCTTGATGAGGGCAGACTGTCTTTCTTTTAATTAATCATATCCCCAGCTCTTAACACAGTGACTGGCACATCGCAGGTGCTTAATAAATGTTTACTGGATTGGACTGGATATGTCTTGTATTCCCAGTTCACCAATAAATTCCTTGAGAGCAAAGGTCGTTTCCTAACTTCTGGGAAGTTACTACTCCATAACTAACATAGTTGTTCAGTTGTTTTCAGTCATGTCCGACTCTTCATAACTCAATTTTTTGGGGGTTTTCTTAGCAAAGCTACTGAAGTGGTTTGCCATTTCCTTCTCCAGCCCATTTTACAGATGCGAAAACCGAGGTGAACCAAGTTAAGTGACTTGCCCAGGGTCACACAAGTAGTAAGTATCTGAGGCCAGATTTGAATTCAGGAAGATGAGTCTCCCTGACTCCAGGCCTGGCACTCTAGCCAATGCACCACCTAGCTGCCCCACAGCTAACATAGTACACTTTGCATAAAAAAAGCACTTTCTAAATATCTTGTGACGGTTTATAGGTCATTTTTCCTTGTCTGTTCACCAGGTACAATGGAGACAAGGGCAGGTTATAAGTCAATACTCCTACAAATAAGTTAAGCTAATGTCTTCCTGGTAGAAGAAGTATGACAACCAGTTAGACTTGGGAGTCTAAAAGATCCTCATACAAAAGTTATCTCAGACACTTACTATGTGACTGTGAGTAAGCCGTTTAACTGCTCTTTTTTCTCAGTTTCTTCATGTGTAGGGGGTAGGTAGGTGGCATAGTGGGGAAAGCACCAGGCCTGGAGTCAAGAAGCCTTGAACTCAAATCTAGCCTCAGATACTTACTAGCCGTGTGACCCTGGGCAAGTCACTTCACCCTATTTGCCTCAGTTTCCTCATCTGTAAAATGAGCTGAAGAAGGAAATGGCAAACCACTCCATGACTTTGCTAAGAAAACCCTAAATGGGGTCAAGAAGAGTCAGACATGGCTGAAAAATGACTCAGAAACAACAAAATGAGGATACCAGAACTTCTCTGGACATTTCTACCATGCCCCTAGAAGCTCATTATTGGGGAAACCTCATCATCTTGTAAGACTTCATCATCCTTGGTACACTACCTCATCACCATCCTCTGCCCTCTGACTGAAGGATGGAGCCATGTCATTTCTCACCTGCACCTCCCCACTTTTCAGCTTCCTTTTGTGTGCTGTCTTCCTTCATGAGATTGCAAACTCCTCGAAGGCAGGAGCTGCCTCCCCTCCCCCACCTAATATTTATATCCCTAGCACTTAGCACAGTGCCTGGAACTCAGTAGGTGCTTAACAAATGTTATATGACTAAGAACCTACTTCCCGGGGTTGTTGTGAAGCTCAAATGAGATACAGAAAGTACACATCACCTCCATATTCAATAAACTCCAGTGGCTCCCTATCACCTCCAGAATCAAATACAAAATCCTCTGGGTGGCATTCAAGGTCCTTCATAACCTAACACCCTCCCTCACCTTTCTCATCTTCTTACACCTTCCCCTCCCATCCTAACCTCCATGTGCTCCCCAATCCAATGACACCAGCCTTCTGGCTGTTCCACAAAAACAAGATACTCCCATTCTCAGCTTCAGGTATTTTCTCTGATAGTCCCACATGCCTCGAAGACTCTCCCTCCTCTGTTCACCTCCTGGCTTCCTTCAAGTCCAAGCTCAAAACCCCATCTTCTACAGGAAGCCTTTGGTTTTCTTTTCTTTTCTTTTCTCTTTTTTTTTTTTTTTTGAGGCAATTGGGGTTAAGTGACTTGCCCAGGGTCACACAGCTAGTAAGTGTTATGTGTCTCAGGCCGGATTTAAACTCAGGTCCTCCTGACTTCAGGGCCAGTGCTCTATCCACTGTGCCATCTAGCTGCCCCAAGAAGCCTTTCGTTATCCTAGAGCCTTCCCTTTGTAAATTATTTCCTAATTATCCTGCATATAGTTTGTACATATTGGTTTGCTTGTTGTCTTTCCCATTAGACTGTGAGCTCCTCAAGGGCAGGGACAGTCTTTTGCCTTTCTTTGTACCCCCAGTACTAGTAAACTGCCTGGCACACGGTAGGTGCTTAATAAATACTTAATGAGGGGCAGCTAGGTGGTGCAGTGGATAGAACACCAGCCCTGGAGTCAGGAGGATCTGAGTTCAAATCCAGTCTCAGACACATAACACTCACTAGCTGTGTGACTCTGGGTAAGTCACTTAACCCCAACTGCCTCACCAAAAAAAAAAACAACAACAACAACAAAAAACCATATGCTCAGTGACTGAGTGACATCACAAACCTTAAAGAAACTTATGAATGTCAACAAGATGTCATTTCCAAATGAAATAATATTACCATTTATTTCTACTGTAGGTATCTGTCTCTGTATATCTATAGGTGCCATGGTTACAGATCACGCTTAGGAAAAAAAAAAAAAAAGCTTATACTATGGTTCTAGGCCATGGATGAACAAGATAGTATTTCTGCTATCATGTTATCTCCATAACCTTTGTTTTATTTCTGAAGGCCCTTAAGAAGGAATGAAACATTCTAGTTATTACTATAAAAATAACAAACTGCAGGAATTCAACATATTGAAAAGAGTGTAAGTCAATAGATGACTAATAAGTTGTATCCCCCTATTAACTGGGAGAGTGGGCTCTCTCCTTTCAAAGGCATGTCATTTTACTCAGATTTATAGAACACAATCATTTCCCTGGTATTATAACACCATGGATTCAGAGTTGGAAGGGACACTAAAAGGCATCTAGTCCAAACTCATAATTTTACAGATGAGGAAACTGAGGCCTAGAGAAGGTAGAATTTGCCCATGGTTTCACACAGGTAGACAGAGGCAAAATTTGAACCCAGGTCCAGTGACTCCTAATTCAGTACATTTCCCACTGCTACATGTCAAGATCAGGAATCAGGAACATGTGACCCACCCTGGGGTCAACTACAGACATATTCAGCTGACCCTCCTCTACCCAACTTAAGATCAGGGTGACCTCATTCTTTTCCTGCCTAGCTGTGGGATGGGTTCATGCTAAAGATCAAGGCATTAGAAGATAAAGCAATCAAACAGGTTTCCAAAGAAGAGGCCCTTGAAATCGGGGGACCGGGTGTCAAGCTCCGCCTGGACAGGTGAAAGGATACTCTCTGTACCAACTGTTGGCTTATTTTATTAGTCATATTCATAAAAAGTAATCCCCACCCCCTTATTCCCTGGAGTGATAAGTGTTAAGTGGGATGGAGATGAGAAGGGGACTGAGCGCACATAGCACTGTTGCTTACCGCACAATCATCTATGATCTCGGCAAGACGCGTCCGATGTTTCCGGCCTAAGCGCATGATTTTCTTCCACGTGTAGTAATACTCAACACATTGGGCCACCGTCTTGGACTTCACCTGGAGGGAAGGGATAGATTGCTAAGATTAACACCTTCAGATTCTTCAAACAGCAGATTCTTTTTTTCATTTCAATGAATGAAGGTCTTTCGTTTTTTGTTCAAGAGACAAAAAATGTCCCCCTGACATCAGTTGGAGTGACAGACAAAAGGATGGGCTGCTCACTTGGTCTAGCTCCAAGGCAGCAGAGAACTTTACTGCCCCAAATGAAAGCAGATGTGGTACAAGATTCACTTCTCTGCCAGGTTGTTCAAAGAACTGGGCATATGGGATAGCAATCCTTCCCTCCCGCAAAAAAGAAAAATTCTAGGTACTTCATATAATGTCAACTCTTTAGATGTGTAAGTTTTCCTAAACTACTTTTCCCCCTTTATTCTTGATTATAATGGATGACTCTATGGGAAGGGGAGAGGGAGAGATTCCTTGTTATAAGGAATGGCTTTCTAGGAGCGGTAAAAGAGAGATTCTTTGAACCAAGGGATACACTCTGGAAAGGGGAGGGATCCCTTTTAATAAGGGATGTGTTTTTCTGGAAGGAGGAGGGTATAACAATTTCTTGTTATAAGGAATGGTTCAATGGAAATGGGGAAAGATAATTGGGAAATACAGGGGAAGTAATAACAAAAGATAGCAATAAATTAAAAAAAAAGTCCTAGAAACAGGGATGGCACTCTACCCTTGAGAACAAAATGAAGATCTTTGCCTTCAAGGAGCTTCCTGTCTAATAGATGAAAATAAAACAAATAAGGGTAAGATACACTATTACATAAGTACACTAGAAGGGTACAAAATAAAGTGCTATGTGAAGATATGGAGAGATAATTACCTGTGGGGGAAGGGGGGACAGAGGAGCCCTGGAAGAGGTACATTAAAGATGGGGCTTTAAAGGACAGGCAGGAATCTAACTGGTGAACTGAGGATGGCATTCCAAGCATAAGGAGTGGCTTGAATCAAGGTTTGGAAGCATGAGAACACTGGCACAGATCAAGGCACAGAGTTGTCCAGTTTGCCTAAAGAACAGAGTATGTGGAGGGGAGTAAGGTGAGACAAGGATGGAAATATACCAGGTCCTAGAGGGCTTTGAATGCCAGGGAGAAGAGCATAAACTTTAATCAGGAGGCAACAGGGAGCCACTCACGATTTTTGAAATAATGGGGTAACACGACCAGATTTATGGGCAAGGAAGATTAAACTAGTAGTAGCAGGAAGAATGGATTGGAATAGGAGACAGTGGATTTGGGAAGATTTATTTTTAAAATAACTTAGGTATATATGCCGAGAGTGTGTACAAGGTGGTCGCAGTAGGGGAAAAAGAAGAGAGGTGAGACTGAAGCAATGTTTCAGAGAGAGAACTGATGTCTTTGTAATACCCGTATGTGAAAAGGTAGAGAGGGAGAAGAGTCTCCAATAATCTTAGGCTACTGAGTGAATGGTGACACCAAAGACACAAAGTAATCTTTAATCCACACTATATTGCTGATTAATTAATTCATTGTTTATTAGCTGCTGTATTAAGACTTTTTCTTTCAAACTTGGGGCGAGGAGCCCTGCCCACATATACATTAGCACATATACAGTGGGCTGGAGAGGTTGTTTCATTTTAGTAAACAGAAGCTTTCTTACCATCTTCTGTACAAAAATAAAATCTTTGCTGTAAGTGGCTAGTGCTTTGTTAAATAGTTTTCTTTCTAGGGAGGTCCACTTGTCCGATCCTAAGAGAAAGCACAAATATCACATAAGCATCTCAACCATTTCTTAAGTGATTCTCTCTACTCATAAATCTCAAGTGTTTCCTCTTTGGTGGTTATAAATTGACATCAGCCATGCAACAGAAAGCAGGTGTTTGATAGCCCACAGTTTACACCATGGCTTTAAAAATGGATTTAGATATATTGAGAGAGCCTTAGCTTGCCAGGGGGAAATTTTCAAACCACCTGTCTAAACAAGGAAATCTCATCAGTGTATTTTTTTTTTTACAATAAAACATAAGTAATATATTTTGAAACTAAGTCAATGTGCAGCCCACATGGATCCCTATGCATTTAGTGGCTCATGTTTCTATTTTAGTTTGACCAGTTTTAGAGGATTTTTCAACTCTCTGGTGCTTTGCCCCCACCCACAAAATCTCAAGAAAGTAGTGTACGGCACCATGCAAAGTGGCGAAGCCATCAGCTTCCCTTGCAAGCACACAGTTCCCAAAACTCAAGGTGGGGAGGGATGTGGATAAAGGAACTTTATTTATTAGTTGAGGAAAACAAATCAATCTCTTTTTTGAATTTATGGAAGATGTGAACAGCCATCCTCTCCAGAAGAAAGGTCCCCTTACAAGCATGCACCAGGGAGCGCTCCCAGTAAAATCTGCCTCTCCTAGACCCAAAGATCTCTCCAGCATATTCTTCACAAAGCTGCTAAAGTGATTTCCCTAAAGTAACAATAATGACGATGATGATGATGATGATGATAATAGCTAACATGTATATAGCACTTATTATGTGCCAGGCCCAATACTAAAGTGCTTTACAATTATCATCTCATTTGATCTTCAAATAACTCCAGGAGGTAGGTGCTATTATTATCCCCGTTTTACAGATGAGGAAACTGAGGCAAACAGAGGTTAAGTGACTGGCTCTGGGTCACACAGCTAGTAAATGTCTGAGGTTGTATTTGAACTCAGGTCTTTCTGACTCTAGGCCCCGCGCTCTATCCATTGTACCACCTAGCTGCCAAAAAGTGCAAGTCTAATAGGGTATAGTGGCACAAGTCTGCAATCCCATGAACTGGGGGAGGCAGAAACTGAAGAATCAGCTGAGTCTGGAGTTTTGAGGTAGGATAGGGCTCAGGTGTCTATACTAATTCTATCTAGCACTTGGGAAGTGGACGGCCACCAACATGCCAAAGGAGAAGTCAACCAACTCAGGTCTGTAAAACAAAGCAGGTTAAACATTCATAGTGATAAGTATTGTGATCAGGTCTGAAAGGGCAGCTAGGTGATACAGTGGATAGATCGCTGGCCCTGCAGTCAGGAGGACATGCGCTCAAACCCAGCCTCAGACACTTACTAGCTGTGCGACCCTGGGCAAGTCACTTAACCCTGTCTGCCTTAGTTCTTTCATCTGTAAAAAGGAGTGGAGAAGGAAATGGCAAACCATTCTAGGATCTTTGCCAACACAACTCCAAATGGGGTCACGAAGAGTTAGACATGACTGAAACAACTCAACGACAACTGGTCTATGAGTGGCCACTTAACTTCCTGGCTGAGAGGGAGATTCTTTCATCTTCCCTTTCCAGCCCCACCTGCAGAAAAAACCCTAAATCTTACCATGTCACCTCTTTTAATTCAGTAAACTCTAATGGTGCCCCCTGTTGCCTTTAAGATCAAACATAAGCTCTTCTTTAGTATTTAAAGCCATTAACAACCTGGCATCCAAACTACCTTTCCAGTTTTCTTCCAGTGCTCAGGAATCAAGTCATACTGGGCTTCCTGCTGTTCCTCACACATAAATGACATTTAATCTTCCATCCCCATGTCTTTGTTTGCAATGCTCCTCTCCTTGTCTCCACCTCTTACAGTCCCTTATTTCTTTCAGATCTCTGCTCAAATGCCACCTTCTACATAAAGCCTTTCCTGATTCCCCCAGTTACTACGTCTTCCCCACCACAATATACTTGTATATGCTTATGTTGACTTTTTCAATTGAGTGTAAACTCCTTGAGGGTAGATGTTCCTTTTTGTCTCTGTATTCTCTGTGCCTGGCACATAATGGGGCTTAAAAAATGCCAGTGGATTAGCTGATTGATCACTTTCAGCAAGTCAGAAGGAAAAAGGTGAGTTTGCAAAAGATAAGCAAAGGTTCCAGGGCCAGAACTCATGCAGACACAGGCTACATTAACGGTTGTCTCAACTTCCAGAGTTCTACTGTCTCCGTGTTTCTTAAGCTTTCCAATCACTGTAGTTAGTTCCAACCCACGTGTTTGTGTCCTGGCCATCTTGGCAACTCGAATCCTCCATGATCTTGATTGTGGGTACAGCCTGGCTACAAGTTCAGTAACAGCCATGTGAATTTAAAACACAAACAACAAAATACAGCGTTTGCCAGGCAGCAGAGGGGCTAGAATCCCTTAATCCCTTGATAAATGTTAACCAGTTTATACCTAACTGCCCTGCCAAGCCCCAGAGAAGCTGTTTCAAGTAGCCACAACCCCCCTGGATTTTCCTTTGCTTGTGGATGAGGGAACAAGAATAAAAATAAAAAATAACTCGCCTTTATAGAGGCTATTAATATTCCCCACTGGATACTGGCAGTTTTTTAAAGCTCTCTTCCAACGTTATTGGCAAAGGTAAGAGATCACGACCTCTTCTCAGTGGGTTCAACAAGCACCTTGCTCTCAATACACTGATGAGTGAAGCCATCAAAAGAAGCCCGCCCAGGCGGCTGTCATACCTGGAAAGTGTCAATGCCTCGAGGATGAATTGGATGAAGTTCAGATGGACTAAATATCTTCTGGCACACAGAGGCTTGTTGGCAAGAGAGCGTGAAGTCACAGTGGGATGGTTACTGGAGGACAGAGGCCAACTCCTCCAATGAAGCCATTTGTGTGTCCCTGGTATCATCTCCCTCCTTGATTTTCCTTGAGTATATATGTGTCTCCAGTAGAATGCGGGCTTCATGTTTATGGCTTCATACCCTAAATGTCTTGCATACAGCAGGTGCTTAATAATTGTTTGCTAAATTACAAGGTTGCCTTGGGGGGTGAAGGGGACTAGACTTTTGATTTCATAAGTGAGCTACCAGTAAAAGAAACTTGCTTTACCAATGTGGATTGGCAATCATTCACCAATTTGTAGTCTTAAAGAGTTAACCAAGGCACTGAAACTTTAAGTGATTTGTCCAGAATCCCATGGTCTGGGTCCCATGAACCCAGAATGTCCTAAATGGCATGCCAATTCTATATCCCATATACCACAGTGACATACTGTCGTCAAATAAAAACTTTGATTTAAGGTCTACAAAGTGCTTTCCTCACAAAAACCCTATAAAGTCAATAATATAAGTATCATCTCCATTTTATAAAGAGGAAACTCAGTCACAGGATATCAAATGACTGGTTCATGGTTACATAACATATGTCAGAGTAAGAAAAAACTTGTAGATCATAGAGGTACAAGAAACCTCAGAGGTCATCTACTCTATCCCTCTCATTTAAAAAGATGAGGAAATTGAGACCCACTGATACTAAGTGACTTACTTAGGTAGTAGGAAGTGTCAGAGATGGGATCTGAACCCAGAACCTTTCACTCAGAGTCAGTTCTCATCTCACTATACTATGCTGCCTCCCATGAGCACAGCTCTTCTCATTCTGTGATCAGAGACATTTCTACTAGAAGGTGTCGGAATCCAAACACCGTTCTCTGAGAATCCAAATTCTATGTAACCCGCTCCCCTCCCTACCATTCACCCCAAGAACACTGTCTCCAAGACAGTCCTGCCACATCCACTGTTCCTGCTTCCTTACACAGCTGTGTGAGGGTTTATCTTCCAAAAATATCAGGGTTTCCAGGTCACATCTGTAAAGTGTCCCAGGTTTATTTCTTCCCCCTGATAAGGAAAGTAACTTCTCTGACCCTCAAAATGGGCTATGTCTCCAGTAAGACTCTAGGATTCTACACACTGTCACTGGGAGGTAGAGGCCAAATGGGCAGGAGCCAGGGAGCTCAGAAGAGCCATTTCCCAGCCTAGATTCTGTCTCCTTCATTAGGGCTCAGTGAGCACATCACCAGCTTCTCAAACGTATCTGCTCTTAGCTCACCTCACACTGATGGGCATAGCACCCATCTAACCCAATCTAAGAAACATTAAAATACTCACTGTGTGCCAGGTGTAAGGCTATAAGGAAGAAAAAAACCAATTCTTGTCCTCAAGTAGCTTATATCCTATTGAGGGGGATACAACACGGCAACAGGCCTCTCATGCTATGAACCACCCTGCCCCTGAAGGAAAAAGGTAAGAGATAGACATGACTTCCCAAAAGTGAAGGACTGAGGGTTTCTCTCGACTCATTCAGGTTTGAATACCATGAAAGTGAAAGGGAGGGTCAAAGTAATGCTAGAGAGACTTGCAAAATTAACAGGGAAGTTAGTCATGCTCAGCCAGGTACATCACAGAACAACATAAAATATGGCAACACCTGAAATGAATCATCTTCTTCCCTCCCTCACTCCAGTCTGTAAACTGTACACTGCTTCAAATTCTTTCCACCCTTCTACATCCAGCTCGGATACTAAGTCTTCCATCAAAGCTGCCTCTCCTGTGAGGTTGTCTCCACTCGAACCAATCATACTGCTTAGATTCTGGTGGGAGTTACCTACTGTACAACCAGCACCCCCCCAAACCCAGGCATTCTTTCTCACTCCTTTCTCAAGGAGCTCAGCCTTCCTCTCCCCTATGACCCCAAAACTTTTACTGAGGAAATTCACTATATATGTCGATGTTCCCTTAAGTACCTTGTTCTTTTGGTTCATCAACCTCAACTACAAATTCACCTCATGAATGGCTACACCCTAAATCTCACCATCCACAAGGGTTTCACTTTCATGATCAAGAATGCAGAAATTCCTCTATCCGACCATAACCTGCTATCATACCATCTATCGTTTGTCCTCACCATGACTTCAACCTGTTGGAGCTCTCTCTCAGGGGAGCAACCCCACTCTGGCTTCACTTTCCTTTCTTTTCAAACTTGACCTTATATTTAATTATCATCTCTATACAGATGATTCACAGATATTTTTCCATTTCTAACCTCTCTCCTGACCTCCAGGCTCCCATCTCCAACTGCCTATTATAGACCTGAAACTCAACATGTATAAAACCAAACTTATCATCTTTCCCCCCAAACCCTCCCTCCTTCCAAACTTTCCTATTACCATATCAAAGGTACCACTTTGCTTCCAGTCATCCTGGCTCAAAACCTAGGTATCACTCCCAATTCTTCACTCTTTTTTACCCTGAATACCTAATCAGCTGTCAAATCCCATCATTTTTCTTATTTCTCACCTAGCTGAGAAATGGGACTTCTCCAGAAGTCCCAGAAAGCTTATTATTGGGATAACCTCATTATCCCACAAGATCTTATCAGCCTTAGTACTCCATCTCATCACGGCACTCTGCCCCTCTGTTTGAAGGGTAAGGGGCATCAACTCCAAACCTCCATTTAAGGAGAGAGCCCAGTTCAGACACCTCTCCTCATTTCTGACCTGGATTTACTACTTTGGGACTTCTCCAGCTGACTTCTCCATCACACCCCCTGAGTTGGGTAATTTTACCTCACTCCCCCCACCCCGAGCTTTTCAACTTCCTTTCGTATGTTGTCTTCCCCCATTAGATTGAAGGCAGGGGCTGGTTTTTTTTTTCTTCATATTAGTATCCTCAGCATTTAGCACAGTGCCTGACACATTGCAGGTACTTAATAATAAAGGTTTTTTGACTTCTGACTATTTTCACCTTTGTAACTATGCTCCCTTTGACAATGCCACCCTGGTCCAGGCCCTCGTCACCTCACTCTTAGAATACTTTAATAGCTTGTCGGTTGGTCTCCCTGCCTCAAATCTAGGCCCATCCAGTCCATCTTCCACTCGGCTGTCAAGACGATCTTTCTAAAATGCAGGTCTGATTATAAACTCCAATGGCTCCCTACTACTTCCAGGATCAGATTTAAAATCCTCTGTTTGGTTTTTAAAGCCCTTCATAACCTGGCCGCTTTCTACCTTTCTGGTGTTCTCATATCTTACTCCCATCCCTCCACGGCCTCTGCAACCCACTGATACTGGTCTTCTTGCCCTTCCTCAAGAAGGAAACTCCACCTCCCAACTGGGCATTTTTACTGACTGTTCCCATGCCTGAAATACTCTCCCTTCTCATTTCTGTCTCTTGGCTTCCTTAAGACTCAGCTAAAATTCCACCTTCTCCAAAAAGCCTTTCTTGATCCCCTTTCTCCTTTATCTATCTTCTTTACACATAGTCATTTTCACGTTGTCTCCCCTACTAGTCTGTGAGCTCGGTGAGGGCAGGGGCTATCTTTTGCCTTTCTTTGTAACCCCAGCACTTAACACAGTGCCTGCTAGTCACGCCACAGCAGGCCCTTAATGAATGCTAGTTGACTGACTGATGGACATTAAGAACAATACCAAGACAGCACATAAAAGCAGAGGCAAGAATAGATAACACAGTTTGATACACAAAAGGTTAAAGAATTCAGAGTAAGAGGCAAGATCGCTGAGGTTAATTCAGGAAGGTTTTGCTAGAAGAGGTGCACCTACAGGTGGACTTTGAAGGAAAGGTCCAAATAAAACGGCATTAAACACAAAATGACCATGGGGACATAAATCTAGACAAGAAAAGCACCACAGAGTCATCAGCTATTCCAACAAACTTATTTTAAAGACACAGAAACCTATAGGTTGGATAATCTGTCCAAGGTCACATAGGTAGTACATTTTTAATCAATTTTAAAAGAGAGCACAGTCTCAAGAAGACCCGAATTCAAATCCAGCCTCAGATTCTTCTGAGATGTGTGATCCTGGGCAAGTCACTTCACCTCTATTTGCCTCAGTTTCCTCATCTATAAAAATGGGCATAGGATAATAACAATCCCTACCCTCCAAGGGTTGTTGTGAGGATTATAGGAGATAATAATTGTAAAGTGCTTAGCTCAGTGCCTGGCACATAGTATACAGTAACAGGAATATTGTTAATATCAAATATAATATTCCCTTCTATGTCAAAAGGCCCTACTGACAGTAAGAAAGCCCCTCCCTCTCAGTGATTCTAGGAATGTCATTGCATTCCTTCTGCTCTTGAGAGGGAGGGGTAAGAAAACCCCTCCTGACCTGTACGGTCAGTACAGCTTTTTGACAGAGAACGGAATGTTATATTTGATATTAACAATATTCCTGTCAGCAGCTATTTAAATGTTAGCTATCATTATCATAGATGGCTCAATGGGTAGACAGCTGGGCCTGGAGTCAGGATGATCAGAGTTTAAATCTGACCTTGAACACTTAATAGCTATGTGACCCCGGACAAGTCACTTAACCTCTGTTTGTCTTCATCTATTGGAGAAGGAAATGGCAAAGCACTCCAGTACCTTGGGCAAGAAAACCCCATGGACAGAATGGTCCATGGGGACATGACTAAATGGCTGAACAACTAATCATTATTGTAGTCATTATTATTATTCAAATCTGGCCTCAGGTTCTTCCTAATTGTGTGATCCTAGGCAAGTCATTTAACCTCTGTCTGCCTCCGTTTCTTCAACTGTAAAATGAGAATAATAATAGAATAAAATGAGAACAATAATAGTTGTTGTGAGGATGAAATGAGGTAATAAATGTGAAGTGCTCATCAAAGCACCTGGCACAAAGTAAACACTATATAAATAAATGTTGGCAATTATTATCATCATTAGCCCTCATTCCGTAGCAATACCCTCCTTCAGCAGGGGTTCAGCATCTCTCCCTTCCTACTCCTGAGTTTGGTGAAGAGACAAGTGGGCCTTATGAATCCCACAGATATCCTCAACAGGTACCCACTGAGAGCCTCTGGTGTGTAGGGCTGGGTGTTATGGGGAATGCATCTGTCAGGGACACAGAACTGAGATGGATTTGAGAGAAGCTTCAAAATTCCTTATTTTAGAAACATGATGTGAAAACTGGAGGGCAGAAATGATGAGCATGTTATAATCAGACTCAGTAACAAGGATCTGAATAAGATGTATATTTTTTGGGGGGGTGGGACTAGGCAATGGGGTTAAGTGACTTGCCCAGGGTCACACAGCTAGTAAGTGTTATGTGTCTGAGGCCAGATTTGAACTCAGGTCCTCCTGAATCCAGGGTTGGTGCTCTATCCACTGTGCCACCTAGCTTCCCCTAAGATGTGTATTTTATACAAATAATTTCAATGGAAGAGAAGGAACATCTGGAAGCAGAGAGCTCTCAATCCACTGGACTCCAAGTCAAAAAGCTGGGTCTCTGATAAGTACTAGCTGAATGCCCTGGGCAACTCACTTAACCACTTAGTGCCCCAGCAACCAACTGAGGGGAATTATTGCACCAAATACATCACAGGTCTGGAAAGTCATACTGCTTATGTTCCAAGGAAAATGTTTTTACAACTAACAAAGCACCTCAAAAAATATGGGCTATTATTATTGTTATTTTAAAAGAGGAGTTCTTAACCATTTTTTGTGTTACAGACCCCTTTGGCAGTCTGGTAAAGCCTATGGATCCCTTTTCTCAGAAGAAAGTTCTTAAATGCATAAAATAAAATACATAGGATTTGAAAGTAAACTGGTTATAATGATATAGTTATCAAAATGTTTAAAAGAAAACAAGTTCATAGATGCCAGGTTAAGAAACCCTGTTCTAAAAAAAGAAAATAGCACTATATGGTAGTATGTGCAAATAGGTAGCTCAGTGGATAAAGCGCTGAGGTCTAAAATGGGGAAGACCTGAGTTCAAATCTGGCCTCAGACATTTACTAGTTGTGTGACCCTGAAGCAAGTCATTTAACCCTGTTTGCCTCAGTTTCCTCATCTGTCAAATGAGCTGGAGAAGGAAATGGCACACCACTCCAGTAACTTTGCCAGGAAAACCCCAAATGGGGTCGTGAAAAGCCACACACCACTGAAACAACTCAACAGCATATGGTGCTATAGACTAAGAAATGCAGCATACAGAAAAAGAGTTTGTCAGGATGTCAGAGATTAATCCCTAAGGGGTGGATGTGGTCAGGAAGGAGGCAGAGGAGGGCTTGGAAGAAAGGGTAGGACTTAAGAAAAGGAAAAAAAAAAAAGGAGGTTACCCCAGGTGGAAAGAACAGGGTAACCAAAAGGGAGAAAGAGGAATGCCTAGCACGTATGTTGAAGAGATTCTGAGTACTCCTGATTGGATGAATTTATTTTCCAAGATGGCAGTCCGCTACAGCGGTGGTTCTCAAACTTTTGTTTAAAGGGTTGTATCTACTGATATGTACCATGTAAGAAAGGAAATTTGATAAAATTTTTAAAATACGTATTAATTCATTTAAAATAATAACAAATCCACTATATGTTAACATACATATTTTTATGAAAAGTAACTTCAACAAAAAAAGAAAAAAAACTGTAGTGAGAAAAGTAGAATTGTTTCACCTATTTTTATAACTCTCTTTAATAGAGACTTATGAAAGACAGCTAGATTCTCCTGTTTCTGCATTCAATCTGTTGTGATATGTTATTTTGATATGTTGTGTGATATGTTTGTTGTTGCTGTTAAGTATATTTAGAAAATCCAGCCTCATATAGATAGCCAGTGTGAAAAGGGATGAGTATTTTAATAGGCAAGTAACAACTTAGTATTATGAAAATAATTTTGCTTTTACGGATTCTGGAGGAAACTTGGCATGATTATTACTGAATCATACATCCAGAACTAAAAGGGATCTCTGAGGTCATCTAGTCCAACTCCTCATTTTATAGCAGGGGAAACTGAGTCCCAGAGGAATGAAATGATTTGTCCAAGGTTACATAGCAAGTGATAACAGGTAGGATTGGAAGCCAAATTCTCTGACTTTTCACTGAAATACACATCATTTCCCCTCTCCCAAGTCTCTCAAGTTTCTTCATGCATAATACGGAGAGGATGATACTTAGGGTAGCTACTTCACAGTCTTTGTGAGGAGAGCACGGTATGAATGGGAGCTGTTAGTATTATTATCTTTGCCCCCTAGGTGTTCCTAATCCTTCACCTCCTAGTCTCTACTCTCCAAATCTGCCTTTAATACAAAACCAAGAGGAAGGTTGGTTTTCTGGGCTCTTTCCCCTGTCTGATGGAGATTTCTTCCCTGTTCTAGGTAAGCAGTTGTTAATCCAGGTCTTTTTGGAATCTCCATTGAAAATATACAGGGTTTAATGCAAGCTTCAAATTCTCCTTCCCTACCACATTTAATCTCGATGCCTAACAAACTCCCCATTTACTAAGTGCCAACCAATTAAAAAGAGCAAAGGGTTAATTTGCTGGAGTGCCCACAGGAGTCATTTGTGCTACCTCGGGATTCCTGGCTATTGGGCTGTTATCAGCAGGGGGCCCTAATAAGCCGATTAGAGATAATTAGAAAGAGACTAATTAACTGCGGGAAACTGCTGCTGGAACAGCATCAAGAGGGGAAATGTTTGGAGTTCTGGTTGTCAGAGAAACAGATTCCTGAGATGTGGCTGATTTCAGGGAAGATATACAAAAATCCTGGCAGATGGGAAGAAAGAGATGCCAGGGGACAGGGATGAAGGAGACCCACTGTGGGGCCTTTAACAGAGGAGCTATTTTTAGCATTTATGAAGAACTGTTCCCACCTCCTAAGAGAGAGGTGATGGACTCTGTGTGCAGAAGATGACACGTCGTGTTTCTGGACATAGCCAGCGTAGGAATTTGTTTTTGCTTGACTATACAGATTTATTTTAAAGGGTTTTCTTTTTTTTTTCCTTCATTTTTTTATGTGGGGATGTGAAAAGAATGGAAAATAAATGCTGATTAAAGAAATTTAATTTGTAAAAAATATATAAATGCAAAAAAAATTCTTTATGTAGGAGATCTGGTGCTGTTTTATTTAGGGAAAATGTGGTTGGTTTAAGCTAAAGGTGCTCCAAAAACTACCTCTTTCAGCAGAGGGCAGAGCCAGATTATTCATTTTACAAATTATTATTGAGCAACTACTTGGTACAAGATACTGTATATACTGTATAGTTATCTATCCTATTATATAAGATATACACACACATATATCTTATTATACATCCTATAAAGCTGATTTCACAGTTTCATAGGTTTGGAGCTTGGAAGGACACTTCAGACATCATCTAATACAAAGGTGTCAAACTCAAGACATTCCTGGGTGCCACAGGAACCAGATTAAAATATTACTGAGAAATGTTTAACAAAATAAGTAAAAAACAATACAATACAGATAATATTAATTTGTGGTTTTCTAAATCAAAATGCAGGTCCCAAAAGATTCACTTCTATTTGAGCTCAACACCACTGATCTAGTATAACTTGCCCCACCTTCATTTTACAAATGAGGAAACTGAGGCGACAGAGGTTAAGTAATTTGCCTAAGATCACAAAGATAGTAAGTGTCAGAGCCAGGACATGAACCAAGGCCTCTGGCTCACACCTGGCAGCACTCTATGTGCCCTGAGGCTCTCTCATTCGCACTGTATTCATCTGTCTGTATGTTGCTGTATAAATGTTTTTACTTCTTTCTGGGTGTATTAAACTAGGATAAGTCTCAGAGGGGCAGGGGCAGTGTGTTCCCTGGGACACCGGGTGATTTGTAACGGAGAGTTTTTTTAATCTTCTGTAGTCCACTTCTTTTTCCCCCAACACACACACACACACACACACACACACACACACACACACAGGCGTTGTAGACTACGTGTTCAGTATGCAGTATGAACTGATAGCAGGCTCTGTTGCAATATTCCTGGAGAAGAAGAGAGCTGTTTCTTGCCCTCCTTCCCACTCAGAGAGCCATCTGTAAGGCTGACCCGTTCAACTGAAAAACCCAATGATGCTGCAACTTCAATTACAGCCATGTGTGGGTAATTCCTATTACTCCTACACACACCCCATCTCTCACCACCCAATACAATTGCTACCATATGAACCAAAAGACAGAAAGTACACTACAAACTTCTAAATTAGGACCCTCCCTCTAAAAAGAAATTGCCATTCTCGCTGCCTTTCAGGGTCCTCTGCAGGTAGAAGCCATGGCTTCTACCCTGGGGGGTAGAGGGCAGTAGAATTGACCCCATACCTTGAGTAACACTCTTCCTGTCTGTAATACTAAAGGGTAGCTCAGAAGCTTTGTTGAGGGGGCTGAACTCTGTGTCCCTTTGAGGAAATGAAAAGGACTCATGCATCAGCTACTGTCAATGTCTCATTAAGTGGGCCAAGTTAAAATGAAAGGGCTAACCTTAGTTTAGGAAGAGGTCCTTTGAATTGTAGGTAGGTACCACTCCTGGCCTGTTTTGGTTCTCTGATGTTCCGTGGATGAAGAGTCATTGTATCATCCACCTCCAGATGGAAGAGACCCCCAGATGCCATCTAGTCCAGCCATGTCATTTTACAAATGAGGAAACCAAGGCAGGCTATGATTAAGTAACTTCCTCAGAGAGGTAGTAAACATCAGAGAGGGAGACAGAACCCAAGTCCTCTGATGCCAGAAGCAATGTTCTTTCTACTGTCTATTTTGTTCTTCATTTGTTTTTTCAGTCGTGTCCAACTCTTCATGACCCCATTCGGGTTTTTTTTGGCAAAGATACTGGAGTGATTTGACATTTCCTTCTCTAGCTCATTTTATAGATGAGGAAACTGAGGCAAACAGGGTTAAGTGACTTGCCCAGGGTGAAACAACTAGTAAATGTCTGAGGCCAGACTTGAACTCAGGAAGATGAGTTTTCCTGACTCCAGACCTGGCACTCTAGCCCCTGTACCACCTAGCTGCCCTTACTCTACTATGCTGACTCTGTTTTTCACCTTTCACTTATGAATAATAGCAACAACAACAACAACAACAACAATGGTAGCATTTGTTTTAAGGTCTGCAAAAATACCATACAAATATTATTTTATCCTAACAACAACTCTGGAAAGAAGGTGCTAATAGTATCCCCATTTTACAGACGAGGAAACTGAGACAGATAGAGGTTAAATAGCTAGTAAATGTCTGAGGATGAACTTGAACTCAGGTCATTCTGACTCCATGTCCAGTCACTGCACCATCAGCTACCTCTATCAGAATGAAGGAGAAGTAAGGGAAAGGGTTCTCTCTCTTTTCTCCATATTCTCCTGAATTGAGATCAGCCTTCTTCAATCTTATTCTCAGAAGATGTATCTTAGACAATGCGCTGACAGCGTGAGACAAGATATGCCTTACTCAGACTCCTGAATGTGGTTTTAGGATTCTCTTAGTGACATGATGCTAGTATCAGATGAGGACTAGTTTGGATTGGCAAAAGGACTCCTTCTGGGGGACTTGTACCTTAGGATTTAGCGCTTTACTGCCCCCTACTTCTCCCTCAACCCTCCAGCACTCCACTTCCTCTCCCTGGAACCCCATGTTGGAAAAGATTCCAAACAGATGAGAACAATGAAAAGCGAAAAGAGAAACAAGATCATTTCCCAAATTTTGCATGTATGAAAAGAGTCCCAAGTCCTAACAACGAACCAATGTTAATTTGGCAGCACTGATATCACTCCCATGATCTCAAGTCCAAATGCCCTTGTTTTAGGGGAGGGGAGAGTGGTAACAACCCCAGCTCCCACACAAACTCTGGGTAGAGCTTGGAAATGAGCACTCAGATACACTTTGAGACACTGAACATATGTCATTGCTACTAAAAACAAAACAAAACAAAACACTGAATGAGTAAAGTCAGGGAATTATAGAAGTGCTAAATCACTTCTATAGCCTCATCTGGAGCCATAACTCAACCCTCTATCCACTTTCCAGGCAGACGTCGGGAAGGAAAACATTTGGATGGCCACACTACATGAAACAATCATCTTTCAGCGTTTAAGTCATTTTTATACGGTCTCTGAGTCAAGATTAAATGGTCTCTTCCTCATCCTGTCCCTGCTCCTTCCATCATCACCACAAATCTGGTTGCTTGGCCCTCACCCAGTCCCATGCTTTCTGGAAGTGATTAGTAGGTGAATATTACTGTAATTACTCACCTAAAAAGCAAATTAAAGAGACAGTAGGGAACACATGTAAAACACTTTGCCTACCATAAAGGGCCATTAAAATGTCATCTATTGTCATCATTTGAGAGGTTACATGGTGTACTGGATACAGAGAAAGGGTGGGAGTTAGGAAGACCCGGATTCAGATCTGCTATCTGACATACACAAGCTGGACAAGTCAGTTAACCTATCAGACACAGGACAGGTGCTAATCTGTCCTGGTAGAAGGAGATTGATCACTGGGAGTTCTCCATACCACAGGGATGTTCCACAGGTATGCATGCTACATGTGCCCAGGTCCATCCTGATGTTTCCAGGAGAAAAAAAAAAGTGCTAGTATGCCTCTTTTTTGAAATTGCACTTCTTTCAGTGAAGTTTGGTTGTTCATTAAAAAAA
Organism: Vombatus ursinus; assembly: GCF_900497805.2. Classification (NCBI taxonomy): domain Eukaryota; kingdom Metazoa; phylum Chordata; class Mammalia; order Diprotodontia; family Vombatidae; genus Vombatus; species Vombatus ursinus. The sequence continues at coordinate 12,115,071 of NW_020954604.1, read as the reverse complement.
ATTAGTTTAGTTACATTTTATTCTCTTCATTTTGTTTGATGAATAAAACTGATATGCTTCATGACTGAGTATTCCATAGATGTTTATCTTGCACCACCTACAAACTGTGATGTTTTTAAGATCACAGTATTCTGTGACACATAGGCACACAGTAGCCCTGTTAGAAGACAGGTGAGAAAATGATTGGGGGGAATCTTGTGGCAGTGAACAGTTTGAGGTCCCTGCTGTGGCTATATAATGTCCCAAACACCATGTGATCCACTCTTTTTTTCTTTATTTTTGGCAAGGCAATTGGGGTTAAGTGACCTGCCCAGGGTCACACAGCTAGTTAAGTGTTATATGTCTGAGGCTGGATTTGAACTCGGGTCCTCCTGATTCCAGAGCCGGTGGTCGGTGCTCTATCCACTGTGCCACCCCCATATATGGTCCACTCTTGACCTCCCACTGGGTCCAATACAACGTCCACCAGAAATATCTGTCTGAGGAACATATGCTGATATAGTAAAACTTGATGAGCTGTCCATTCAACTGTATGTCATAACTAGAGAAGTATCTGGTTTTTCCATTCCTTTTTTTTTTTTAAACTACTTTAAATTGCTGTAAAGTTCACTAAGGAAAGCCTAGGGAGTTATAGGAATCTAATTGGCCAGACTGACTGCTAGGCAATTAATATTTTAACCTTGGAGAAGGGAAGGAAGAGAAAGGAATAAGCATTTATTAAATGCCTACTATGCACCAGGCACTGTGCTGAGAGCTTTACAAATATCTTTGATCCTCACAACACTCCTAGGAGATAGTAACAATAACAGTAGTAATGACAACAACATTTATCTAACCTATGTACCAGGCACTATGCTAAGTGCTTTAGAATTATTATCTCATTTGATCCGCACAGCAACCCTAGGCAGTAAGTGTTATTATTATCCCCATTTGACAGTTGAAGAAACTGAGGCAGACTGAGATTAAGTGACTTGCCTAGAGGTCATAGCTTGTCATTAATCACTTGTATCCTGGGCCAAGTGGAGAGTCTTACACACAAAGGAGAAGAAGCAAGCCCATCCCAAGAAAACAGAGGTCATAGCTAGTAAGTATCTGAGTCTGTCAAGGACTCCACTATGCCACCTAGCTTATCTCTTTCCTGATTTTGAATTCATTAAACTTCAAAAGTTCCTTATTCCCCCTAAAAACAAAAAAGTAGGGATACTGTCAACCACATCATTATTATCCAGGAGCCAGAAAAGTTGAAGAGGATAGTGGGACCTCTTATGCCTCTTTTATTTTACCCAGCCATGTGATTTGATTGGGATAGGGAACTCCCAATAAGAATCCTCTACCCCCAGCAATGCATCTACAATTCACAGTTTTAGGGCATTATCAGGGGCACTGAGATCTTCAGTGACTTACCCAGAAAGTGTGTCAAAGGACAGACTTGAACTCAGGTCTTCCTGACTCAGAGACTAATTCTCTACTGTTACTATGTGCTATTCTAGGTCCTGCAGACATAAAGATAATTGTTCTCAATGAGTTTATAATATTAGTGAGATTATCTATCTGCAACCAGAGTTCAAGTTAAGCCTGTCTTCTGATTCAACACTCTATCCATGACACCATGATGCCCCTCATTTGTTGTTGTTGTTGTTGTTGTTGTTCAGTTGTTTCCAACTCTTTGTGGTTTTCCAACCCATTAAGGGTTTTCTTGGCAAAGATACTGGAATGGTTTGCCATTTCTTTCTCCAGCTCATTTTACAGATGAAGAAACTGAGGCAAACAGGGTTAAGTGACTTGCCCAGGGGCACACAGTGAGTTAAGTGTCTGCGGCCAGATTTGAACTCATGAAGATGAGTCTTCTTGAATCCAGGCCCAGTACTCTATCACTGTGCCATCTAGCTGCCCTGATGCTCCACTTACCATGCTGCTGTCATCATCATCATCATCATCATCATCACTGTCATCATCATTATCACTGTCATTGTCATCATCATCATCATCACATCTAGCATATATAGCACTTTAAGGTTCATAAAGCTCTTGCTAATATGTTTTACCACAGGTTTATCATGAAAAGCAAAATGAGAAATCACCCACATAACCTCTTTAATTTCTTCCCAATTGACCACTAATGGACGTCACATACCCTAAACACAAGGTACCCACCTTCTTTTCACATTAACCTAATAGCAACCCCTTAACAATGTGACAGGACAGCTAGGTGGTGCAGTGGGATAGAGTGCCAGGCCTGGAGTCAGGAAGACCTGAGTTCAAATCTGGCCATAGACACTTACTACCTGTGTGACCCTGGGCAAATCATTCAACCCCGTCTGCTTCAGTTTCCTCATCTGTAAAATAAGCCAGAGAAGGAAATGGCAAACTACTCCAATATCTTTGCCAAGAGAACCCCAAATGGGTTAACAAAGAGTTAGACATAACTGAAATGACTGAACAACAACAAAAAGCAACCTGACAGTCACACCATCACTGAGTTCAGGAGTATAAAGATAGTCACCAACTGAGTAGATAAAATCACCAGCTTTTGCTAGGCGCCTGGAAGGCCTTGAAGTAAATAATAACCATAAAATAATTAACTGGCAGACAACATTATTAACAGCAGTTTAAAAAAATAAAAGAAAGAAAAAATGCCCTTTCCCTCATTCCCTCAGAAAACAATGAGAGGAGATGGAAAAAAGTGGGAACCTACCAGCATAGTGGTAATTTGCTAAAGGATGACATTTAAATCTGATAGGTTTCTTCAGCAGGAGCATTTCCAAAGCAGCCTACAGACCCATGGGAAAGAAAAGAAGAAGCATTAATCACTTGTATCCTGGGCCAAGTGGAGAGTCTTACACCCAAAGGAGAAGAACATCAGGGGAGGTGGGGAGAAGGAAGGAGACAGAAGACGAAGGATGAGATTTCCTTTCATTATGCCACCCACATCAACACCTAGGACCATCCTGAGATGGTCTTTCACTAAGAGGAAAACCAGGGACAGCGATGGTTCTGCCAAATGGGCTGGGAAGCCTGGCAGAAGTAGGGAAGAGCATCTTGCCAACGAGAGCATAGTGAAGTTTCAAGATGCTCCAAGGAAAGAAGAGATCGATTGTGTACTTTAATATACCTATCATATTGCAGAGTGAAGAGGGTAATGCCAGGAGAACATTTTGTACAATAACAACACTGTAAAGACTTGAGAATTCTAACCAATGACATGGCCAAACTTTACTTCAGAGGAACAAGGATGATGTGTGCTACCCACTTCACGCAGAGAAGTAACAAACTCAAGATGCAAAATGAGACATATTTTGTGGATATGGCCATGTGGGAATTTGTTTTGCTTGACTGCTGCAAGGGTTTTTTTAAATCTTTTTCTTTTTTTTTTTTAATGAGGTGGAGGGGGAGGTAGAAGAGGGAGAAAATGTTTTTGTTAACAGAAAAAAATTTTTAAATAACTATCATATATCTCACACCTCTGAAATATATTGGCTATATGGCTCTGGGCAAGTCACCTTAGGTCTCAGTCCTACAGGCAACTCTCTAAGGCTTATCTAAGTTAAAGAATAGTTATCAATTAATATAAAGGAGATGACACCCTGCATTGCTGAAGGAAGTTCCCCATTAATGAAATCACAGGCACAGTCCCCTATCCTAGCCTGTTTTATACAATAGATCATAATTGACAGCATTGGTAATATTGGGCATACAGCATACTTCCTTGTAACGTTGCCAGTTCAAAGCCTTTTAAATCTATGACCTCATTTATCCTCAGCAATCTTTGATATGAAATAACAATAATGCTACTAGTTGAAAATTAAAGAACATTAACAGTGTTAAGAGACACTCAGAGTGATAACAGTGAGCAGAGCTGGCTTTGGGGCCAGGAGATTTCTTTTCAAGTCAGTGGAAGTCGTGGGCAAAGCAGCTTCTAACACTGATGAAATCATATGCCCACACCCCACCCCACCCTCTCATCCACCTAATACCACCAAATAAAAAAAGCATGAAGACACACTGTCACTCTCTCTTCACTATGGCTCCAATTAACCCTTCAGGCAGGCACTGGGTTCTGAACCCTTTGACAAATTATCACAAAAATTATGAGCATCTCCAGCTGGGCTTGCCAAGCTGAAAATACTCAGAGATCATACTCATTGCCAAACCCTGGTTGTGCTCCAAGAATAAGCCCAGTCAAGTCTGAAGAGGATACCCCTCTAAATGAGAACTATTTGGAGACCATTAACTTGACTCAGTGTATGATCTGCATTGCTAAAATGAGTGGCCATATGGATAAAGTTACTATATTATGAGATAGTTCGGGACTGATCATTATGACCCTCATTTTCTTTCTTTTTTTAAAGTATTTTTCTTTATTTTGTTAAATATTTTCCAATCACATTAAAAAAATTTTATCATTAATTTTTTAAAATTTTGAGCTCCAAATTCTCTCCCTACATCCCATACTTCTCCCACCCCTTGAAGAAGTCAAGCAATATGATATCAATTACTCATGTGAATCACGCAAAACCTATTTCCATATTAGCCATGTTGCAAAAGAAAATACACACACACACAAACAAGAAAATAAAGAAAATGAAAAACAATATGCTTCAATCTGCACTCAGAGTTCATCAGTTCTCTCTCTGGAGATGGATAGCATTTTTCATCACAACTCCTTTGGAATTATATGACCCTCATTTTCATATTCATAGAACTGGAGGGCCAGAAATGAAGTTAGGACCACCTAACCCATCCACCCCTGCCCCATGTACAATATGAACAGTATACTGAGGGAAATCTGAGGCCCAAAGACATTCAGTGACTTGACTGAGTTAGTGGTAAGACTTGAAATCCAAGTGTCCAACTCTCAGTTCAATCTACTACTCAGTGGGTTAAAATACCTCCCCTATTTGACAAGGGGGGCATTAGGGAATATTTTGGTGGTATCCAAGGGGGTACACAGGCAAAGAAAGGGACACAAACCATCAGAGTGAATGTGAAATATTTACCTACAGAGCTGCAGACATTTGAACAAAGACCAAACTTTGGCTGAAGTCTTAGGAAGGTCACAGACTGTCTTGGCTACTATATAACACACCCATTTTGGGGGAACTAATTATTTAAGTAAGTCCTTCAGCTTCTATTAGTGGCACCCTGGCTCCCTAAGGTGAAATTCAAGCCATAAAATGCAGACACCCTCATTTCCCAAGGGACAAGTGTTGACAATTAACCTTGGGAATCCAAAGTATAAACAGAAGCACAATTCATTCATTCTCTACCTACTCTTCAGCACTCACTGCATTTACTGAAACAGAAATGTCAGGCTTCTGATATCAGTATTAATCACTCAAACAGGAGAGAGAGAGAGAGTGTGTGTGTGTGTGTGTGTCCGTGTGTGTCTGTGTTTCAACAGCCAGCACTATAAGTTCAGAAAATGCTTTTTTTTTTTCCCCTAGCAATGTTAATCATAAAGCTTCCTATACTTACCATAATATCACCTTTGGCCTCAAAGAGAGAGTGCAAGGCAAATTCAGAATTTGTCCCTCCCCCTGGCAACGCACTTGAACAACACAAATTCAGTAGATTTTCCACTGTAAGAAAGAAGAGGCATCAGAGACCTGTCAGAAAACTAGGGATTAACTAGACTGACTGGGCATCTGTGGACCATGTGAAGGTCCCAGGAAAAGGGACAGAAATTGAATGGGGGACTTGAGCATTTCCTAACCAATCTTTTCCACATTCCAATACCTCTCTTCTGGAACTCTTGGTTTTCCAGCTCTGGCCAGGGCTTCCATACCAGTGTGGCCTTGTGTGTGTCCTTGCTCAGGGAAGACACATCCTGGAGTTCAGGGATCTCTGCTTGGAATCTCACACCAATGTTGATGCGTCTTTAAGGACAAGAAGAAAAACAGCAATGTAGTGTCCGGTTATGATAGGCCTACAAAAGGCAGCTTGTCAGAAACTAAGGAAGTAAAACATTGTTCCTTGTGCTGAAAGAACTCAGGAGGCATTTCCTTATAGTGTGGACCCTCTCCTCCCCTACCCCACCTCTAATTTCAGGCATGCCACATGCCCTGGGACAAGAGAATAGCCTTTCCTAGTGAGGAGAGATGAAAGTTTCAAATGGGGTTCCACTTAAGGCAGTAAGGGGAGTCCTGACTAATTCAGAGCAACTTGGAACATCTTAAAATTGAAAAGAACTAAGAAGAAGCTATGACTGGCACTTTTAAGAGTAAAAAGCAGGGGAGAAGGACATAAGATGGGCTCAATATCATTTCATATGGAGAAATAGGGAATATTAAGGCATAGAATCTTAAAGCCAGAGGAACTTTAGGTGTTATGGGGTCTAGCTCATTCCTTAAGCAAGTCCTATCCTACACAACATTGTTAAGAAGTAGTCCTCTCCATGCCCCAACAGTCTTCCCAACCTAGAAAGTGGCCTCATCCTTTTGGTGAGCAGGTCTTAGAACCCCTAGTGATTTTGAGGAAGTCCACAGAATAGTACCAAACTCACTCCTTGTCTCCCAATCCAACAATCTTGATTCTGATTTTCCTCCAGACCTGAGTGGGTACATCCCCCCGTCCCCTTTTCAGTTCCCTTTTATGTGTTGTTTCCCCTACCCTTAAGGTGCGGTAGAGAGATTGCTGGGGCTGGAGTCAGAAAAACTCATCTTCCTGAGTTCAAATCTGGCCTCAGACACTTACTAGCTATGTGACCCTGGGTAAGTCACTTAACCCCTGTTTGCCTCAGTTTCCTCAGCTATAAAATGAGCTGGAGAAGGAAATGGCAAACCACTCCAGTATCTTTGCCAAGAAAACCCCAAATGGGGTCACAAAGAATCAGATGTGACTGAAAACAACCAAACAACAACAACCCCACTCCTCCACCCCCGCCCAACTGTAAGCTCTTTGAAAATAGGGACTGCTTTTCTTTTGGCTTGTATTTTACTACACAGTGCCTGCCAGAGTAAGCACTTAATAAATGCTTGCTGACTTTACTTAGCCATGTAGCTTCCACCTGAAAACCTCTAGTGACAGAGAACTCACTCCTTGAAGAGGCAGCCAAACCCCTTCTGAACCAATTTAATGCATAGGAAGATTTTCTTTACATTAAGTTGAAATCTAGCTCTCTATAATTTCCAGTCACTTATACCAATTTTGTCCTCTGGGGCAAAGCAGAATGAGTCTAATCTGCTTCCAAATGACAACACATCCAAATACACAAAGATACCAACAGTGTTTCCCCTAAGATCTTCTTCTCCAGGTTATACATAAAGTTCCAACAAAGAATATTGGCCTTGGAGTAAGAGGATCTGCTATTTACTACTACTACTAGTAGTAAGTTATTACTTACTATTACAACCTTACTAAATGAGTTGCGCCAAGCAAGTTTTCTCTGCCTCAGAAGAAAGGGAAATCAGGAGAATGAGGGGGCTGAATTTGATGATGTCTGAAGTCTCTTCTAACTCTGAATCTTATGATCCCAGGAGCCTCATACAACATGGTTTCAAGCCAAGAATAATATCTCATATTCACATGGTAACTTGTATATCTTAAAGTATTTTATACAAACATTATCTCATATGAGCTTTCATATAACCCTGGGAAGTTCACCAGGGAGGTATAATTTTGCCCATTTGATAGATGAAAAACTGAAAGATAACTATGACATTCTGAGTCTCAAGCTTGAAATGTATAACTATCAGGCAAGAAGAATTTACACAGGTGTAAATCAGAAAGCAAAGGATGGAAGTATGGCAGACAGCATTTGGGTGAGAACTGTATGAGAGACAAACAGAAATGACATTGTTGTAGGAATGGATATATTAGAGATTACCTGGCCAGATGACAACTACAGAAGATACTTCATTAGTAAGTACTTACATAAATCCTTTTATTAATGATACCTGCTTTGAGGCAGTCAGAGATTAAGTGACTGCCCTTGTCAAACAACTAGTAATTATCTAAGGCTGGATTTGAACTCAGGCCGTCCTGACTCCAAACACAGTATTCTATTTACTGCATCCAGAACCTTAAGGAAAAAAATGACTATCTCAACCTAGGATTCAGGACAGCCAACAAAGTAATTTGGGGGCACAGGAAGGCATATTCATTTCAGTTCTAGAGTGGTTCAAAAACAGGAAGCACTCAAAAACAAATTTCAGCAATCCAACCATAAGTAACCCAGATAAGGAATAAAAAGGGAAGATATCTAGAGAAGCCTGTATGTTGAGACTGCAGAAAGCACTCTCTCTAGTGAGCCGAAATCTTAAAGGCATATGTAAAAAAGGTAGGTACAGGGACACGAAAAGAAGGATAAATGCAAAAGAACGTCAGACATCCACCAAAGAATAAATCCCAGAATAAATGGAGCTTGGGGGTTGCAGCAGAGGAAATAAGCTAAGTGCGTTTTTAAAAAAAAAAAAGATACGTTCACTAGGAAAAGAACAAGGAAGGACTAGAATGACTACATGGGGCAGATGGTGTAACATTAACTGATGACAAGAGAAAAAGCAGAACTACTGAACTATTTTTGTTTCTGTCTTTTTCTATTGAAGAGAATGATCTTAAAACAGGGAAGGGCAAAACTACACACATCCCAACACCTACCCCCCACTCACCCCCGCTGTTTAAAGACAATTGAAACCAAAACATGAAGGAGGAGGTAAATATGACAGGAAAGAGGGGGAAGTGGGGAGGGAGGGAGGGAGAGAGAAAGGGAGAGGGGGAGGAGGGGAGAGAGAGAGAGAAAGAGAGAGAAAGGAAAGAGAGAGAGAGACAGAGAGAGAGTGAGAGAGAGAGAGAGAGAGAGAGAGAGAGAGAGGGAGAGACAGACAGAAAGAGAACAAACCCTAGCTGTTTTAAATAATTGTAACTTTCTAAGCCCAAGTCTCAGGGGAATGAAATAACTTGCTGATGGGACGTGATTGCTCAAAACTGTCAAGGAATTAAGAACAGTACTTTCAGAAAATGGCACACAGACATATGCTAAACCTTTCAAAAAGGGAAGAAAAGTGGATTCCAGAAATTGTAAACCAATGAGCTTCAGTTCAATACCCAAGGAAATCTTTGAACATAATCATAAAATAGGTGGTTTGTGAGTAATTAAAAAAGCAAAAAAGGGATCATTTGAAGCTGGTGGTTCCTGAATAAGTCACAGGAAACTAACTTCATTGGTTTTTCTAAAAGCGTTACCAGACTAGAAATGCTATGGTACTAAAAAGAGTACCTAGGATTAAAGGATACATTTGGTAAAGGACTGTGATATGCTTTTAGAAAAAAAAAATACAGATAGATAGATGGATGGATAGAGATAGAGATATAGGTATATCAGTTTTTTTGGATTCTAAGCATGTCTCTTTGGCTTGGCCAAGAGTTGGGCAAAATCTGCAAAGGTTAGAGAAGAGAGGGAAAGGGAAAGGGAGCAAGAAGGAAAGAAAGAAGGAAGGAAGAAAAGGGAAGAGAAGAAAGGAAGGAAAGAAGGAAGGAAGAAGGAAGAAACAAAGAAAGAAAGCAGAAGCACATCTGGGTTCAAGGACTCTGAAGAAATAATTTTATGCTTGCACTAAACAAATGGGCTTTTTAAAAAGCCTGAAATATTAGTATTCAATAACTGGACCGCCCAAAGGAATCTTGCAGGATTGCCTGCCTATGCTCCTACCCTTCCCTATCAGCACCAAAGCCAGAATCTTTTGTACCCTCTCTCATACAACGTAACTGATAGCAGCACTTTTCAAATTCTCCCTTTGCACTAGTGACCTCATTCCCTTTTGAGGACACAGGACCAAGGCTACTACTCTTGTACATGAGTTGTGGTTGTTGTCATTTTTTAAATAAATAAACAAACAAGTTTTGCTTACGGTTCAATATCCAATGCCTGTTCCCCAAGGCCTGGTGTGAGTGCTGAGTTACCACCATCGATGCTGTCTGAAATATAAGACAGAGGTCATTAAGGAAGGGGATAAGGAAACAGGAAGGTCCATCTACCTCCCTGGACAAGAAATTCAAACAGCATTTCCATTATTTCATCAGCCTTGAATATTTCCCCCATCTATGGACAAAGTGGAGAAGCAAGCAGGTCACTCACAGGCCTAGGAGTAAGTAAGACTGTGTCTCAAGTCCTGCTATTCATACATGCTGGCTTGGTGACCCTGGGCAAGTCACTTAACCTCTTGGTGGCCCAGGCAGCTAAGTCAGTAAATTACAGAAGAGTTGCAGAGCTATAACAGTGGGAGGTATCCCCATATTGAAGGAACAAATAAATAAGAATAATAAATAAATAAATACAAAATCACCACCATCAGGGAAGGTATCCTCCCTTGCTACAGCCAGCCAGCCCATCTCTGCTGTATCATTTAAGTATCTCATGAATCTGTAGGAAATTTGCCTGAACTCCAGCTTTCCTGACCACAAGATTCTCATGGTTCCACTTTAAATACCACTGTGGGATGTACTTACCCAGTTGCTGCATACAATAATTAATCCTGCTGGAGGATTCATTCTACTGTCACATCTGCATGATTTTTTCAGGTCACTATGCCTTTATTTAAGGCTAAACGCCCCTAGATGTAGGGCCACATGTATGAAACTCTTCATAGGGCACCCAGCACCAATAGAGAGGGGCAATATCAAGGACTCTGATAACAACCCAGACATCACGAGGAATTCAAAGCTGTAACTTACTTGAACGGCAGAGGAGCACTCTGGGTGTGGGTGTCAAGGGAGTGAGTGGCAGCTGCGGGTGGGGGCCACCATGGGAGGAGGTGCTCATGACATTACTGAAGAGGCCAGAACCCTGCCGGACAGGGCTCAGCATAGGTGGGGGTGTGTAGGGAGGCAGCTCGTGAGCGGGGTCCAGGAGGTGGTCCCCTAGGATGCGGGGGGATCGCAGCTGGCTCTGATACAAGGTGGCCGCTGAGTAAGAGGAGGTGTTCAGGTTAAAGGAGGGAGGGGGGATGAAGAGTGGTTCTGGACGGTGGCGATATTTCTTCTTGTCCTGGGTGGGCTTAAAGTGTTCTTCAGCTCTGGCCATGCCTGGCTGATGCTTTCTGGGTATTTCCTAAAAGGCAAGGTGAGTTCATTTCAAATATTTATTACTTGGATGAATTCTCCAGGTCATGCACATCACTTCCACTGGTATGAAGGGAACATGTCATCTCCTTTTTGCCACCCCCTCCTTCCACTCATGCTCCACAATACCCCATTCACCACTCCCATGGGTTAGAAAGCTGAACCCCAAGAATAAGCCCTTTTGGCCTGGACAAAGAAGAGATACAAGGTTTGGGTAAAATATGAAAATTTAGGAAAGAGAGAGAGAAAGCTAGAGAAGAGGGGGATGGGGGTGGCAGGAGCAGGGGTTGAGGGAAGGATTATAAATTCAGATTCTTTGGTTCTTATCACTACATTCCCATCTGCTGAGTGGAATCCAGCTGCAAAGTCTCCTGGAATTCTCCATCAATTTCCCAGAGGACAAACATAAAGACAGATCAAATGAATGCACCCAAAGTAGAATGTGTGGGGTGTGTGTGTGTGTGTGTGTGTAAGAGGAATGGGGAGGGAGAGACAATGAGAGACAAAGACCCTACCTCACCAAAGCTGTTTCCTTCTTTGGTACCTTCCTGGCCTCCCTACTACTCAAAGTGAAATGCTTAGGTGTAACTATCTAACAACGGTCTCTGCAACCCCTTGCTACACCCATCACTTCTACTTGGTGACTCAACAATCAATCAGTCTGCATTTATTAAACACCCACTAAGTGCCAGACCTGGTGCTAGGTAGTGGGGATACCGGTTCAAAGAAGACCAAAATAACAACCCTTGCTCCGGAGAAACATCTGGGGCCAATTCTTACAAATAAGCAGGCTTCCTTTAGGCAGTTCTAGTTTTGTTTCCTATCACCCTGAGGCCAAGTATAATAAGGAAAGGGAATATGCTACGCAGAGAGACAGACAGATATAGAGATATGTACTATGTAAATGCATGGCATGCCCAAAGAAAACAGAAATGGCTTTTTCATTATCTATGGAGCAGGAAAAAATCTTGAGGCCACTCACTCCATTTAGAAAGGCCTGCAAGGGCAGCAGTAAAGAGACTCCTAGGTCATCTGCATACACATCTCCTCAGGGAATCTCTTTCCAGGCTATTCTTTTTTTTTTTTTAAAGGCAATTGGGATTAAGTAACTTGCCCAGAGTTATACAACTATAAGTATCTGAAGCCATCTTTGAACGCAGGTCCTCCTGACTCCAAGGGCCAGAGTTCTATCACTGAGCCACCTAACTGACCCCTTTCCAGGCCAGCCTTGAATCAAAGCCCATATGGTCATTGTTGAAGGTCTTCATTACCAAGTTAGGGCAGGCAGTATGAGACAATAGAAAGATCACTGGTCTGGAAATCCTCTTACTGACTTGTACAAGTTTAGGCCCTAGGTCCCTTCTCTTGACTCAGTCTCCTTTCAGTAAAAAGTCATTGGACTAGATACACTCTGAGGTCCCTTCCAGGTTGGATACACAGTGGTTGAAGAGTTTATTTCATTTCTGTTTGTTCTCTGATCGCTGCTCTTTAGCCCCAGCAAGGGAATGACCCGAGGAGGAGATGCAAGGCCTCTTTCCCCAATGTAGAGAACACAATTCTAATGGTTAAAGAAATGGCACTGAACGTTAGTTTTAAGAGCATCCTTTCTTACACTCTTCAGCCTCCACCCTGCCATGATTTTTCTCTCCCCAGTTCAAGGTCACGTGGGACAGAAGGGAAGGAGAAACACAGCTCTCTTTACTTCCAAGCTTCATCTCTGACTTCTTTTGTATCCTGCCTGTTCCTCCCAGCTTTTCCCAAATCCCTGCCTTTCTTCCAACCTGGAGGGAGGGTGGTGTAGTGTAGTAGAAAGAGAGACATGGGAGTCAGAAGATCTGGGTTCAATTCCAAGCTTTTCTTCTTCCAAGCTATATGAGCTTGAGAAAGTCCTGCTTTCTGAGCTGCCATTAAAATATGTGATCTCTGAGATTCCTTGGAAAAATCAGTTCTGAGAATCTCTGAGTATGCCCAACACCAGATTTCTACATCTTTGCCCCTAGATGCAATGCCTTCCTCCCTTCTCTGTTCTCCCTTCACTTGCATTCCTGTAAGATCTCAGGCTTGTTTGGTTATTTGGTCACTTCTGACTCTTTGTGACCCCATATGGGAGTTTCTTGGCAAGGATACTGGAGTTATTTGCCATTTCCTTCTCCAGTGGACTAAGGCAAACAGAGGTTAAGTGACTTGCCCAGGGTCACAGTAGTTAGTGAGGGTCTGAGGCCAAATCTGAACCCGGGTCTTTCTGACTCCAGGCCCAGCACTCTATCTGAGCCACCTAGTTGCCTCTAAGATCTCGGGCTAGGTCTGGGCTAAAGCAATCCAGGAGGGGAAGGAAGAGGGAGACATCTGGTCTCTCTCTTGGGTAGGGCCTACACTCTATCCACATAATATTCAATGGCCATTTTGACCTCAAGGCCATTAGGATAGTAAATGGTTATCTCTCCTTGTCTTTATCTTGAATATAGGGAATACTAAATTCAGAGTGATTGTATCTGCCTGTGCCCTCAAATTAGCTATGCAGAGTACAGAATGCAAACTCATTACCACCGTACAGGGACCATCTTCCTCATCCCCCAAACACTCCACCCCCAATTTCCTGCATTCCTTCAGCAGCACCCTAGAGGACAGGGCTGCCCAGACTTCACCCTCTCCCCTCTAAGGGAACTCCCAAGTCTGCTACACAGAAGGCAGCAGTGAGAGCCAGTGGGAGAAGAAACATAGAGTGGAGGAAAATGAAGGAAGGAAAACCCCTGGAGGGAACAAATTCTAAAAGTTTGAATTTTATTCTTATGTATATTTTTAGTCATTCTGTGCCTGTGCATACATAACAGAGACAAATCCCATGTGAATATACCCATGGTTACCCTCTTGCCTTAGATCCAAACTCTGGTTCATAGGCTTATGTTATAGTCCCGCCCTCTAACTGGTCCCTCTCATCTCCCTCCCTCCCTCCTCCAAGCCCAGCACTGATTCTGTACTCCAGCCAAGAAAGGCTGCTTTCCTATTTGTCACTGAAAAAGTACAGAATGCTAGATTTAGAATGGGGGAGCTATGGTCCTCCACCCACAGAAAGATCACAGCTGATGGAGTAGGTCATCCCTATCCTAGAATCATGGAACAAGAGAGCTGGAAGGGTTCTTGGGGGGAGTGGTGTCATATAATCACTGTGTCATTAAAATTTAGGGCTGAAAAGAGCCTGAGACCTCATATAGTACCACTCCTTCATTTTATAGAATATTGACTCATAGAATCATGGATTTAGAAATGGAAGGGACTTTGGGGACCATGTGATCCTAACTTGCATTTTGCGATTGAGTCAACTGAAGCCAAGAGAGAAGTGACTTCTTCAACATAACCCACCCAGGACATGAACTCGGGGTTCTATGCTTCTGGCGCTGGCCCTTTTCCCCCACACACAAGAAGCCGTCTCTCCTAACTTCTAAACTCCGCTAAAGTCACAGGACCATAGCAATAGAACTGGAATCTCAGAGACAATCTAATCCAAACTCTCCATTTTACAGATAAGGAAACTGAGGCCCAAGTAACTCATCCCAAGTTCACATAGGCAGGATTTGAAGCCAGGTGCTGACTCAAGAGTAAGTGCTAGCTCCACTGTACCATCATTCTTGTGGGCTCCAGGAAGTTTTTCTTTTTTTTTTTCTTTCTTTTTTTTTTTAGTAAGGCAATTGGGGTTAAGTGACTTGCCCAGAGTCACACAGCTAGGAAGTATTACATGTCTGAGGCCGGATCTGAACTAGGTCCTCCTGACTCCAGGGCCAGTGTTCTATCCACTGTGCTACCTAGCTGCCCCTCCAGGAAGTTTTTCTTGATTAACTCCATCTAGCTAAATTCATCCTTCTTACACACCTTTGCTTTCTCCCACCCCACAAGACTTAAGATTTTTCAACTTTCAATGGCTACTCTGCTTCACGATTCTCAGCCTTTCATGGCTTCTCTGCCTGTTCATTAGGCGTCTCTCTTATACTGGGAGCTCCCTGAAGGCATGGGTTAGAATCAGAAGATCTAGATTCTGGGACTGGCCTTGCTACATGCTTAATCTGTAAACTTGAGTCATACCATATTGCCACACCAAGTTCCTCCTTTACAAAATAAGGGGGACTGGACCAACTGATCTCTAAGGCCTCATCCAGTGCTAATATTCTGTGATAACTGAGCAGGCAGGCACAATTGATTCCACTGGAATGGAAAGTCCTTGAGGGGCAGAACTGAATCTTGAGAGAGGGAGGTTTCCAGAGGGAATACCAGACCTGGTGTCAGGAAGGAATGGATTTGAAGCCCATGTCAGACTTATTAGCCATATGTAATTCACTCAACTGCCCTGCACCCATGCTTCTTCATCTGGAAAAATGGAAATAATAATAGAATCCATACATATGAGATAATATACGTAAAGCTCTTGGTAAACTTTAAAGACCTCCATTGTTGTTCAGTTGTTTTTCACTTGTGTTTGACTTCATGACCCCATTTGGGGTTTTCTTAGCAAAGACGTTGGAATAGTTTGCCATTTCCTTCTCCAGCTCATTTTAGAGATGAGACAAACAAGGTTAAATGGCTTGATCAGGGTCACCCAGCTAGAAAATGTCTGAAGTCAATTTTGATTTCAGGAAGATGAGTCTTTCTGACTCCAGGCCTGGCATTCTAGCCACTGCACCGCCTAACTACCCAAAATGCTATATAAATGTTAGCTAATATTAACTATAAGTATCAATCCCCTAAGGCAAGAGCGCTTGGGAAGAGAAAGAGGGAGAGGGAGTGGGGTAGAGGCAAGAGTATAGGGTGCACCATCATATCAATAATAATAGCATTTATACAGTGCTTTAAGGTTGCAAAGCACTTTATAATATGTTATCTCATTTGATCTTTTTCTTCCTTGTCTGTCCTACTGGTTGAGTTAGTGGATGAAGACAGACACAAGGGTTACAGATCCATCTAAATATGAAGGTGGTTCATGGGGTGGCTCCCCATCCCCTCTAATACACGTGCATGAGAGAGTTAGGGATTCCTTTTATAGATGTCTCCCTGCAAACCATACTCCCCTTTCCCTGACAACCCACAGATCTCCCAGTATTCTAAATGAACACTTACTCTGACTGACGATCTCATCAGTCTGTATTTCTCTTATGCCTACAGACTTCAGTGAGCAAAAGGATTTTTCTGGGTCTCCTCACTGCCTTCTCTTATGACTCACTACCCCTGCCCAGACACAATCCTTATTCTCCTTAACAGCCATTCACTCTAGCAATCACTGCTAAGGACATCCTTAGCTATCCTGTTCAAATGAGGGATGTATGAAGAGGAGTGGGAGGTTAAGAGGTGTGTGATATAGGTAAGCTCTTGGGGCATCTTTAAGGTCAGATATGGGAGGGAGAAGCCTCTTCCCTCTGGAGCTAAGCTGCATGGCTGGAGCTGCCAACAGACAGACAGACAGACAGACAAGCACATGGATTATAGGAGAGAGAGAGAGATAGAGAGAGAAAGAGAGAAAAATTCACAAAAGCAGCAAGCAGAAAAACAAAGATCTTTGCTTTATGGAGATGTTCAATACATTGAAAATGTGGGTCTCCTAAGAGACAGATGGCCCTGCAGGTATTACCAGAGATGCCAGCAATCAGTCTGAGCTGTTGTTATTCAGTTAGATTTTTTTCCTCAGGTAGATTATTAAGTTCTGAGGACTATGACAGAGAAAGAAAACTAAGTGAAGGGCACAAGATTCTGACAATTTCTTTCTGCTCAGGAAAGGGGAGACAGAGCAGGTCCATGGTATTAGGTAACAATCCAGTGCACCTTCTTTGGAACAGCCGTCCCCTACTCTCCAAGAAAGCAAAGATATTTTCACCCTTGCAATCAGGGTGGGAGAAAGAGCAGCAACTCACAGAGGGTGCACAGGGGGCAGCCACTTTGGGTGAATTCGGGGGAGAGAGGGTCATCCTCACGAGAACGGGCATCTCGTCGTCCGATATTGAGCTGGCCGGCTTGTCTCTGGCAGCAGTGATGTTGTTGGTGATGACCTGTGGGCTGGGCTCAGGCGAGAGAAGCTTGACAGGGACAGACACGGGCATGACGATAGGAAGGGGGTTTTCCACCTCAGGAGGGAGCTGCGACTGGGGCGGCAGCGGCGGCGGAGGTGGCGGCGGCGGCGGCTGCTGCTGCTGCTGCTGCTGGGGTGGTGGAGGTGGCTGGAGCTGCAGAGCCTTCTCTCCTTCCTCCTACACAGACAATTAAAGCCTTTGATCCCTCGTCCCAGAATAGCCCTCACCAGGGAATACACTTCTCCGTCCTTTTCAAAGTTTCAGGATGTTGGCTTCTACAGGCCTTCCCTTTACTTCTCTGAGACTGAGTATACTAATCTATAAAACGAAAAGAGTAATCTTTGCTTCTACTACCACACAGGGAATTGGGAGGAGAGAATGAAATGACGGGAAGGAAAGTCAGAAGCACTCTGAAGTTATAGGTGCCCAGTAAAGGCAAAGAAAACCAGCAAGTGTTCTTTTAAATGATGTAGGCAAGAAATGGAGTGTGCTCCATCATTAAATATTTTGCTTAGAGAGCCAAAGAATGTATTATATTGAATATATATTATATGTGATATTACATAATATACACACACAGTATTATACACCATAACCTGTTTTAGTTAGAATCCAGACAAAATACACACAAGCTTTAAAACCTACAGGGGACTGAATAGAATCTAATTTGTTTTCAAACTACCAGAAAATTCTTCCAGACCTTGGAGCACCCCAGGGTCTTCATTACTGATATCCCTCATTCTTGTACTATAGATGTAGAAACACGCTGGTGAACAGAGATCTGGTTGAGAGAACCAGGCCTTAATCAGTTTTGATTGTACCATGATAATTTTTTTTAATGCCTCAGATGAATCTTGTTTTAAACTTCATTCAATTCGATAAACATTTTATTAAGTGCCTACTATGTGCCAGGAAGGACCATTTTATTAAGTGCCTACTATGTGCCGGGTATGGTACTAAGCGCTGGGGATACAAATAAGGAAAAGAAAGATGACTCCTGCCTTCAAGGGTTTTACAATCTAACAGTCAGACATGATGAGGGGCTCATACTCCTTTTTCTCTAGTCCTGGCCTATTATTACAGTAATATAAGTCACACTGCCAGTTCATTTGGGAGCCATATTTGCAAGGCCAATCAGTAGAAAGAGTGATAAACTCAAACCTCACCAATCCTAAGGTCTGACACCCAAAGGCTTTGGGGGTCTTTAGCTGACCCCCGAGGGTGAAGCTGAATTCTCAGAGAAACAACACTCAATTTGAAAGGCAGCCAAGCACAGTAAGCAGCTCACATCAGCCTGGAAGGGAGAATGCTAAAAGCGTGCTTTGCCATTTCTGACCCCTTCCCTCCCCTCCATCTGTCCTTACCTGCTTGAAGCTGGGGGAGGCTCGCATGCCCCCATGCGACCTCATATGGCCGTTCAGGGCAGGCAGACTCTTGAACTCCTTGAAGCAGATGGAACATGTCAATTTGTTCTTAGCATCGTGCTGTTCCCCAAATACCCCTGTGGGCTGAGCGCTGCCCAGAGAGCAGATGGAGAGAGGGTAAGGACAGAGAGAGAACACATAGGAACACTGTATAGGGAACATTGTATAGGGAAGGTAAGATAATGACTAACAGAAAAATACTTTGGCCCCTTTTAAGCTTCCAATCAGACTGCTTTATTTTATCCCTACCCGCTACCCTGCAAGTACTATCCCTATTTTACAGAAAGCAGACCTCCAGCACAGAAGGGTTCAGTCCTATTCACGTGGGAATTACAAAAACTCTGACACAGGTTGAAATGAAATATCACTACTAATCTCAGAGCTCTGCTGTTTAGGTTTTCCAACCTAGTCTTCAGGGAACAGCTCTTCCTGCTTCCTGATGAGGACTCTGGCCTATAGCTGAATCTCCCTTCTCTAATTCCTTTAGCACTTTTTACCTATAACATATATATTTTCTACTGTGCTAGGCTTTAATCTGTCTGTGCATGTCTCTTCTCCCATGGTAGACAGTAAGCTATTTCTAGGGAGAAATAATGTCTTCTTCTCCTTCTTTTGTATGCCTCACTGTAACTAGCATATTAAGAGGTGTTCAGTAAATGTTAGTTGATTCACGACTACCTAACTTTTAGAGTCAGGAAAATGTAGGTTTGAATCTTGCCTCAGATAACTTACTAGCTATGTGACGTCAGCCAAGACACTTAAATCTCTCTGACCCTTTTTAGTCATCTATAAAATGAGAATAGTGGGACATATTGCTTTAAGGATCAAATGAAATAATTGTTATAAGTCACGATGAACTATATGAAGAGGAGCTATTTTTATTATTATGATTGTACAGACCATGTTTCCTCTTCATCAAAAACGTCCTTATGAAGCTGACTGTCCCTGAAGAAACAGATCTGTGATGCCCTGGGCCTCTCCCCTACCCCTCTCCTGAAGTGTCTAATATGTTCCCAGGGTGGAATTCTGAGCATTCACCTTACCTTGGATCAGGAGACAGTGGCTGGGCTCGGCCATCAGAGAGGTGCATCTTGGTTTTGAAGAGAGCATAACAGAGAAAGAAGAGGAAAAAAGAGGATGAAGGGGGGAGGAATGAAAAGGAGAGACAGAGAGAGAGAGAGAGAATATGAACGTATGTTTATGAAAGAAAGGGAACCAGAGCACCAAGGAATCAGTGGCTTCCAGAGCACTGTTCCCAAACTAAGATTGCATCTCCCTTTTAGGATGTACATATTCGCCTGGTCTATACTCTCCCCCACCCCCTTCCCACAATTTCTAGGTTCAAACTTCCTAATTTGAATACCATTGCTCTTACCCTCAGGGCATTCTCTATGTAAAGATAAAACACTATTCACTAGGAGACTGATACCCCACATCTCTACCCAACTCCAAGCCCCAAACATCTTCCTACCTCTATTTAATTTAAGAAGCCAGGAAATATGACAATGAATTGATAAGCCTGCCACAAACTCTTTTGGGCCCAAAAATACAGAGAAGAATTTGAGGTGCAACAGATACAATGTTGGGTCTGGAGTCAGGGAAAATCCGAATTCAAATCTAGCCTCAGACAATCACTAGCAGAGTGACCCTGGATACTCAACCTCTGTCTGCCTCACTTTCCTCAAATGTAAACTGGGGATAATGGTAGCACTTACCTCCCAGGGTTGTTGTGAGAATCAAATGAGAAAATAATTGTAAAGTATTTTGCATACAGTAGGCACTATGCTGGCTATCATTAGTATTAAAAAGTATTTTTGTACAATGCCTGACATGTTATTGAGTCATTTTTCAGTCATGTCCAACTCTTCGTGACACCATTTGGGGTTTTCTTGGCAAAGATACTGGAGTAGTTTGTCATTTCCTTCTCCGGCTTATTTTACAGATGAGGAAAGTGAAGCAAACAGGGTTAAGTGACTTGCCCTGAGTCACACAGTTAATAAGTGTCTGAGGCCAGATTTGAACTCAGGAAGATAAGTCTTCCTGACTCCAAGCATAGCACTTTATACCCACTGTGTCACCTAGACCCATAGTAGGTGTTATAAAAATACTTATTCCCTTCCCCACTCCTAAACTCATCTTCTAACTAGACAAGGGCATGTTAGCTGCTGTTCAGTTTAAGCTCACAGAATCACGGAGAGCAGATTTAAAAGGGACCTTAAAGGTCTTAATGGATCAAATGAGATAATAATTGTAAAGTGCTTATGGCTCACAGTAAGCAATATATAAATGTTAGTTATTACCATTATTATCATCAAAGTGCTTAGCCCAGTGCCTGGCATATAGCAAGCACTATGTAAATGTTAGCTATCACCATTATCACAATATCCAGCCTCCTCACTTTACAGCTGTGGAAACTAGGAGAATTATGTGACTTGCCCAGGATCACCCAGCCAGTAAGTGTGAGAAGCAGGATTTGAACCTACACCTGCCTGACTCCAGGGCCAGCACTCTCTGTTCATATCCTTTGATGGTTTATCAACTGGAGAATGACTTAGATTCTTACAAATTTGACTTAGTTCTCTATATATTTTAGAAATGAGGCCTTTATCAATGACACTGGCTATAAAAATTCCTTCCCAGTTTTTTGCTTCCCTCCTAATCTTGATTGCACTGGTTTTGTTTGTGCAAAAACTTTTCAATTTAATGTAATCAAAATTATCCATTTTGCATTTCGTAATGTTCTCTATCTCCTGTTTGGTCATGAATTCTTCTGTTCTCCATAAAAATGATAGGTAAACTATTCCTTGCTCTCCCAGTCTGCTTATAGTATCAGCCTTTATATCTAAATCATGAACCCATTTTGACTTTATTTTGGTATATGGTGTGAGATTTTGGTCTATGCCTAGTTTCTGCCATACTCTTTTCCAGTTTTCCCCGTAGCTTTTGTCAAACAGTGAGTTCTTATCCCAGAAGTTAGGGTCTTTGGGTTTATCAAATAGTAGAATACTATAGTCACTGACTATTGTATCTTGCATACCTAACCTATTCCACTGATCCACAACTCTACTTCTTAACCAGTACCAAGCAGTTTCGATGATTGCTGCTTTATAATATAATTTAAGATCTGGAATGGCTAGGCCACCTTCCCCTGCATTTCTTTTCATTAGTTCCCCTGATATTCTGAACCTTTTGTTATTCCAAATGAATCTTGTTATTATTTTTTCTATCTCTATAAAATAATTTTTTGGCAGTTAGATTGGTATGGCACTGAATAAGTAAATTAGCTTAGGTAGAATTGTCATTTTTATTATATTAGCTTGGCCTAATGAGAAACTGATGTTTTTCCAATTATTTAGATTTGACTTTATTTGTGTGAAAAGTGTTTTGTAATTGTGTTCATAAAGTTCCTGGGTTTGTTTCAGGAGGTAGACTCCTAAATATTTTATAACGTCTACAGTAACTTTAAATGGAATTTCTCTATCTCTTGCTGTTGGGCTTTGTTGGTAATATATAGAAATGCCAGTGATTTATGTGGGTTTATTTTATAGCCTGCAACTTTGCTAAAGTTGTTTATTATTTCAAGTAGTTTTTTACTTGATTCTCTAGGATTTACTCTAAGTATATCATCATATCATCTGCAAAGAGTGATAGCCTTGTTTCTTCTTTGCCTATTCTAATACCTTCGATTTCTTTATCTTCTCTTATTGCTAAAGCTAACATTTCCAGTACCATATTGAACAACAGTGGTGATGATGGGCATCCTTGTTTCACCCCTGATCTTACTGGAAACGCTTCTAGCTTATCCCCATTATATATGATGCTTGCTGAAGGTTTTAGGTAGATGCTACTTAAGGAAGACTTCACTTATTCCTATGCTCTCTAGTGTAACAGGAATGGGTGCTGTATTGTGTCAAAAGCCTTTTCTGCATCTATTGAGATGATCATGTGGTTTCTGTTAGTTTTGTTGCTGATATGATCAATTATGCTGATAGTTTTCCTGCAGTACTGGTATAAATCCTACCTGGTCATAGTGTATTATTCTTGTGATAAGTTGCTGTAATCTATTTGCTAATATTTTATTTAAAGTTTTTAATCTGTGTTCATGAAGGAAATTGGTCTATAATTTTCTTTTTCTGTTTTGACTCTTCTCGTTTTAGGTATGAGCACCATATTTGTATCATAAAAAGAATTTGGTAAGTCTCCTTCTTCACCTATTTTCTCAAATAGTCTATATAATATTGGAATTAATTGTTCTTTAAATGTTTAATAGAATTTGCTTGTAAATCCATCTGGCAGGGCCAGCACTCTCCACACTACACTATGCTGCCTCTCTTGTGGTGAAGTGTCATGCTGAAGAAAAAAAAGCAAAGCAAAGAAAAAGAAAACCTACTCCCAGGGTCAGATGTGGATCTAGGACAAATTGCTCGGCAGCCTATCCCATATCTCTGGCAGCCTCCCACCTCTCCATCTGGTATTTCTCTCTCACTTCCTGATGCCCACCTCAACCTTACCTCCCTACCCCCAGAACCAGGGCCATAGGCTCCATAACCAGATAATATTGTTCTAAGTTCCACCTATAACAACAGGTCTACAATGATCTAATAAACTAATCTCTGATGACCCCACAAAGGGCTTGAGATAAGCCTTTCCAGCGGGATGTACACTGCCACAGGGACTCTCAGTAGTCAGAAAAACCTTCCTTTAATAGGATTCCAGGCATCAGGGATGGAGCTGTCATTCAATCTCCTGCTACTAGAACAGCTTGGCTGCTATTTTGTTTAAGACATCAGCTGTCCCACCTCCATTTTTTTTTTTTTTTACAACCCAAAGAAGGGGAAAGGAGCATTATCAGGCAGTGGGACTTTCTCAGACACATATCCTCTCTTCCCACCCAATGCCATAAAATCCGAGCCATTTATTAGTCAACTATTGTGCCTAAAATCACAGAAGGTGATCTTAGTGACTCTTGTCCAGTTCTCTCATTCTACAGAGGAACAAATGAGCTTTGCTAGAAGAAGCCGCTTTTGCCTAAAGTTGCTCAGTTAATAAGTGACAAGGCTCAGAAAGACTGTCTTTCAACTCTACTTGGGTCAAATCACCCTAGGCTGCCTTTACCTACAGGCAGCTCAAGCTGTTTATTCAAGCACACCTGTATTCACTTACAACTACTAAGCGGAGTTGGGACTTGTTAGCATTTAGATGGGAACCTGCCTTCGAATAGCAGGTGTGGTAGGCTTTAATTAGCAAGGGAGCATGAGTGGACTGTTGGCTTTGGAGTTAAGAAGACCTGAGGTCAAGCCCTGTCTTTGATGTGGACCTCAGTTTTCTCATCCACAAAAAAAGGGGATTAGACTAGATGGGTTCTAAGGTCCCTTCCAGCTTTAGAGCTTTTATCTTATGATTCTACATGCATAGTGGATAGACTGCTGGACTTGGAGTCAGGAACATCTATGTTCAAATCTCACTGCTACCATTTATTTAGTGGGTGACCCTGGTAGCCAGGTGGTATAGTGGAGAGAATACCACACCCAGAGTCAGGAAAACCTGAGTTCAAATCTAGCCTTAGACACTTATTAGCTGTGTGACCATGGGCAAGTCACGTAACCCTGTTTGCCTCAGTTTCTTCATCTGTAAAATGGGGATAATAATAGTATCTACCCATCTACCTCCCAGGGTTGTTGTGAGGACCAAATGGGATAATAACTGCAAAGTGCTTAGTGCAGCACCTAGCACATAGTAAGTACTCTATAAATAAGTTGTTGTTGTTGTTGTTATTTCTTCATCTGTAAATGAGGGGGGTTTGGAATAAACAATCTTTAAGACCCGTTTGTTGTTGTTCAATTGTTTCAGTCGTGTCTGACTCTTGGTGACCCCATTTGGAGTTTTCTTGGCAAAGATAATGGAGTCATTTGCCATTTCCTTCTCCAGCTCATTTTACAGATGAGGAAACTGAGGCAAACAGGTTAAGTAACCTGCCCAGAGTCACACTGCTAGTAAGTGTCTAAGGCCAGATCTGAATTCATGAAGATGACTCTTCCTGATTCTAAGCACTCTATCCACTGCGCCACCTAGACTAAGAACCCTTCCAGTTCTAATTGTGATCCTATAAATTGAACTGTACACCGACCACAAGCTGAGAAGCTACATACACATACACACACACACACACAAAAGTTCCACCTTGTCCCAACACACACCCTCTGCTTCCACCCCTACTCCCAATGCACACTCCCACCTGAGTAAGAGCTAAAGATTCATAAGGATACCTGGGACCACACAGAACCAGGAGACAGCTGCTGGTGCTGGGGTCCCTTGCTGTTGAGGTGAATCCCCACTTGTGGCAGGAGAGGCCGATGGGTCAGACTGTTGCCAACTGAGTTCATCTCCTCCATCCCTGGGTCGGAGAGCCCCAGTCCACCGTGGGAGCCCAGTATGGCCTGGGCTTGCCGGTCACTCTGGTAATTCTTCTGCTGTACATTTTCACGGTGCTGCTGCTGCTGCTGCTGCTGCTGCTGCTGCTGCTGCAAGAGACTCTGCTGGTAGAAGTGTCGGCTGTACTGTGGCTGAGGGTCCTGGTAGAAGTACTGCGGCACAGATCCCAACTGGATGAGCTGGACCGGGTGGGGAGCCTGCTCCTGAGTGTACTGATGGGGATCATGCACAGATTTGGGGCCAGCGTCCCTGTGATAGGAGGGGGGTTGCAGCTGCATTTGTTGTTGCTGCGGCTGCTGTGGCTGTTGTAACTGGGACATCACGGGCTGTGTTGGATAATAATGAGGTAACTGTATGGAGCAGGGTCGCTGGGGCACCGGGGGCAGCAGCTGCTGTGCCCTGCTCTGTTGCTGCTGCTGCTGCATATCTGGTATGGGCATGCGCTGCTGTCCTGACTGTGGCTGCTGCAGGTAGTAGTGGGCCTGCTGCATCTGCGGCATCGGCTGGGGCAGCATCTGCTGGCCCTGCATGGGCTGGCTGCCCTGGGCAGGCATCTGGGCCGTCTGCTGTTGGTAGTCATAGTACAGATGGGCTGGGGAGGGGTGCTGCCCGCCCTGCATAGCTGGCTTGGGTGGACCATTGGCAAAACCAGAGTGGGCCTGATGGGGCATCTGCTGGTAGCGGGGAGGTATGGCGGGAGGTGCTGCTACCGCCTGAGGTTCAGAGGGCTTCTGAGACAGTAACTGGCGGAGGGCGCTGTCACTGGTACCGTCCATCACCGATGACTGGTTATGTAGCACCTGGGCCATGTTGTTGACCTGGATCCTTAGGTTCTGGTTGGCAAACACCTGGGTGAAAGAGTCTAACTTGTGGAGGACTCCGCTGGTGATCTTCTGGGCCCGGATGTCGTTGGACTGAGGATAGGTGTACGGGTAGCCTTCAGCAGGTTCCACCTGAGCAGATGCCCCCCACATCACATTTGGGTTGGAGAGACTACCACGCAGCTGGATGTGGTTGTTTGGTCCAGCATGGCCTCCCCAACCCGTCTGCCTTGAGTTGTCCATCAAGCCAAGGTTCTTGGGACCAGTCACCAGGCCCATGCTGT
This sequence comes from Vombatus ursinus, assembly GCF_900497805.2. Taxonomy (NCBI): domain Eukaryota; kingdom Metazoa; phylum Chordata; class Mammalia; order Diprotodontia; family Vombatidae; genus Vombatus; species Vombatus ursinus. The sequence goes on along the minus strand of NW_020954604.1, from coordinate 12,089,002 downwards.
CCCGAGAGTCCTGGGGGAAGTGGGGAGAGAGGGGAGAGGCCTGGGAAGCTTCCATGCCACCCCCTGTTGATGCAGTACCCCCATAACTGTGGTTGATCCCACTGCCCCCACTGAGAGCACTGTGCGGCGGCTGTTGGTAGTAAAGGTTCTCATTACCATGGATGCTATGATTAGCTTTGTACATCTGCTGATCCCCCATGGCTCCCTACTTGGTCCTAAATACAGAGGCACCAAAACCATTAAAAATAAAGGGGAGAGGGGAGAGAAGGGCAAGGAAAAAAGAATGAAACCCTGAGATAGGCTGAGAGTTGCCACTGGAGCTACTCAACAGCTGAGGAGTACATATACATGGCGGGAGCTGAGGGCTCCTTGTCAACCCGAGACACTAATGGCCAGTGCAGATGGCTTCACGTCTTCACGAGGGTCAGGGCACAGGCCAAAGGTCGAATGGTCAATGAGATGCAATTCACTCCTAGAAGAAAAAAAAGGAGAGGGGATGAAAATGCTAGTTTTCTCTTGGGCACAGGTGCTATTCCAGGCAAGCCAATAAAAAGCACAATGACCTGTTATAATGACTAAATACAAGTACATCCCATTTCTCCTATGTCTGATTCTGCAACTTACTGTGTGACTTTGGGCAGGTCACCTGACTTCTGGGGGCCTTACTTTCTCCTCCTGTAAAATGAGGGGCATGTTGGGCTAAGCTGATCTCTAAGGTTCCTTCCAGCTATAACATTCTATGACCCTCTAAGACACAGCATGGGATGGAAGAAAGAATACTGGCACTCTGTAGTCACAAGCCTTGGGGTCAAATCCTGCCTCTGACATGTAATGTCTAGGTGACCTTGGGCAAGTCACAAAATTTCCTCATCTCCCTCTTCTAGAAAATGAAAGGACTGGAGGAGCTGGACTCAGGATGCTGCGAGCTCTGCCTCTGATCCTTCCTATAAGAATCAAACACCTCTGTATTCTTATTTAGCAGGTCAGATCGCCTGGAATATGACTTGCCGATTCCTGTCACCAGTCTCAGTTCATTCATTCATTTATTGACTTTTTTGAGGGGAAGGAAGCAATTGGGGTTAAGTGACTTGCCCAGGATCACACATCTAGTTACAAGTGTAGGAGGCCAAATTTGATCTCAGGTCCTCTTGACTCCACGGCTAGTACTCTATCCACTCTGTCACCTTTGCTGCCCACTCCCATCCCTCCTATATGCTGCTGAGAAATTAAGTGGTGTTATGTAAAGATTTGACGACATGACTCCCCTACTCTGTCCTTTCTATTATACAGCCTTTAAGATAAAACGTAAACTCTTCAGTTTAACATCCTGGGCTTTGTCTAATTTTTCATACTAGCTGGACGTTGCTCTCTCTCTCTCTCTCTCTCCCCGCCTCTCTCATGCTGTGACATGGCTAACCCGGTCTTCTCTCTGTTCTTCCTACACAACCCTCCATGACTTTGCCCTAGCGACTCATTCCTGAAATGCACTTCTTCCTTGCCTCTGCCTCAGAGAGTCACTTCTTCCTTTAAGATGCAACTCAGACATTATTTTTCTACAGGAGGCCTTTCCTGATCCTCCAATTGCTAGTGCCCTCTTTCCCAAACTACCTTATAGTTAACGACTTTGTAAATAAACAAAATCTTCCTGATTTCAGGTCTGACATTGTGGACTGAATACATGAACCAATTATTAATTGGTTTCTGTTGAGAGGCATAGTAGATCAAGTTTTAGCCTCTGGATCTGGAAGACCTTAGTTCACATCCCACTGATACACACTGGCTGTGTAACCTTGTATTACTAACTTAATCTTTCAGTGATCCAGGCAACTCTCTAAAACCACAAATTGCAGAAAAAAGGCTAACCTTCATTGAAAGAGTGAATTCCCTCATCTGGGAAATTCATGTTTTCCTGACTCCAGGTCTGGTGCTCTATACTCTTATCCTCATGTGGAGATTTCACCCTGTATTAGTGACATCAGAGCTCCAGTTCCTATCTCTGTTTCTATGACACACTTACTTTGTTAATGCTCCTGAATTGTTGTAGAGGCACGATCATATCTTGTCTTCTTAACTAGACTACAAAATCTTGGGGGCAGGATCCATAGCTTTGACTTCTTTTGCATCCCCCTAAGCATAGTACTGCAACTCTAGACCTTGAGAGGCAAATGTTTTGCTCACTTGATCATTTCTTCTAACTCACTCTCATCAATTCAGGAGCTCAGTGTCATTTAGCAAGAGTCAAGGATTAACTGATGGATAGCCAGGGTGCTGCAGTATAAGTCGTGAAATGTAAAAAACCTACAGAATTCTGGGTAGATTCTCTATGGTAGGTCTATAGAAGAACATGGGCAAAGAAAGACACAGAATGGCAAGGTATGGTTAGGCTGGGATCTGCACTGATGGATGGAATGTCTGTCCTCAAAAGATCATAGACCCATTGCAATTTTCAAGCATTATGATCCCAGAGCTGTGCCAAATATTACAAACAAATTCTTCCATATAACAAGCTATCATGGCCCCAGAGGTCACCTGGTGCCTCATAATGTTCAACTCAACCTGCCCATCACATTTACCTTGCCTTCCCTGGCAACCCATCTGTCTCACAGTACTATGGATTCCTCTTATGCATTTATCCCATTCTATTATGTATCATGTTTTTCTCTTCACAAATCTTTGCTTGCTCATGGATTATCATGACCAAAGAACTCACTGCCTTTTGGTGAGTATCCTCTCTGTACTTAGTTGGGCAAGTACTGGGAAAGCAAGCACTGTCTGTGGCTGGGACTGTACCCAAAGCCTTTCCAATAGAAGAGAATCAGCCAGAGTGGCATTCCTCTAGTGTAGACTTTGTGGGTCACCTCAACTCCAGGGTCAAGTGTTGGGAGCAAACTCCACATATTACAAAGAATTATATAAAAGTGATGTAAAAAGCAACATAAAAGATGCCATCAGAAAAATGTCTGACCAGAAAAAAAAATAAGGGGCCGACCAAAGAGCAAAAGTTAAACAATAATTAATGGACATGGTCCATTGGTATCTGCACAGTGTTAGAGAAAATTTGAAGGATTCCAGAATATTTGGTGGACCTCTTTGGCAGAAATATGGGAATTAATGAATCCACATGCACTTATTAAGTACCTACTATGTGCCAGCCATTATACTAGGCTCTGAGGATAAAGACAAAATTGAAACAGGCCCTGCCCTCAGGGACCTTACAATCTAGCTGAGGAATACAAGATATATAAGAGATATATATATATAGAGATATAGATATATAGATATAGATATATATACACATATAAATACATATAAGAATATAAGATATATAAGAAATATAAGTATGAAAGAAAAACATAGACAAGAGATGTCCAGGATAGGCAGGAAGAGATCAGTTATAATCTTCATTGTTAAAGGAAGTGCCCATCTGGATGAGATCACAGGTCCACTGCATTTCTCCCTCATTATACCATACGGTACTAGAAGGCAGAAACCATGTGTATTTATCTGTGTATCTGACCCCCTAGTAAAGTTTGTAGCACACAGTAAAAGTTTAGCAAATGTTTGCTGAATGAATGTTCTCCCATGTTGGCAAGGGAATTAAGAAACCAAGGAGGAAGCCTGAAAGAGAGGGGCCTGGTTTTAAAAAAGCCAGAGAGGAAGTTCCTTTTGGCCTGTGCTACTGCAGGATTTGTTTGCTTACAATTCAGAAGGGGTTACACCCATCTCCCACCAGACCACCCCAACTTATTCAAAAGAGAAAAAAACAAAAATTTTTTCCATTTCCTCTACCAACCTAAAAATATGTAGACACAGAGACAGAGATTTCTAACATGATTATGGTTATCTAGCCAAAAAGCTCTGCTCTTGGGACTATTGGAAAAGTCTTTTTCAAATTGCTCAAGTATCCCCTTATTCTCCTCCCCATCCAAGGGGCGGGGGGGGGGGAAGAGATTGAACTAAGTGAGTTTTCCCAGAATGTCGGCACATGTTCCACAGCCTCCATTAGTAACGCTGCTCTGGCTCTTGATTGGTCTTCTAATAAAGTCTTCGATGGATATTTTATAATCCTGTAATCTGATTAACATGAACATGTGCTGCCAATAAAAATGATTAGACACACCAGTCTTGGCCAAGTCTCAGCCAAAGCAATCTCCCTTCTCTCTTCTTCCTCTTTGGATTCATCTCACCCCTTAAGGAGCCATCACAGCTTCAGAGATGAGGCTAAAAAGGTTTTTGATGGGGCTTTGGTGATGGCTCTCCCAGATGTGAACTGGTTTTCAGGGCTACATTCTGGCAACCATCTGCATTTTCCTTTCCTTCCGGAGGTTGGCAAATCCCATCTCACCATCTGCTAACAATAGTTTCCTTTCAAGTTGGCAGCCCCCTCTAGTGTACTCAACAATCAGAATTTGGGGACCCTCATACCATGAGGGAGCTGGATCCCACTTTTCCATTGAGAGGCCAAGCTTCATGCTATACTCGAAGTGAGCAGCATGACCCCCTAGGCCCATCAGTTCAGCACTATTTCCCCCTAGAAGTTAACCTTATAAAGGAGAAAGTTTTATGATTATAAACAGTAGAGAAGAAAATTGACATCATGAGAAACACTTCAGTCCATTTCAACATGTAAATAATGGTCTGCCTAATTCTAAGATGATGCTACAAACACACACACACACATATACACACACACACACACACACACACACACACACACACACACACCCTCTTCCCCAACCAAAGACTGGGTTTGGAATTACAGCAACAGCAAAACTCACTTTCCATAACAGGGTTGGATTAACTGGCTTATTTGTAGTTAACTGGACCTGAAGTATCTTCCTCTTAAAATAAGACACTGGTTTTCTATGACCTACACTAAGTAATCTCCCTTGGAAATTTGCTAGCCTCTCAGATTAAAATCTGTTCTGATTTGGTTTGGGGGTCTCAGAAAGGTCTGTGCTAGGGACCAAATCTGGCCAGGCCAAACCTTGCCTTTTTGAGCTGTAGTAACTCTGTAGAAAAATATCTGTGGAAGCTACTATTTGGGATTCCTTTGGCCCTGGGGCATCACAGTACAATGGAAAGGACGCTGCATTTGTAGGCCAAAGGTTCTGGGTTTTAACTATTCCAAATCTACTATTCACTAAGAGGCATCTAGGTGGCACAGTGGATAGAGTTCCAGGCCTGGAATCAGGAAGACCCAAGTTCAAATTTAACCTCAGATACCCACTAGCTGGGGACCCTAGGCAAGTCACTTCACTCTGTTTGCCTCAGTTTCCTCATCTATAAAATGAGCTGAAGAAGGAAATAGCAAACCACTCCAGTATCTTTGCCAAGAAAACCCCAAATGGAGTCATGAAGAGTCAGACACGACTGAACAACAACAAAAACTATTCACGATTTATGGAATCTTGGACAAAGCCCTTAACCTCTCTGGGTCCCACTTTCCTCCTCTGTAAAATGGAGATGACCATTTCACACAGCAGAGTATAGAAGAATAAAGTGCTGGACCTGGAGTCAGGAAGGTTTCAAATCCCTAGCTGTGTGACCCTGGGAAAGTCACTTAACCAATCTCTCTCTACCTCAGTTCCTCAGCTATAAAATAAGAGTGTTGGAAAAGATGGATCCTCTACAATCTTTAAAATACTTTCCAGCTCTAAAATTATGATCTGTAGGCCTCTGCACATAGCAGGCAGTCAGTACTCACTGATTTTACTGAATAGACAAAAAAAAAAAAAAGAAAAGAAAAGAACAATGCATGTGGAAATCAGAAGATCTGAGTTCAAATCCCAAGTCTACCACTTAGTAGAATCTCAGGGTTGGCAAGGACTTTAATAAGTCATCAGGTCCAACCTGTACTTCATCCCTGACAAATGGTCAGTCAACTTCTATCTGAAGATCCATCACTGCCTGTATATGCTCATCATATTTCTGAACTATTCTAATTGTTAAGAAATTTATCCTCATGATGCTCTCAGAAAAACTTAGAAAGACTTACATGAACTGAGACAAAATGAAATGAGCAGAACCAGGAGAACATGGTACACACTAACAGCAAACGTGTACAATGATCAACTGTGCCTGACTTATTCTCAGCAATACAGTGATCTAAGACCATTATGAAGGACTTATGATGAAAAATGTTATCTATCTCAGAGAAAGAACTGAATGCAGATTGAAGCATACTTTTTCCTTCCTTTTTCTTTTTTTTTGTCTGTTTTCTCTCACATCATGACTAACGTGGAAATGTTTTGCATGACTGCACATGCATAACCTATATCAAATTCTCAATAAGATGGAAAAGGGAAGGAGGGCAGGAGAGAATTTGGAACTCAAAAAAAAATTTTAAATGAATGTTAAAAATTGTTTTATATGGGGGCAGCTAAGTGGTGCAGTGGATAGAGTACTGGCCCTGAAGTCAGGAGGACCCGAGTTCAAATCCAGCCTCAGACCAAACACAACACTTACTAGCTGTGTGACCCTGGGCAAGTCACTTGACCCCAATTACCAAAAAACAGAAAATAAAAAAAATTGTTTTATATGTAATTGGGGGGAAAATAAAATATTAAACTTTAAAAGCAAAAAATTAAAATCATAGTGAGCCATATATAGAGTTGAAATCTTTTTGGAAACTGATATGGGGCCAAGTACAGTTAGTCTAATCCCCCTTCCCCAACATAGTTACAATTCATACCTGAAGACTGCTATTATGTTCCCCCAACTAAGTCCTGACTCCACGTCAAACGCTCCCAGTTCCTTTAAATGATCTTCTTATGGTATGGATTCTAATCAAACTAAATGTCCTTTTTCTATGAGCCTTATCTTTTCTTTGCCTCAGTTAATAAGTAAAATAGGGTAATACTACCAGCACTAGCTAATTCATAGAAAGTTAGTCATAGCCGTGCCAGATCAAGTGAAAGAATTCATAGAATTATTTGTAGTTAAAAAGCCTTCTATACCAAGATCAGAGATCATTATCATAATCATCCTCAGGGGCACACTCTGAGGGCATTAATCTGACTTCCTTTCTTCCATATGGTAGGGGAAAAGAAAGCCATGTCATAGTTGGCAATCATTCATTCATTCATTCAGGCATGCAGGCAGGCAGGCACTGACAGAGCACCTACTTTTACACTCAGCCCTAAAGAAGAGAGCTACAAGCCCAGACACAAACGTCAACTCTGTGTAAGCTCCCCAACGCCAAATCAGGACTGGAAGAGTCAAACTGGGCACAGATTTGGATCCCTGTTCTGTTCTCATTACATAGTGGTAGGACAAGCTAATGGGTAATGACATGGAAGACAAGGAAAGACAAGAAACAGGCTGAGGGGCCTGAACAATCAAAGAGACCTAGAATGGAGTCTAGACCCAGGGTTCAAATCCTGACTCTTGACTCTTACTAGCTTTATTACTTTGGGAAAATCAGCTTATGTCTCTGAGCCTCAGTATTCTCATTTGTTTAAAAAAAAGGGAGGGGGGATCTTAATCTCTACACTGCCCAGATTCTTAGGGGATTGTTTTAAGGAAAGTACCTGGTAAGCCTTAAACTGCTGTCATAAGCTATTATTATAAAAAATAGCATATACAGCTTGGTCTGGTCAGCCTAGTGTCAAATGAATGGGACAGCCTGAAAAGGGGGAAATTGCAAATAAATAAGAGAAGGGGGTGGCCCACCTAATACAACCCCCTCAAACTCTAAGATTAAAGCTACTGGTCTGTGGCCTCCAGTAAATGAAGACCAGAAGCAAGGGAAAAGGGAGTAGCTGAGGGCCTAGGTGACCAGGACAGGGAAGGCTCCTTCTCCCAGTGAGCTTAAAGCAAAGTCTACTGGACATTAGTTGGAGGCTTTAAAAAAAAAAAAAAAGAGCTTCTCCTGCTCTCCATAATTCAAACAACTATGTCAGGGTAGGTTAGGGTAGGGCAGTTGGGATCCAGAGCTATCCAGATGCCCCCTTCATCTTTTCCCTGGGGACAGCATCAGAGGGACTGAAGACCCTTCAGTCAGGTGCAGTGTTCCATTTGTGGGTTCTGTGGGGGGAAAGGTTGCTATAGCAACACGATCCTGGATTCTGTGGAAGTTTAGGTGCCTCCCCACCCGCTGTGTAAAGGAAGGAAGGCCCTGAAGGGAGGGAGGTCTGTCAAACAGCTCCATTCATCCCCCCCCATGAGTAAATTATTAATCTCATAAAATAACAAGTCATGCAAATGAGGCTAAGAAAATACCCTCAGGGTTAGGTCCCTTAGTCAAAGTCCCACACCCAAGATCAGGGGAGCCCTCATGACCAAGTGAGAGTCTAGTATTGGGGCCCTTAAGGAGGGAGAAGCAGGGATAAAGGAGGGGCCCTTCCAGAGGAGGAGGAGGAGGAGGAGGAGGAGGAAGAGGAGGAGAAGGAGGAATGGGGAAGGGGGAGAGGAGCCGAGCAGGAAAGGGAGGGGCTACCTTCTCTGCCTCCCTCAAGAACAGGTCACTCACAGATGTGACCACAGCTGGCTCCCTCTCCCTCTAAACACATGCTCTACCTACAAATAAAGACCTGAATATCTGGTCAATGTGGCTTAGAGGCAAGGGTCATAGTGGTAAAGTTCATGGTTTGGACTCAAAGGGAACCCTTAACTTTGCTCTGTTCTGGAGCCAAATTCAATTTAACAAACATCTTCTAAGGGCAAAGCACTGGCAATACAAAGATAAAAGGAAATATTCACAGCATAGTGGATCTAAAAGGGAAGTCAGACTGTATCTAATCCACCCCCTCACATCTTACAAATGATTAAACTGAGGCCCAAGAGTACTGTGTCCAATAAAATGCTTCTTACCTTAATATAGGTAAGAAGTGTCACAGACAGGATTTGAACTTAAGTCCTGTGAACCCCAGAGTTAATGTCCTTTCTATTTTATTGTCTCCCATACAGGAGGGGGTACACCATGCCCACAAAGTAATACAAAATCATTTCAAAAGGGAAACAAAATGCTAGCAACTAAAGGGATCAGGAAAGGTTTTTGTGGGAGGTGGCACTATCACTGTGCCTGTTTTACATCTGAGGAAACTGAGGCAAAGAGAAGTGAAATGACTTACCCAGGGTCACTTAAGTGTCTGAAGCCAGTTTTGCATTCTGGTTTTTCTGACTCTAGACTCAGCACTCTATCCACTACACCACTTTGATGACTCGGTGTGGAGTTATGATTATCAATGCAAACCATCCCTCCTAGAGAACAGATCAAAGTGCATTCTATAATCACAGGCAGTAATCAAGGCCAACATTTTGTGCGAATATATTCCAATGGCCTTGGGTGCTGCCTCTGACTGTCTGTGCTTAATTTGATTCTTTGTGTCTCCCATCCCTATTCACCCAACGAATGGAGTACCCTGTTATGTGGGCAGTTAGGTGGCACAGTGGATAGAGTGCTGGGTTTGGAGTCAGAAAGACTTCTTTTTCTGAGTTCTAATCTGGCCTCAGACACTTACTAGCTATGTGACCCTGGGCAAGTCACTTAATCCTGTTTGCCTCAGTTTCCTCATCTATAAAATGAGCTGGAGAAGGAAACGGCAAATCACTGCAGTATCTTTGCCAAGAAAACTCCAAATGGGGTCACAAAGACTCAGACACAACTGAATGACAACAACCTTGTTATACAAATACTGAATAAACAGCCAGCAAGGAAGATGAGCAAAATAGTCACATCCTTCCAGGAGCTGTAAGTACAACAGAGTCACTTCATTCTCTGAAGGAGTGTGACTTTATTCAATCATTTTCCAATAATAAGCATGTCCATTAAACCAAGCTCTCTCTGCCAAGCCTTCCCTGGCAGAATTATGACATGCTAACATGACAGAGAGGGCAAATAAATGTATGGAGAGTGCAAGTTTGGGCCTGACCACTTAATTCAGGGTTTAGTGCATAAGACTAATAAGGCCAAGGTCATGTGTTCAAGGTCTATTTGAATCAGTTAGATTTGAGCAAATAAAGCTTCTGTACTTGGCTGGTTCCTTTGGAGATACAGATCACTGGTCATCAAGAAGACTAAGGAAGAGGGTAGGGTGGGGAAGGCTCTCTACATCCCATCCAAAACAAATTAGAAAATACATCTTGTGAGGGAGAACTCAAATATTTACTGATACAATCTTGATAACTCATAGTTTGGTTATCCATTAACTCAAGGACTGAGCCTTCAAAGAATGTGGGGTCAGAAGACTTGGCTTATTAGTTGTGTGACTCTAGGCAAGCAATTACATTTCTCAAAATTCCAGTTTCCTCTTCTACAAAACAGAAGTAATAAAACTACCTATACAGGGACAGCTAGGTAGTACAGTGGATAGAGCACTGGCCCTGTAGTCAGAAGAACCTGAGTTCAAATATGACCTCAGACACTCACTAGCTGTGGGACCCTGGACAAGTCACTTAACTCCAACTGCCTCAAAAAAAACAACACCCTGCCTATACAACAAAGCATGGTTATAAGGAAAGTCATTTGGAATTGCAAAGAGCTATATGAATGAGTAGTTATTATGACCTCTTCCCTACGTTTCCTACAGTTGAACCAACCACACCACAACCAACCTCCCTCGTTGGCCAATGCATAGATGACCTCTGCACTTCTCCAGACAAGTGCTTATCCATCCTCTGCTGGGACACCTTTGGTGACAGGAAACTCACCCAGGCATCAGGTAGCCAATTCCATTGTTGTTCGATTATTATTATTGTTTCTTAAATAGCATTCTAAAATTTTTTGCAAAGCACTTTTAATATATTATCTCATTTGATCTTGACAACAATCCTGTGAGGTGGGTGCTATTATTATCCCTATTTGGCAAGTGGGAAAACCAAAGTAGGGAGAAGTTAAGGGTCACAAAGATAGTAAGTGTCCAATGTAGTCTCAACACTCTACCCACTGTGACACCTAGCTACTTCTCACCGTTTCGCAATTCTACCTCTTGTTTGTTTGTTGTTGCTGTTGTCATGTTTTACATACATATGTATGTACGTACAGACACTCATACGTGTGTGTGTATGTACGTGTAAACACAAAGAGGGAGGGGGGAAAGAGAGACAGAGAGAGGAAATGCCATATTCATCTCTCGTTAGCTTCCAGATACTGGTTGAAGTTCTATCCTCAAGAACAAAGCAAGGAAAAACTAATTCCTCGTCCTCATGATAACCCTTTAAATATTTGAAGACAGCAATCATGTACCCCTTAAATTTTCTCTTCTTCAAACTAAATACCTCTTAGTGCCTTCAAAACTTCCTCATATGATAAGGTTTCAATTCCACTCACCATCCTGGTGATCCTGCTCTGGACAAGCTCTGACTTGGCAAAGCTCCTATGAAAATGTGGTGTCCAGACCTGTATGAAATACTCCAGATGTGGGCTGGTGTGCAGTGGAACTGTCACTGCTTTAATTCTGGGAACTAGACATTTTTATGAATAAGACTGCAATTACGGTTTGTTTTTTTTAATATGTCCATCACACTGTTGACTCATATGAAAGCTGGAAAACACGACATTTTTCATGTGAAAATCCTCTCTCTCCCGCATATTGTATGCTTAGGCAGTTGTTGTTTCTGAAGCAAAGACTAGGATTTTCCATTTAGGACTATTATTCTATTTCACATTGTTAAGATGTGGGCCATGACACCATCTTGTCAAGATCTTGATTCCTGCTTCTATCATCCAACATAAATTTGTTCTGCCTCCCATCAGAGATTAGGGGAATTGACATGTCTTTATTTGGATGTCTGGAGAGACTGAAATGGTGATCTGATGAAATTTCTGAACTACCTGTAGATTTGAATTATTCAAGATCCTCAGCCACACCTCCACTACATGGGACATTTAAGAGTTGGTGGTGCCCAGGTGGAATTCACATTCTCCTTGTTCCTTAAAGTTGCATTAAGTTCCTTTTTTTTTCTTTTTTTTGGCTAGCTAATGGGTTTAAGTGATTTGCCCAGGGTCACACAGCCAGTAAGTGTTATGTATCTGAGGCCAAATTTGAACTCAGGTCCTCCTGACTCTAGGGCTGGTGCTCTATTCACTGCACCACCTACCTGCCCCACATTAAATTCTTTTGAAAATGCTTGATTTCTAATCAACTGCGTGTGTGTGTGTGTGTGTGTGTGTAAAATCTCTAATTAGAACTAGAGAGTCTTCCTCAAAGCTAAAGCAGATAGGAGGGAGATTTAAATATATATTTATAAAAGTTTTATTATATATACGTATGTGTGTGTGCGCACACACAAACACACGAATAAATTTCCCCTCTCCATCTCCTGTACTGCCATCATTATTAGGCAGGACATTACTCCTCTGTATTGGCTCACTTTGCTGCCAGCCTCCTCTGTTTACTCCAATTTATTCTTTTAGATATACCTTTAATGCAGGTCTGATCATGTTACACACTCCCCACCCCTTACCCCCACTTCTTTATCCCCAACCCTGACCTGTGCTCAAAAACATTCACTAGTACCCCACTACCTCTAGAATAAAAACCAAATACCTCCACCTGGCATAAGCTGTTCTACACAATCCAGCTAGAAGTCACCCCTCCAGTCTTACCACATATTACCTCCCTTCACAAACCCATGACCATGTCCTATGCTCTGTTTCACTATGCCTAAAAGTTGTCCTCCCCCAACCTCCACTTGTCATCTTGCTTCCTAAGAGTCTACATTCACTTTTTGAAGCCCAGCTTGAATGTCACTTCCTCCACAAAGTCTCATCTCAAAAATCCTCCTCTGCAAGTGGTTTCCTTCTCCTCTGAATTCTCCCAGTCCTTTACTGATGCCTGTTTTTCACATTCATCGATTATATCTTGCGTTACGGCTCTCTGTCTATGTCTTACATCTCCTCCATTGAAATCACCTATAGGATTAGAGATTTATAACTGAATGGGACATTTCAGGTCATCAAATCTAACTCTTTCATTTTAAAACAGAAGAAACTGAGACCCAGAGAAACCAAGGTCATTTGAAAGTATGTCATTTGAATTTCTACAAGTTACAGTTATCCCTTCCACATCACAACTTTCCCCATCTCAGTTTCAATACGTCATGGGTTGGCATAACAAATTAAATGAGAATTTTCTGGGAGTTTTCTGGAAGCAAAGGGCAGCAGACAACACAGAAGAAGTTTAGAAACTCAGAAATGCACAAAATATATGTATAGTATGGTATAATATCAACATATTTATCTCTTGATACCATAATAATTCAGACTTCTCTGGTATGAAAGTAGGGCCAAAAAATTTTACACAGATTTTCCAGATCATGGGGGCGCCACATCCCTAAAGGTGGTGCGGATAACTGTACTTATAATTTGGAGTAGTCGAATTTGAATCCATGTTGTCTGACTTTAAACTCTGTATTCTTTCCATTGTATCATGAGGAATAAGATCATATCTGTATTTATCTTTGTATCTCCCCAGGTGCAATGTTTTGCATATACTAGAACACAGCAACAGAAGTAAAGATAGAAGGGACCAAAAAGCTTATCTAGTTCAATCACTTGATTTTACAAATGAAAAAAATGAAGGCTTTGAAATTTTAAGTGACACGTCCACGGTCACAAAGAGTGGGAGTGTTCTCAGGAAATAACACTAGTTTTAACTTTAGATTTGACCATAATTAGAAAAGTGAATCTACTAAAGAGAGCAGGGGAGGAGGAGTTAGAAATTATAAGGCCAAGAAAAATGATTTCTACAAGGCCCAGTGCATTGTATTATTTGTACCACACTTCCAAGTCCATTAGTGCAGATGGAATCAACCATAAACAACCCTTTCATACACATTCTTGCAGGTTTGAATGGAAAAATCAATGGGCCTCATAACAAACATCCCAATGCATTATAAGGCACAGTGCTACTGAGCCCATTTCATAGGTGGGAAGATGAGAGGTGGAGGTTAACAATGTGGCAGCTGACCTAGAAAAAGAATATCTGAATTTCCAGAAATCTCATGTCAGTCTCTTTCTACTAGACCCATCCTTTCAACACATTGATTTTTCTTTTTTCGTTTCTACCACTGAACAATCCTTAAATAGGCCCTTTGCCATTGCACAGATGCTATGCCAGCTCTAAGCCAGCCACTTAAGTGAGCACCAACTTCTCAACACTTCCAGATAGGCTCTCAATTCCTAGCTGTCAACAGACAGGAGTATTCATACTTCTGAACCTAAAGGAATTTTTGATCAGCCAAGGCAACAAACCCTCTTGTGAGGTATTTTTATGAACATATACTTTATGGTTCCTTTTTTAGTGGATAATACCTGGAAATTAAGGGGTTATTCATCAATTATGGAATGGCTGGACAAATTATGAGATTTTAATGTAATGGAACACAATAGTGCTATAAGAAATGATGAAAGGGAGGGGGTGGAGCCAAGATGGCAGAGTAAAGGCAGGTACTAGCCTGAGCTCTCCCCTAAACCCTTCCAAATACTTTTGAAAAATGACTCTAAACAAATTCTAGAGCAGCAGAACCCACAAAAAGACAGAGTGAAACAAATTTTCAGCCCAAGACAACCAGGAAGGTTGACAGGAAAGGTCTGCTGCTCCAGGGTGAGACAGGAACATAGTCCAGCATAGGCTGGGCCAGTGTAGAGCAGGACCCAGCAAACTCGGAGCAGGCCTCAGGGTCACTGAATTACTGGCAGCAATGGCAATTTCCAGACTTCTATTCCCACAGACACCAAAGACAACTTATAAGGTCAGCAGGAAAGGTCTGTTGGACCTGGGTGAGAGTGGAGTGCAGTCTAGTGCAGCCCCTGCCAGCACAGCTCCAGTCCCAGCAAACCAGGAGCAGACTTGAGAGTGACTAAACCAGCAGCAGCAGGGGTTGCTTCCAGAGCTCTCAGCCCACAGACAGTAAGGGAGTCAAACAACTGGTCAGAAGGAGATTACAGGGGTGTCTTTGCTATCACTGAGGCAGGACTCTGTTGCTTTGGCCTGATTTGGATTGGGGTCACAGTCCTAAGTGGCAGTCTCCCAGGGTAAGGAGGAGAACTAGCATAGCAGAGCTTGCATTCACAGTGGAAGGGGAAACGCTTTTCATAGTTCCAGGGCAGAAAAGAGTGTTTGTGGTTACTCACAGACTAGAACACAGGCCAGGAGAGGAGTAAACACTTCTCCTTTGATCATACCACCTTGGAAGAACTGAAAATAAAACTTATAAGTCCCTAAAAGTATCTCTGAAAACAGCTGCACAAAACCCCTGAAGCTTGGGACAGTACACCCTCCACCATGAAAGTGGAACCCTGCTTTAACAAAGAGTTAAAAAGTCAAGTAATAGGCTGGGGAAATGAGCAAACAACAGGGAAAAAAACTCTGACTACAAAAAATTACTTTGGTGACAAGGAAGATCAAAACACACATTCAGCAAAAGACAACAAAGTCAAAGCTCCTACATCCAAAGCCTCCAAGAAAAATATGAATTGGTCTCAGGCCATGGAAGAGCTCAAAAAGGATTTTGAAAAGCAAGTAAGAGAAGTAGAGGAAAAACTGGGAAGAGAAATAAGAGTGATGCAAGAAAATCATGAAAAATGAGTCAACAGCTTAGCTTGGTAAAGGAGACACAAAAATATACTGAAGAAAATAACATCTTAAAAAACAGACTAGATCAAATGGTAAAAGAGGTCCAAAAAACCAATGAGGAGAAGAATGCCTTAAAAAGCAGAATTAGTCAAATAGGAAAGGAGGTTCAGAAGCTCACTGAAGAAAATAATTCCTTTAAAAATTAGAATGAAGCAAATGGAAGCTAATGACTTTATGAGAAATCATGAAACAAAATGAATGAAAAAATTGAAGACAATCTGAAATATCTCAATGGAAAAACATTGGCCTGGAAAATAGACCCAGGAGAGAGAATTTAAAAACTGTTGGACTACCTGAAAGCCATGATCAAAAAAAGAGCCTAGACATCATCTTTCAAGAAATTATCAAGGAAAACTGCCCTGATATTCTAGAACTAGATGGCAAAATAGAAATTGAAAGAATCCACCGATCACCTCCTGAAAGAGATCCCAAAATGAAAACTTCCAGGAATATTATAGCCAGATTCCAGACCTCCCAGATCAAGGAAAAAATATTGCAAACAGCCAGGAAGACCTCCCAGATCAAGGAGAAAATATTGCAAACAGCCATTCAAGTACCATGGAGTCACAATCAGGAAAACATAAGATTTAGCAGCTTCTACATTAAGGGATCAGAGGGCTTGGAATATGATATTCCAGAGGGTAAAGGAGCTAGGATAACAACCAAAAATCATCTTCCCAGCAAAACTGAGTATAACCCATGAGGGGGAAAAATGGATATTCAATGAAATAGAGGACTTTCAAGCATTCCTGATGAAAAAACCAGAGCTGAATAGAAAATTTGACTTTCAAATACAAGACTCATGAGAAGCATAAAAAGATAAACAGGAAAGATAAATCATAAGGGACTTATTAAAGTTAAACTGTTTACATTTCTACATGGAAAGATGATATTTATAACTCATAAGACCTTTGTCATCATTAGGGTAGTTAGAAGAAGTATATACAGACAGCGGGCACAAGTGTGAGTTGAATAGGAAGGGATGATACCTAAAAAATAAAATTAAGGGGTGAGAAAGAGAAAATGTACTGGGAGAAAGAAAAAGGGAGATGTAGAATGGGGTAAATTTCTCACATAAAATAGGCAAGAAAAAGCTTTAACAGTAGAGGGGAAGAGGGGGGAGGTGAGGGGGAGTGAGTAAACCTTACTCTCATCAGAATGGGCTCAAAGAGGCAATAACATACACACTCAATTGGGTATAGAAACCTATCCTACCTTACAGGAAAGTAGAGGAGGAAGGGATAAGAGAAGGGGGAGTGATAGAAGGGAGGGCAGATTGGAGGAGGGGGCAGTCAGAAGCAGAACACTTTTGAGGAGGAACAGGGTGAAAGGAGCGAAAAAATAGAATAAATGGGGGCTGGGTGGAATAGGATGGGGGGAAACAGTCTGTCACAATATGACTATTATGGAAGTGTATTGCATGACTACACAGGTATAAGCTATATCAAATTGCTTGCCTTCTCAATGAGGGAGTTGGGGAGAGAGGATGGGAGAGAATTTGTAACTCAAAGTCTTAAAAATGAATGTTAAAATTGTTTTGATGTGTAACTGGGGAAAAATAAAATACTAAAAAAAAAAAATGATGAAAGGGATAGTTTCAGAGAAACCTGGGAAGATTTATGAACTAATGCAAAGTAAGCAGAACCAGGAAGACAATTCATAAAACATCAACATTGTAAAGACTTTGGAAATCTTAGGAACCCTAATCAACATAATGATGAACCACAATTCCAGAGGACTCATGATTAAACAAGTTAACTATCTCTTGACAGAGGAGATGGACTCAAGATGCAGAATGAGACATTTTTTGTTTTGTTTCATTATGAGTATTTGTTATAAGGGTTGGGGTTTTTTTTTTCCTTCTAATTTTGAAGGGAAGGTAGGAGGGAGAAAAAAATAATGCTTGCTAATTTTTTAAAAATAATTTTAGAAAGAATATATGTTTTAATACACACACCAGGCAGGAGTCTGTCCTCTCAATAACTGCTTCTTTACAAACTAGGTTACCAAACCCACAGGCATAAGATACAAAAATAAGTTATCTGTTGAATTTGAAATTCAAAGGGTTTGTGATAATAACCTAATGCAAGGGTGAGGAACCCGGGCACTTAAGGACCACATATGGCCTGGAGGCTGCAGATTGCCCACCCCTGACCTACTCCAATTCTAAAGTATCCAATGACGGAAAGATATAGGCAAGGAGTAAGACATTTAAGTTCTAATCCTGGTATTACCATTAACCAATTGTGTGTTCAAAGCTGGGGACAGGAGAGTCCAGAGCAGATAAGGTCTCAGGTTCTTTCCAGAAAGCAACAGTGAAAGACAACAATGTAATTTACTTGAATTAAAGGTATTGAGGGAAATAAGACCCAAAGTCTTGTCTGTACCATTTCACTTCCTTACGTCCAAATACTCAAAAACTTTCACCCTAGAAATTCAGCTAACTTGCGTGTACTAGCTAAAAAACAGATTTCCCATCTGGTACTATTATCTCGGGCAGCTAGGTGATACAGTGAATAGAGTGCTGGGCCTGGAGCCAGGAATATAAGTCTGAGACACTCACTAACTGTGTGATGCCGGGCCTCAGTTTCCTCACTTGTAAAATAAGCTGAAGAAGGAAATGACAAACCATTCTAGCATCCTTGCCAAGAAAACCTCAAATGGGGTAATGAAGAATTAGATGTGAATGAAAACAACTGAACAACAACCTATTATCTCACACCCCAGTTTCTTGCCAAATTTATTCTGTAAGCCCAGAGAAGATGAAAGGACACATTAGACTGAAGGTTCCATGGGCTTAGCACAGATGCAAGCCTAGAGAGTGTTTGGGGAGAAAGGCAGAGAGCCCATTGTAAAGGCGACATAGACTGTTAAGGTTTTTCGCCATTTTGGTACCTGACTACCTAAGTGATAGTTTAAAAAATGTGCATGCTCATTAGCTGGTAACAGTATGTAGGAGGGCTTGGGGGGCTGGGTAGACAGACACGGACATCAGAAAGATCTCTTAAAAGGATAGTGAGGGGCAGCTAGGTGGCACAGTGGATAGAGCACCGGTCCTGAAGTCAGGAGGACCTGAGTTCAAATCCGGCCTCAGACCAAACACTTGACACTTACTAGCTGTGTGACCCTGGGCAAGTCACTTAATCCCAACTGCCTAAAAACAAAAACAAAAACAAAAAAAAACAACAAAAGGATAGTGAAATAATGTAGACACGATTTAACGAAGACTTTGATTTAGGATGATCAAAGTGAGAATGGAGACAAAGGGGCATACTAGAAGGAAGAACCAACATTTCCTAAAACACACGAAGGAAAAGGAAGAGTCAATGATGATTCCATGATTTGGACCTGGAGATCAAAGAGAATGGAGTAGAGTTGTGGAGTATAAGATAACAGCAAAATATCCAAATGAAAATGTCCAGTATCTTGAAATATAGGGTTGGAGATAGAGTCAAGGGCAGAATGGTAGGGGTGCATAGAACACTGGAGTTGAAAGCAAGAAGATTTTTGAATCTTGCCTCAAACATCTGTATAAGCCTGGGCAAGTCACCTAGCTTCTTGGCCCTCATCTCTAAAATGATGGAGTCAATTGGACTTGACCTCTAAAGTCCCTTCCAGGTCTAAATTTATGACCCTATGCCCCCAAGGTGAAGAAACAGATATAGATATAGATATAGATATATAGATATACATGTATTAGTACAGAGGTAAGAGCTAAAACCAAGGGAATTGGATGAGTTACTTCACTGAATTACAAAACAGGGAATAAGTTCCAGGCTTGGACCTCGAAAAGGCTTCTTCAGTCCCTATGTTTCTATCATTTGCTCTGACTCCGTATCACTTGACAGCAAGCTGAGCAGCTCCGTTCACCCCAAGAATAACATAAATTGGTGTGTTGGTATCTAATCTGGAAGGAACTCAGAGAAATCTGGTAAAAGGCAAGGGCTCTCCTGAACAGTGTCAGGAGCAGTCATTAACTCAACATAATAAAAGAGTTACCTACACTGAGTCCCATGTCAAGAGAGAAGAAGCCAACAAGCCATCTCCAGCTTGCAGAATCCACAGAACATCATAACTGCTACACTGGGTGACCAGTCCCTGTGGTCCATTCAGCCCAGAGTCCTGTTTCATCCAAGAATACCAAGGAATGGAGAGGTGTGGGTGTGGGTGTCCTCCAAGCTATCAGCTTCAAAAAGTTGAAGAGTCAACCCATACATATATTCCTAATTTTTCTTAAAAGCCATTCTAGATCTGCCACTCAGAAAATGAATTTGGACATTTCTTGAATCTATTTTTACATCAAATCTTGTCTCACCTTTAGGCTAATGAGTTTCATAATAAATTTACCCCTCACTATAAAATGGCATTTCTTTTATGTTTGCCTTAAATCTACCTCCTAGCTGCTTCAGTCTTGAGGAGGACCCTCTACATCTAATCAGGGATTTGATGAACAAACATTTTCTCATACCCTTAATGAAGCTGTCACTGTCATCTATTAACCTCTTGGGCACTCTCTCATCTCAAAAACTTTGGCACTTGGCCTACAGTTTTCCTCTCAATTCTAACATCTGCATTCTTCCTTAATTTCAATATTATGTCAGAGGGGACTAACCCCTCTAACACTCTGGTGTCCTAGTATAATCAACCTCCTCAGACGCCATGACCTCCACTTCAACTCTTCTGCGGAGTGGCCACACCCTAGATTTCACCATCTCCTGAAACTGTTCCACCTCCCTGACCCTGACCTCTAGAATTCCCCTCTCTGATCACAATTTCCTTTTCTCCCACTTCTTTCAGGCTTACTCTCATATCTGTTCTTTGTCACTGTGATAACCATCAATACACTCAATACCTCAATGTTCTCCCACACAAACACCCCTGCTTTGGCTCTACTTTCCTACCTCAGTTTTGACCCCACAGTTACCCAGTTCAATAAGGAACTGCCCCCACTAAAGAAACTTGCCACCTTGTCCTATTATTCCCATCCTGTTAATCCCTAACTCAGGGCAAGCTTCACAATCCTGACTTTTATTATTCTGAAGCTACTGCTCCTGGAAAACACAGAAGTTAACAGTTGGAGGGGGGAGGAGGAAGAGGAAGAGGGAGAGAGAGAGAGGAATAAAATGAGAAAACTATCAATAATCATATGAAAACTTTCTTCAAATCACTAATACTAAGAAATAAAAATCCAAACAATTCTGAGGTTTGAGTCACACCCAGAAAATTGGCAAAAAAAAACCCAAAAAACAAAACAAAAAAAAACGCAAGATGGAAGCAGTCAGTGTTGGAGGGGCTGTGGAAAGGCAGGCACTCCAAAAAACGATTGCTGGAGATGTACAATTTGTTATTATAAGTGGAAAGTAAATAAACTATATATAGTCTTTGAACCAAAGACCCCGCAACTGAGGATGAGTGTGTGGTCCATGGAGTGGATATATACTGAGATAGTCAAAGCTGTACTTTTTGTGGTCCCAAAAAACTGAAAACAAAATAGGTGCCTATGGCTTGAGGAACTGTTGAACAAATTGTGGCATATATGTAGAATGGAAAATTATTGAACAATAAAACATGAAAAGAAGATAGTATCTCCCCTAGTCCCACTGCAACCAGCACAGTGATGGGCACACAATAGGTACTAAATAAGTATTCGCTGAACTGAATTTATCTCTTTTCAAAGAATTTCATATTTCTCTCTCTACAAAGCAGGATCCATGAAGATTTTTGAATGGTCAAATTTTTAAAATGCTACTTTCTTTTCTTTGGGGGGGAGGGGTGTGGAGAGGCTAGGCAATGGGGTTAAGTGACTTGCCCAGAGTCACACAGCTAGTAAGTGTCAAGTGTCTGAGGCAGGATTTGAACTCAGGTCCTCCTGAGTCCAGGGCCAGTGCTCTATCCACTGCGCCACCTAGCTGCCCCTAAATGCTACTTTACACAGAAGTGTAGAACAGGCCCATGGGTTACACTTAAGGTGGTCATCCCTTTGAACTAGATGCCTGGCCAAACAAGTCTGAAATGGGGTCTTGCCAGGATACTCATGCTCAAGGGTCAATAACCAACCATCATTTCAAGATGAGTGGCAAACCTCTGCTTGCAAGAGGGTAAAAAAGAAGTGATGATATATGTCATCATACCCATGAAAAACCCATGACATATGTAGTATAGGAAGGGTTTTCTTTAAGGCAGAAAAAGTGCTTTCCAACTCTAAAGCCCCAAACTTTGGATAGTGACTCTCCCTTACTACTGGGAGTAGTAGTAACATCTGAAGGAAAAAAAAAAAATAGCAGGCAACTCAAAAATCTTGGAGCCATTTTTTTATCTCTCACTTTGGCACTAGGCCTTTTCATATGGGTTGTTTTTTTTCCTAACCCTCCTTCTTCTCTAATTATATAAGTAGCTCCTAAAGGTCTAGGGAATGTGTCTTCCTCATCAGACTTGGGAGTTTCCTGAAGGCAGGGACTGTGTTATGTGTTATCCTAGACTGGGAGGTCTCAGAAGGCAGAGATTGTATCTCTTCATCAAATTGGGAAGTCTCTGAGGACAGAAACTTAAAGTGCTTCAAGGTCATAGATCTTGGCTCCTATTGAGTTTTTTAATATTTTTTTTTTCATTATACTGATTACACATTGCTATACTTTTGGGTCACAGTAGTACAAAGATTCTATCTTGCAAGATCTGTTGCCTTTGTGGATAAAAAGACAATGGCAGTAGGAGTCTAAGCATAGCAATTAGAGAAGATCCTAATAGCTATCAAAGAAGTAGGAGGCGGCAAGGTAGCACAGCAAATAGAATACTGGGCCTGGAGTCAGGAAGATCTGAGTTCAAATTCTATCTTAAGACACCTACTAGCTGGGTGAGTCTGGGCAAGTCATTTAACTTCTGTCTGCCTCAGTTTCTTCAACTGTAAAATGAGAATAATAATATCACCTACTTTCTAGGACTATTGTGAGGATCAAATGAGATAATATTTGTAAAAGTGCTTAGCACAGTGTCTGACACACAGTAGGGGCTTATTCTATCCATCCAAGTTTGGCCTGTTTCTCCATTTCTCATTTTTTATTGAGCCTGATTTTATCAATGGGAAACTGTATGTTAACATTGTAATGTCAGGTAGGTGTGTGTGTGTGTTTGTGTGTGTACACGTGTGTGTGTTTTTAAAAATCTATTCAGAACTCATATGCGTGTATATGTGTGTGTTTTTAAAATCTTTTCAAAACTCGTGTGTGTGTGTGTGTGTGTGTGTGTGTGTGTGTGTGTTTAAAATCTACTCAAAACTTAACAAATGTCCTGATCAAATTTTGGAAACTCATTTGTAATGATAGCATATTAACAGCACTCATAACCTGTCAGCTCAATACATTCAAATATTATCTTCCAATGTGCAGAACATAATTTTTAATTAAAGAAGTCTTTAAGGAGCAATTCCTCACACAGCATGGAAGGGAAATGGAGAAAGACAGTGACAAGTTAAAAAAAAATGAGTAGCTGAGCTAACTTCTCATTATTCTATCATTTAAAAAGAAGAGGAAAGAGCTCAATGCTCTGTGGGTTTAACTTCCCAAGGGATCACCGTGCCCCTAAGCCTCCACATGGCTAGCATTGCCATCACAGAACCTAAATTTTTCCCAGAAGGGAACTCAAAGTCCATCATCTTGAATTTACAAATGTAACCTTCATCTTACAAATCAGGAAACTGAGGCCCAGGGAAGTTAAGGGAATTGTTTAAGGCCCAGTCAAAGCAGCAATAATAATAATATATAATATTCATACAGTGGTTACTGTTTCAAGCACTGTAGTAAACACTTTACAATTATTATCTCCATTTGTTCCTCAGGATAACAACCCTGCAAGGTAGGTACTATTATTATCCTCACTTCACAGATGAGGAAACTGAGGCAAAGAGAGGTTAAGTAACTTACCCAATGTCACAAAGGTAGTAAAAGTGTCTGAGGCGGCATCTGAACTAAGGTCTTCCTGATTCTAAGAACAGCACTCCATCCACTCTGCCAGCCTAGCTGCCCAGAGGTGGGATCTGAATCCAGGTCCTCTGACTTCAGAGCCTAGGTTCATTCCACTATACCATGCTTCCTTATGGAGGTACATTTGATGAGTGAAGCTCCACTATACCTCACTTCAATTTCCTAGTCAGTGCTGAAACAGACACTACAACAGCTAAGTGTTCACACTGAGGATTTTCTAGCACTGTTCTCTGTGCGTCTGTCCATTTGTTTATGTCTGTCTGTCTCTCTCTCTCTGCCAGGAATACTAAAGGATGGTTTGTGGAAAGCCTTGGTTTTGTTTGGTAAAGACATCCCTAATAAGTTAGGGCCAAGAATCATATGGAGAATCATAGAATCTCTGCACTGAAGGGTTATCTCAGAAATCACCTGGTCCTACCCAACCTGAAACATAAATTCCCTTTTCATCTAGAAAGACATAGTAGTCTAGAGACCTAAGAAAAATAGTTTTATACCTCACTAAATCCTAGGTATATAACCTTTTTCTAAACCTATGATACTCTAGGGTTTAAAAAGTTCTTTCTAAACAACAATGCTGTGGGAAAGAGATTGCAAATATTTCTGTTCCCATTTTACAGGCGCAAACTGAGGCACAGAAAATTAAGCAACTTCCTCTGGGTCACACATCTAACAAATATCAAAGTCAGGATTCAAATGCAGGGCTTCTGACTCCCACATCATCAGCTCTTCTGCTATACAAAGCTATCATTCAATAACACCCTTGCCATGTAATCAGAAAAGTGATGGATTTTGACTCAGAGAACCTGGATTTGAATTCTTACTCTATCATTTACCACCCGAGTGACCTTGGATAAATGACTTAATCTTTCTGAGTCTCAGTTTGAATGTTCAAGGAGAGGTTGAACTGAAGACAGTATAGTGGAAGAAGCACTGAATTTAGAGTCAGAGGACCTGGGTTCAAATTCTGGCTCTGTTACTTACTACCTGGGTGACTCTGGGCAAGTCACTTAAATTCTCACAGTCCGAGTTAACTCAACTATAAAATGAATGAGTTGGACTAGAGTCAGAGGTGACAAATACACCACCCTGCGCAGCTTACCCAGACTAAAATGTAATTGGAAAATACTTAAATGAAAGAAGTAAAAATACAACAGAACATACACTACAAAAATAACAACAGAATATAGATAATGTAGTTTTCTCAATCAATATGCAGCAGCAAGGATCCTTATATATGATTTAACAGCCATCGTTTTTATTGAGTTTGATGCCAATGGATTACATGACTTCTCTAGGATCTATAATCTTATAAATGTTTATAATAAAGACCCTGATGTTTTGTTTTTTTTTTTAAGTTGGTTGTTTTTTTGTGAGGCAATTGGGGTTAAGTGACTTGCGCTGAGTCGCACAGCTGGTGAATGTTATGTGTCTGAGGCAGGATTTGAACTCAGGTCCTCCTGACTCCAGGGCCAGTGCTCTATCTACTACACCATCTAGCTGCCCTTCTCTGAGTTATTTTTTAAAGATTCATTAGGTTCTGGATACTCCAATAAATTACTGAATACATTTCATAACAACTTTTATAGAAAATCAGTCAGTGAACAAGCATTTATTAAACACCTACTATATACCAGGCACTATGCTAAGCACTGGATGTACAAAGGAATGCAAACAACAGTCTCTCCTCTCCACCCAAAAAGCTCACAGTCTAATGGGGAGCCAACTTGCAAACAACTATGTAAAAAAAGTAAAAAATCTGTGATGGCTTAATTGGGAAACAGTGAAGGGATTGGGAAAGCTGGTAGGGATTGAATCTCATAGGCCCCTTCTAGTTCTGACATTCTATGATTCTATGAGTATGTACTTCCCTTGAGAAGCCAGAGAAATGAAATGTTAGCATGTTTCCTTATATTCCTTTTTTTTTAAAATTTTACCTTCTTAAAAACTGAGGCATGTATATCTGGAAGGGAGGCTGAGGAGGGACAAAAGTTATGAGGGCGGAGGGTAAGGAACAGCTCTCGAGCATGGATTCTTAACCTGGAGTGCATGACCTTAAAAAAAAAAGTATATGCCTGTATTTCAACATAATTATTTTCCTTTATAATCCTGTATATTTTATGTATTTAAAAACATTATTCTGAGAAAGGGCCCATGGGTTTCACGCTACTCCCATGGGGACTAGGCATACACAAAAAAGGTTAAGAACTCCTAAAAAGAATTTTGGAATTTTAATAAACAATCCCATAATTCACCCCATCCACATTGTTCATGTTGGAGTTTGAATTGGGCATTCCTTCCTAGGCATCCATCTCTTTGAAAGACTGGGAATCACTTTAAAAATCATGCCACTAATTCAGGCTCCTCCAGGAGACCTAAGAATCCATTTTGTGTGGTGAAAAGAGCCCTGGATGTGAGTCAGAACCCCAGGATCAAAATCTTGCACTGCTATTTTAATACTTGTATGATAATGAACAAGCCATCTCTCCTGTCCAGGCCTGACTCTCTCTATCTGTTAAAATGATGGGGGTTTGGAGCTTACATCATAAGTAAGAAGTCACCATGTAATAATGAGAATATGCAAGATTAACACAGAGTAAATAAAAATAAAATAAAATAACCTTAGATATAAAATGGCACTATCAGTTTTTTAGGTCATTTCCTACCCCTGCCTTAGGGGTGTAGGGTGGAGGTGGGGAGAGAAAGGAAGGTCTCGTCTAGCTCTAAATTCTATGATCAGGTTCTGGGATCTACAATCCAAGTCTGTTACTCATGTCTGAAAAAGAAAAGTAAGATTTCCAGACTCAGGCCCCAAGTAATTGAGGCAGCAGCCACTCAGAAAACCATTACAGCAACTGGGAAAAAAAAAAAAAAACCCAACCACCTAACTTCCAACACCCACTTTCTCAGGCACATACAGAAAGTATCTCAGAGAGTCTCACAAAGTTGTGAGTGAGGCAGATGGTGTCATCTTCATGAGGTGACCTGAGAACATATGGTTAATTTGTGTCAGATTCTGGCCTAGGGTACCAAAGTCTCTGTTTTTCTAGCCTAGACGTCTTTCCTCTAGCTCATACTGTGAGAAACAACGGGAACTATCATGGTATTGAAAACCTCTGTGATGCTAGAACCTTAAATAAAAAAAAAACAACCCTAAACAGTGACTTTTAAAAAAAAAATCAAAAATTATTTATTTATCTTTATTGTATTGATTGATTGACTGTATTTTTATTTATCTTTATTTTGTCTAGAAAGCTTCCAAAGCTATAGCCAAACATGCCAGGTTCTACTCTCCTGGAATTTACTATAAAGTAGTCTTTCCCTCTAACATATAATGTCTCCATCAGACTGCAAGCTCCCTGATGGCAAGGAATTTATATTGTCCCCCCTGTAATTAATATTCTGTCCTTCTAGAAACTAATTTATGCTTTTACATATTGTATGCAATGCCTTTCCCCAACCTGTCCTTCAGTAGAAAGTAAGCTACTGTAACATTCCCCGCCCCCCCCCCATTATAACACTATCCCTATTGGCTTTTCAAGCCCCTTGTGAGCCAGCCCCCTCAGAAGCCCGCCATTTCACATCTTTCCAGTCTTCTAACACCTCACTCCCCTCCTATATGGAGGGGATCTTAAGTGATGGAGGCAATCCAATAATATAGGTCTCTTTGCTGTTTCTTGAATACAACACTCCCTTCTCCTAATTCTAAGCATTTTTACTGGCTATCTCCCATGTCTGGAACTCTTTCCCTCTCCCCTCCTGGCTTCCCTGGCTTTCTCTAAATCTCAGCTAACATCCCTTCTGCAAGAAGCCTTTGCCCATCCTATGATTTTAGCACCTTCCTTCTGAGATTATCTCCAGTTGATCCTATCTATAACTCGCTGGTACATGGCTGTTTTCATGTTTTCTCCCCCATTAGACTGTGAACTTCTTGAAAGTAGAGACTGTCTTTTGCCTTTCTTTGTAACCCCACTTAGCAGAGTGCCTGGCACAGACTTTGACTGGTCATGTAGCACAGTGCCTGGCA